>NW_027532420.1:315571-401347 GCF_008692635.1 Crocuta crocuta | reverse complement strand
AGCTCTGAAGCATAAAGAAGCATGAAGAAACTTTGGAGGGCAATGGAAATGTTCTTTATATCGTGGTGATGGCTTACCATTTGTACGCACATTGAAAATTCATGAAATTATACACTTTGATTAATGTATTGCATGTCAGTTAGTCCTTATTATAGGTGTTAAAAATGTCTACAGAATAGTATCATCAGGATAGGTAAAATGGAAAGAGAGAGACAGGAGTGGGGTAGAGAGATAAGAGACAGAGAGACAGGTTGAGACGGGAGGGGAGAGAGAGAGAGAAAGGAAGCCAAAGGAGATAAAGGAAAATCAAAACAAAGTACCAAACAGACAACATATTTGGAGAAACTGAAATACTTATTTCAGTGTAATTGGTGCAGCCACGTTGGAAAATGAGAAGCTGATACGACCCTCGTTATAGCAACCAGAGCATTAAAATGCCCCGTAAAAATTTATTTTAAAATGTATAATCACAGAGTATACCTGCCAGAATTGTTTACATTCTGCTTCCCAGAAAAAAGTGAAAGGGAGGAAAAAACCAGTGTTTGGAAGGGGATGCTCACGTAATGCTACTGAGAGTTTCCATTGGTGAGTAAAGCAGCCGAGGGAACATGAGCATTGTTTACTAACGAGTTGAACCGGGAGGTTCAAACAGGACTGTTTTAACTGTCAAACACCAGCAAGTACACAGGTGTTCACAACAATGGTTTGGATTAGTAAGTTGTGCTGTCCTAGCCTGATGGGGACAGCAGGGAACGCTGGGAATAACCAACCTTCACCTGCAGGGGTGAATCCCATGAACATAGTGCTGAGCAAAACCAGGCAGATTCAGAGTGTGTAGTGTGTGACTGTTGCTGTAGATTCAGAAACAGACAACATTAGTTCATTTGGTTAAAGGTCAGGGATGATGGCCCTTGTTGGAGGTGGTGACTGTGGGGGACCATGGCGGTCGTCTAGGCGCTGTTTGTGGGGATCTTCAGTTTGTGAAAATCACTGGACTCTTTTTTTTTAATTTTTTTTTTATGTTTTATTTATTTCTAGGAGAGAGAGAGAGACAGCGTGAGCAGGGGAGGGTCAGAGAGAGAGGGAGACACAGACTCTGAAATAGGCTCCAGGCTCTGAGCTGGCAGTCAGCACAGAGCCCGACGTGGGGCTCGAACCCACAAACCGTGAGATCATGACCTAAGCGAAAGTCAGACGCTTAACCGACTAAGCCACCCAGGCGCCCCTTCACTGAACTCTTCTAATCACATGATTCTCTGTACACGTCGGATCACAGCATACGATTTTTTAAGCGGTGCCTGGGTGGTTCAATTGAGCATCCAACTCTTGATTNCTGAGCGAAAGTCGGACGCTTAACCGACTAAGCCACCCAGGCGCCCCTTCACTGAACTCTTTTAATCACATGATTCTCTGTACACGTCGGATCACAGCATACAATTTTTTAAGCGGTGCCTGGGTGGTTCAGTTGAGCATCCAACTCTTGATTTCCACTCAGGCCATGATCCCAGGGTCAGGGTATTGAGCCCTGCTCTGGGCTCCATGCAGATCGTGGAGCCTGCTTAAGATTCTCTCTCTCTCCCTCTCCCCCTCCCTCTCTCTCCCTTTCTCCCTCTCTCTCTCTCTTCCTCCCTACCTCTCTCTCCCTCTCCCCCTCTCTTCCTCTCCCCCTCTCCTTCTGTCCTTCTCTCTCCCCCTCCCTCTCCCCCTCGCTCTCCCTCCCTCCCTCCCTCCCTCTCTCTCTCTCAGGGGGCCTGGGTGACTCATTTGGTTGCATCCAACTTTTGATTTCAGCTTAGGTCATGATCTTGAGGTTTGTGAGATCGAGCCCCGCGTCAGGCTCTGCGCTGCCAGGAAGGAGCCTGCTTGGGGCTCTCTCTCCCTCTCTCTTTGCCCCCCCATTACTGCTCCCTCTATCTCTCAAAATAAATAAACTTAAAAAAAATTCTCTATTTCCTTCTACCCCCTCCCCTGCTTGCCCTGATTGTCTCTCTCTCTCTCTCAAATTAAAATAAATTTTTTGGGGGGCGGGGGGAGGCACCTGGGTGGCTCAGTCAGTTGGATATCTGACTTTGGCTCAGGTATGATCTCGCAGTGTGTGAGTTCNCCCTGCTTCCGATTCTGTGTCTCCCTCTCTCTCTGCCTCTCCCCTCCTTGCACTGTGTCTCTCTCAAAAATAAAATAAAAACTTAAAATTTTTTTAATTTTTAAAGAACCTAACACCTCAGCCAAAAATCTATTGAGATCATAAACGAGATGTAAATACAAACTGTGCTTTGAGTGGGAAAATTTTGAAATATAAGCTTGTCAATTCTGCCTTAAATTAATCTATATACTTATTTCAACTTCAAATGGTGCTTTCAGATTAACAGAACAATTATTATAAACTGCATCTGGAAGAATAAATGTGTGCTTATTTGTATCAGTAAAAATTATATTTTCTGTTTTGGGTAGGAAAATGTATAAATTGTGGCTTTCATATTTATTGTTCAGTCGATTTATGTTTCATACAAGATAACATGACTTGTAAATTTGGAAAGCAAATTCAAATTGCTGTTCGACATAGTGAAAAATGGAAGTATCTGAGTTTATCTCTAGCAAAGTGATTTATATATAAATGTTCATGAAGTTGCTGGTACCTGATTAAAAGTTTTTAAAGGTGGTTTTTTAGTTTGAATTACAGTTACTGAACTCATTATTTCTCTGAGTCATATAGATGAGAATTAGAGGAATAGAGGTAGGAATAAACATTTATAAAAAATTATATATATAATTTAATGTGTGTGTGTATATATAATTTACTTTTGAGAGACAGTGCAAGCAGTGGAAGGGCAGAGAGAAAGAGGTAGAGAGAGAATCCCAAGCAGGCTCCACACTGTCAGCACAGACAGTGGGGCTTGAACCCATGAATCGTGAGATCATGACCTGAGCTGAAATCAAGAGTATGATGCTTAACCGACAGAGCCACCCAGGTGCCCCCATCTGTATATAATTTTTATACATGTATATACTTTATACTTTTATCTTTTATCTAAATATATTTATCCTATATATTTATCTCTTTTCCTCTTTTAAAGCAAGTTTGATATTGTTTGTGGTTTTAATTTCTTCATAAAGGGTAAATTGAAATACCCTTACCTTAAGGAAAATGTAACCCTGCTAGACTATTCCACTGTATTCCTATTTTATGTACAATACACATGCTATTAGATTTATTTTATTTGCACTTACAGGGATCTAAATTCAGTTAAGATTATGTAAATTAATGAATAAAACTGGTGTATTTCTTCAGACTAGTTTTTTTTTGTGTGTCATGGATCTGTCCACATTAAACAAGGTGAAATTTTCTCTAGAATTTAAGTACATTTCAGGTATAAAGAGTCACCTGGAGGTTTACTTAACCTCCTGAAATAGACTGAAATACTTAGGGCCAACAGATAGCCAGTTGCGCAGGCATAGCAGGTGACCATAGGAAAGGACGTTTCTCTAGCTTTAGTCCTAAGGCCCTTCCTAGGAGGGATGGGCATCGCAGTCATGTGATCGCAGTCATGTGACTGCCACCGAGGCAGGTTGCTCTGCTTGCTGGACACTGACGTGTCGGAGAGGAGATGAGGAATGTAGACAGATAGCATGGACCAAATCAAGCAGATCTTCCCTGTGGTTGTGAATGGAGATGACAGAGGTCCTGCTTATATGCAATAGTTGAACGGTGACTCTCCTTGCTCTTTGTTATCCTGTGTTCCGGTTTCCAACTATTAGCAATGTTTCTTAAATATTTTTTTAATAACAATTTTCCTTTTTAGAGACTGAGGTGTGAATATTCCAGTAACCTGTAGGAGGCATGATTAGCAGGGTTTTGGAAGAACAAAAGTTTTTAAAAAATTTTTAGGCATATGTGGTTTGGAGGATATCATGGTCACATGGAGTCAAAACATGAAGTTAGACACTGTTCCTCCTTCATCTCTCAAACTGAATCGTATTAAATCACAGATCTGCCATAGTCTGTATGAGCCCACAGACTAGAATGAGAGTGAAAGACCCCTAAGATACGGTTTTGAAAAAAAAATTTTTTTTCTTTTGAGAGAAAGAGCACGAGTGGTGAGGGAGCAGAGGCAGAGAGAGAGAGAATCCCAAGCAGGCTCTGCACTGTCGGCATAGAGCCTGATGCACGGCT
The DNA here is from genome assembly GCF_008692635.1 of Crocuta crocuta. NCBI lineage: Eukaryota > Metazoa > Chordata > Mammalia > Carnivora > Hyaenidae > Crocuta > Crocuta crocuta. The sequence continues at coordinate 397,176 of NW_027532420.1, read as the reverse complement.
CCCACCCACCAACCGTGAGGCCATGACCTCAGCCAAAATCAGGAGTCAAATGCTTACCCGACTGAGCCACCTGGTGCCCCAATACTAGTTTGTTTCAGTCAGCTTCACACATGCATCTTAGTAAGAGGAAAAGTACATATTCCCAGTTTTAGGGAAAAATTTTTTTATGTCATTGAGTTTCTTGGATAATAGATATCTGGAGTAGGCTGTATTTAAATGAACTAGAAAGGGAAAATACACCATTCACTTTTTAAAAGCTGAAAAATGTGAATAATTAAGGGAGAGCTTATCTAGCAGAAAATATTCTGGCGCCTGTTTAATATCCCATAAATATTTAAAGCATATAAACTCCGTAGACCAAGATGATTTATTTAGCACAATATACTGAAATAGGACTAAGAGCATGGAAATTAGGAAAGTGAAAATTTGGGCAGTATGTCAAGACTTTTCTTGGATTAGGTCGTGGAATAATTTTATAGTACACACATCTCCCGGTGGTTTATTACCAGCCTGGGAATAGCAGCCTTATAAAGGCATTTGGAAGACTGACGGTGCACCTTTCATGCCTTACATTAGTAAGACCAAAGACCTAGATTTCACCCAACAAATACCAGTCTTTTTTTTTTTTTAAATGCTTGATGAAGTTACTTACACATATACGGTTTCGCAGAGTTAATTGAAAATTGTTCCCACATAGTTCATTTCATTAATTACCTTTGGATTCCTTAGGCAGGAGCTTAGGTTTTTTACTAATATACAAAGTGGAAGCTACAAATTTTCCTCTGAATTCTGCTTTTCCTGCCTCCTGCAGACTTCCTTAAGGTGTATTTTCATTTCCATTTGGCAAGGTAATTTAAAATTCCTCTTGAAACATCTTTGATCCTGTATTACTTAGAGACATTGTACACCTGAAACTAATATTACACTGTATTGTAACTAGCTGGAACTTTTAAATAAAAACTTCACAAAAAATATGTGAAAAGGGGCGCCTGCGTGGCTCAGTCAGTTAAGCGTCTGACTTCGGCTCACGTCATGATCTCATGGTGCATGGGTTCGAGCCCTACGTTGGGCTCTGTGCTGACAGCCAGCTCAGAGCCTGGAGCCTGTTTCAGATTCTGTATCTCCCTCTCTCTCTGACCCTCCCCTGCTCACACTCACTCTCTCTCTCTCTCTCTCTCTCTCTCAGAAATAAATCTTAAAAAAACATTAAAAATATATTTTTAAAAATGTGAGAAATATATTGCTTAATATTCAAATAGTTGACAGATTCCAACTATCATATGTTGTGTATATTAAAACTCTGTGTGGGACACCTGGGTGGCTCAGTTCGTTGGGCATCTGACTTCGTCTCAGGTCATGATCTCATGGTCCTTGATTTCTAGCCCCTTTTCGGGTTCTGTGCTGACAACTCAGAGCCTGGAGCTTGCTTCGAATTCTGTGTGTGTGTGTCTCTCTCTCTCTCTGCCCCTTCCCTGCTCATGCTCTGTCTCTCCCATTTTCAAAAATAAATAAAAAAGCAGCAAAAGCGAAGAACTCTAAGATGTTATTCATGGTGGTTTTGAATTCATGGAACCGCAGCACGGCTGTTCCTGTTTCTGGACATCGAGCTGTTAGCAACTGGGTGTTTTGTGATGTAGGATATTTTCTAAGAACCTTCCAGAGCACAGTATGTGGATTTTTGTCACCTCAATCTTTGTATCTGGAATCTAACGAGGATATGTGAATCAAGGGACAGGAGGGTGGGAGAAAATCTTTTAGTCTTTCTGTGGGAGATTGACTTTTCTGCACTCCTGCTACACGTGGCACACGTGTGGCACACGTGTACGGGAGTGAGCGTGAGATCCAGTGGGAGTGAGTTTCATAGAACAAGTTATACTTCATTACAAAAGAATAGTACGTACTTGGTCTCATGTCCCGTAATTTGTTTAGTATTAATTTAGGTGATTAAACTGCTTGCACCTTTTGTTCTCTCTCCCTTAAATGTTACAGGTATTTAATTCCCAAACTTTGAGAATCTAGTCCTTGACATTTTTAAAAAAATTTTTAATGTTTATTCCTGAGAGAGAGGAAGACAGAGAGTGAGTGGGGAAGGAGCAGAGAGAGAGGGAGACACAGAATCTGAAGCAGCCTCCAGGCTCTGAGCTGTCAGCGGGGCTCAAACACACAAACCATGAGCTCGTGACCTGAGCCAAAGTCGGATGCCCAACCAACTGAGCCACCCAGCTGCCCCTAGTCCTTGATATTTTTGAGATTTAACCTAATTTTCCAGGGATTTTTTTGAAGTTTTATATGTGTGTGTGTGTGATTTATTGAAATATAATTGATGTACAGAAAAATTGAAAATATTCAATGTGCACAGTTTGTTAAGTTTTGACATATTTATACAAACATGACACTATGACCACATGGAAGGTAATGAACATATATACCCCTTCCTCCAAATTTCTCCACAACCCTTTGGAATTCTTTCCACCTATCCCACTCATCCCCTCCCCCGACCCCCAGGCTGTCACTGATTTTCTATCACCATAGATTAGTTTGCAGGTTTTAGAATTTCAGATAAGTGAAACCATACAACATGCACCCTTTATTAGCATCTTCCTCTTAGCATAACTATTTTGAGATTCATCCATTTATTTGGTAATGTGTATTGATTAACCATTCCATTTTATTGTCAAATAGTATTCCATTTTATGGATATACCAAATCTGTGTCTTCACTGACTTGTTCATGGATGTTAGGTTATTTTCAGTTTCAGAATCCTACAGGTAAAGCTGTTATGAATATTTTTGTAGCAGCCATCGTGGGGACATACGCTTTTGTTTTGCATAATACCGACGGTGGAATGGCTAGATCACGTGGTTGGTTTATACAACTTTTTAAGAAAATGCCTAAATGCTTTCCAAAATTATTTTGCCATTTTATATTCTCGTCAGCAGTGTATGAAAGCACCACTTCCTGCACACCTTCCACAACACTAAGTATGGTCAGTCTTCCTAATTTTAGCTATTCTGATAGATGTGCCATGATATCTCGTTGTGGTTTTAATGTGCGTTTCCCTAACAACTGATGATATTCAACATTTATTTGTATGCTTATTTACCATCCATGGATTTCTTCAGTGAAATGTTTGTTGTAATCTTTTTGCCAGTCAGTTAACATAGAATACCTTTTATCATCTCACTCAGAATTATTTTTAGTGTTTAATATTTGCTTCTTGACCATTTTTGTCATATTTATCCCTAAGTATTTTATGTTATTTGATGCTGTTATAAGTGATAGTTTTGTTGCAATTTCTAATTGTCAAAAATCAGTTTCATTTTCCCTTATTGCGCTGACTAGAACTTACAGTGTATTCTTTGATAGATGTGGGAAGAGCAAACATCCTTCTTATGTTTCTAATCCTGAAAGGAAAGAATTCAGTCTTTCATCACTAACTATGATGTTAGTTAGACGTAGCTTTTTTTGTAGATGATTTTTATCAAGATGAGAGTTTCTTTTTATTCCAATTTTTTTTTCAAATTTATTTTTTTATTTTGAGAGAGAGAGAGAGAGCAGGGGAGGGGCAGAGAGAGATGGCAAGAGAAAATCCCAAGCAGGCTCCAGGCTGTCAGTGCAGAGCATGGTGTAGGGCTTAATCTCATGAACTGCGAGATCATGACCTGAGCCCAAATTGCATTGGCTGCTTATCCGACTGAGCCACCCAGGTACCCCTATTACTCGTTTTTAATCAAGAATCAATGCTGCATTTTCTCAATTTTTTTTCCGCAAATAGTACAGAATTTAGATAACTTACATTTAAATATGATCATTGCTATGGTTAGGTTTAAATCTGTCACTTTGCTAATTATTTTCTGTTCGTTTCTTTTTGTTTCCTTTCTCTTCCTGTTTTTAGATTGAATTTTTTATAATTCCGTTTTATATTTTTCCAAGCTTATTAACCACAAATCTTTATTTTTGCTTTATTAGTGGTTGTTTAGTGTTTATAATACTTATTTTAACTTACCACAATCTATCTGTAAGTGATTTTATACTTCAGGTACATTTTTGTACTGCAGTTCTGTGCATTATTCTCACCTCTCAGTCTTTGTACTGAGATGTATTTTACTCCTTGCCTATTAATAAATCACATATTACATTGCTATTATTTTTGTTTAACCAATCAATTCTATTCTTTAAGATTTATATGATACTATTTAGAAGGTTTAGATTTATAGAAAAATTGAAGAGTGTACAGAGAATCCCCATAGTCTGTTTGCACACCGTTTCCTTAATTAATAATCTCCTACATCAGTGTAATGTATTTGTTAGAATTAATGAACCAATACTAATACATTATTATTAATCCAAGTCCGTACTGTATTCTGATTTCCGTAGTTTTTCCCTAGAGTCCTATTTGACTATTCCAGGAAACCACCTTATATCATCAGTGGGTTTATCAATATATTTTTGTTTTTTGAACAATTTCTTATTTTCTAGGACTACAGAACGTTCCAGGCTCTTCTTGTATCTTTCCAACACAGTCCTAGAATTGGCCATTTCTCCGGAGATTCCTGATTGAGTTTGCTGGTGAATGATGTTAAAAATCAAGACTTGGGGGGCGCCTGGGTGGCTTAGTCGGTTAAGCGTCCGACTTTCGCTTAGGTCATGATCTCGCGGTTCGTGGGTTCGAGCCCCGCGTCGGGCTCTGTGCTGACTGCCAGCTCGGAGCCTGCAGCCTGTTTCAGTCTGTGACTCCCTCTCTCTCTGACCCTCCCCTGCTCATGCTGTCTCTCTCTCTCTCTCTCGTAGAAATAAATAAAACATTTTTAAAAACTTAAAAAAATAAATAAAAAATAAAAACCAAGACTTGGGGGCTACGTGTGCTCATGGCTGCTGGAGTATCATTACTTCAAGGCCATCCCAGCCTACAAAGAAAAGAAATGCATGTGTGGATGCGAACTATATGCATACATACATTGATACGTGTTTCTGTATGCAGCCTCTGAGTCTGTATAAAGTGAACCATGAGTTCTTACTGAGACCTCTGGTTCTAATCCGCCGCCTTCTGGGTCATCAGCCGCCTCTGGCTGACCCGCAAATTTTCACTCCAGTGTGAGAAACCTCACTTGTACCGCCTGCCTTTCATTTCCTTATTTTTTCACTCCGGTATGCTTGTGTAGGAGGCTCGGAGTTGTCAGTGGACTGGAGTCCAGTGACTGGGGTTGTTCATAACTGAACTTTTGCTTTTTTTCTTCAGTTCCTTTGGCCTCTTGCCTTACAGACTCCATTGGTTTCCAAGGTTATTTTATCTGTCAGCTTAACCCCATCCCTTCAGTTCGGCTGTGTTATACATTTATAATATAGTTAGATTCTCCTGTTACATTCTGTACTCTTTTCTTGGATCCTCTGTTTTACTTAAATGATTTTTTAAAAATTTGCATACATGAAGGTTCACTTTTTGTGTTGTCATTTGCAACACAATGCAAATTAAATTCTTGACATTTAGAATACAGTTACAATATATATTTTTTATGTCCTCGCCTCCTAATTCTAATATTTGGTTCTGGGTCTGTTTAGATTTATTTTCTCCTCATTTTGGGGCATATTTTCTTGCTTCTTTGTATGCTTAGTAATTTTTTTAAATTGAGATGTGATTGACATAACATTGTGTAAGGTTCAGGTGTACAGCAGGTTGGTTTGGCAAATGTATTTACTGTGATATGGTTACTTACTACAATAGCATTAGCTAACACCTTTATCACGTCACATTTATCATTTCTTTTTTTGTGTTGGGAACAGTTGATTTAGTCTCTTAGCAACTTTGAAGTTTATAATACAGTATTGTTGACTGTAATCACTGTGTTATGCATCAGATCTCCAGAGTTTATTTATCCTGTTAGTTGTAAGTGTGTAGCCTTAAACAACATCTCCCCGATCTCCACTCCCCCAACCCCTGGTAACCACCATTTTATTCTTTGATTTTACAGGTTCAGCTTTTTAAATTCCGTATGTAAATGATATCATAGAGTGTTTATCTTTCTCTATAGGCTTATCTCACTTAGCATAATGCTTTCAAGGATCATCCATGTTGTTGCAAATGGCAGGCTTTTCTTCTTTCTCATCGCTGAATAATATTCCGTTGTGTATATATACCACATCTTCTTTATCCATTCATCTAGAGATAGATACTCAGGTTGCTTGCGTATTTTGGCTATTGTGAGTAACGCTGCAATGAACAAGGGTATACAGATAGCTCTTCAAGATACTGATTTCAATACCTTTGGATATATACACGGGAACAGGATTGCTGGATCATATTATAGTTCAGTTTTTAATTTTTTAAGGAACTCCTTTCCTATTTTCCATATTGACTGTACCAATTTGCATATCTACCAACAGTGTATAGGGGTTCCTGTTTCTCCATATCCTTGTCAACGTTCATTATCTCTTGTCTTTTTGATAATAACCATCTCAACAAGTGTATCTAGATCTCACATTGTGGCTTTGATTTGCATTTCTGTGATGATTAGTGATGGGGAGCAACTTCTCTTGTACCTCTTGGTGATTTGTGTGTCTTCTTTGGAAAAATGTGCATTCAGATTCTTTGCTCGTTTTTAACTGGATTGCTTTTATTTTGCTATTGAGTTATAGGAGTTCTTTATATATTTTGGATATTAACCCTTTAGTGGATATGTGGCTTACAGGTGTTTTCTCCCTATCTGTAGGGGATTTTTCTCAAACTTATTAATGGTTTCCTTTACTGTGCAGAAGCTTTTTAGTTTATTGAAATCCTACTTGTTTTGGTTTTTGTTGCTTGTGTTTTGGTGACTTATCCAAGAAACCATTGCCTAGACCAAACTCAGGGATCTTCTTTTTCCTGTGTTTTCTTCTAGGAGTTTTATGGTTTCACGCCTTACATTTAATTCTTTTAAAGTTTTATTTATTTATTTTTGAGAGAGAGAGAGAGAAGGGGAGGGACAGAGAGAGATGGAGACAGATTCCCAGGGAAGCTTCACACCTTTAGCACCGAGCTTGATGTGGGGCTCAAACTCACAAACCGTGAGGTCACAACCTGAGCCGAAACCAAGAATCAGATGCTTAACTGACTGAGCCACCCAGTTACCCCTCCGGTCTTCCATTTAAACGTTTGATCCATTTTGAGTTAGTTTTGTGAGTGATGTAAAGTAGGGATCCATGTCTGGTAGTATTTAAGGTGCTTGTTGAGTTTTTCTTGTTGAGCTTTGTTGTTGTTGTTTATCCTTGAGCTGAGTTCTGGGGTGTAGTTAATTTCTTGGAAACAATTTGATTCTTTCAGGGCTTCCTGTTCTGATGTGTTAGTTGGGACCAGAGCAGTGTTTTGTGCAAAGTCTTTATTACTGAGACAAAACTCTTCTCAGTCTTCTCAGAGACGATCGTAAGATCTTCCACTAGCCAGTGGGAACAGTCCCCATTTCCAGCTCCATGTGAGTGACTGGTGCTGTTCCTTGGAATTCTTTCCCATGGTCTTTTTTTGTACTTTGGTATTTTCCTCACGTGTCTTTGTTGATCAGCACCCTGCTGAGTACTCCAGACACAACCTTCAATGGTTCCCCAGATTTTCTCTGTTCAGCTCTTTTCTTTCTGGTACTCTCTTTGGAATTTCTGCCTCTGTTTTTCTGCTCAGTTTAATCTCTTCAACCAGAGAGTTCAGCAGACACCAGCTGGATTTCCCTTCCCTGCACCTCTGCCCGGGAATTCTTTCAGGTGGAGGCTGAGCAGTTAATGGGGAACACCTCATTTGTAGCCCTTTTCTGGGGGATCTCAGTCTTTTGTTTCATGATGTCCTTTGTCTTAAAAGCCATTGTTTTACATATTTTATCTAAGCTTGGGTTATTTCAAGTATGAAGGTAAATCTAATCCTAGTTACTCAGTTTTGGCCTGAAGCAATAGCCCACCCAAGGTCATTCAGTAGAACTTTCTTCTCTACTAGGATTTTTACCTATCTGAGCTCCCACTGTTATCAGATGAAAACAGTTCTTTGTGAAACTTAGTCTCTGACTTTACTCACCTTCAAGTTCAAGAGGCTTCAGGTAATTTCTGGATGACACACCCCCACTTTGTCGTCTTCTGCTTCTTTCTTCCCTCTTCTGTTTCCTTTTATGTCTTGTCTTTTATTTTTTTCGAAGAGACTGATTGTCACAGATCCTGGAGATATTTATCTTCTTGCTAATTTGTGCTGGCAGGAACCTATTTCCAAACCATGTGCTGTTTTTGTGATCAAATTTAGGTCCTTAGAACTTTGTTCAGCAACATTTTCAGTTAACTTGACCAAGTCGGAAATACGCCTTCCTTCTACTTTATCTTGTGTCTCCTCTTGTGAGAGCCCATTTGTTCCCTAACTTACAGGTGCGTTTAAGTGAACTGGCAACCTGTGTTTAGTTTCAAGGTACAGCAGGTATGTACACTTCAAATTAATGTGGCCAGTTATAGAATATATTGTGTACGTATTTTTTGATAGTGAACTAGTTAAGAACGTTTAGGCTTACAACAATTGTTTGAATTTGTTAAGAAGGCTTAAAGTTTTTATTTTTGGTAATGGAGTGATACTAATGTCCTAATACCTTCACACAAAAATACTGCTTAGAAATAAAATCTCAGAGAGTCACGTGAATTCTCAAGTTGCTGCAACTCATACTTGTTGGGTATTGTCCTTTCCCTTTAAAAAAAATACCTTGGAACTTAACTCCTTACATAAAAGCATAGAGTGACTCCCCTGGTAATCTTATTAATTCTTTGTAAAGAGCAGTAAAGATTTCCCGGTTTTCTTACTTCTGGATCTTATTGTTTCTGTGGTTTTGCAAAGCTAAGGAAAAAAAAAAAGAACTTGTTTTATTTCCCAATTTTTGTCTGCTCTATGCTGCACTGTTATTTAATTCTCACTTCCTTAATATTGTGGTCAGCTTCAACTCAAGTCTTTTCAGTTAAGATCAGGTAAAAAGGAAAAAAAAGAAAAGCTTCTTTTGTTAATACTTTTTTATGAACTTAGCTCCAGAGTTTTTTTTTTCATTAAATAATCCTTTTTGACATTGTGCCCAAAACCTCATTTCAGTAATATTTGAGAGTTGAGTTGAAGTAATCACTATAAATATGTATTAGTTATTAAGGGCAGAAGTGGTTAATTAGTCTTAACGTGATTTGATTTCTGTGAACGAAAGTGGTTTGAAAATTTTCCCTTAAAATAAATATTGGGGAAAAAATATGGCAAGTTAACTGTAGCACTCAATTATCTCTGTGGTTTTCTGTAACTAGACTTTTTCAGGATTCGTGCGCCCTGAATAGGATGTTCAGTGGAAGAAGAAATGTGATGCTAGCAGTAACTAGATGGCCCACTTGGCTACAACCTTAATGAAAGGAAAACAGTGTTTACTGAGTGTTGATCCAGATACTTCCTTAGATCTTACATAATCTACCCATTAACTTTCAACAAAGCTAAATATCTTTTCTCATTCCCACCGTGCTGTAAGAATGTGAACTGTTTTGTTTCATCAGTTCTTCCGCATCTTTATTGAAGTGAATTTTTTTCATCATGTTTGTGTGAAAGCAGTAGAAGACTTTTTATATTATAAAGGCAGCAGAGTATTAAATATATAGGAGAGAAACGTAAATGTTATATAATTAGTGCTCTGAGAGGCACCTGGGTGGTTCAGTAGGTTAAGCCCATGACTCTTGATTTTGGCTTAGGTCACGATCTCGCAGTTATGAGATCGAGCCCTGTGTCAGGCTCTGTGCTAACAGCTCAGACCCTGTTTGGGACCCTGTCTCTCTCTCTCTCTCTCTCTCTCTCTCTCTGTCCCTCCCATACTCACATGGGTGCTGTCTTTACCTCAAAAAAAAAAAAAATTAGTGCTCTAAAATTATTTTCTTCTTTTCTTAAAAAAAAAAAGGTTTAAGTACATTTTGAAATTTGGGCATGGAAATAGCTATTATTAATGTGAACTCGAAGGGCCGTATCTATGAAGATATAAGATGCTCAATCAGGGAATGTTTCACTTTCTCTTTGTCATCTCTGATAAAATGCAAATTAGAGCCAGAATGAAGAAGAGTCCATGCCCTGAAAGAACGCTTAAATTTTTCAAAACCCATCTTTATTTGGTCTCATTGCATGTGGCTCTGTCCCGTCACTCGTCCCTCATGGTCTGCCTGTCTCCGTAACACTTCCTTCCTGCTTCTGGGCCCCTTTTTTTCTTTACTACCTTTTAACAATACAGTCTTCCAAAAACTTTTTTTATCACCATCCTTTTTTCTTGATAATTTCTCCTTCAGGTTCTCATGACTTTCCGCGCGTGGACTCGTTTCTTCCAAACTGAGCGAGTACCTCTTATGTCCCAGAAATAATACCGAGTGCAAGGAATATAGATTCTACCTTCTGGTCTCGTCCTTGTATTTAACACCTAATAAGATGACTAGGGCTCCTAATCCAAGTATCGTGGGTGGGGCAGCCCGGTCGCCTGAGAGCCTGCTTTCCTGTGCCTGTCGTTCTCATTCCAAAGCTCTCACGGATCTTTTAATACCCGGACTTCCAAGGCTGCCTTTTTCCATATAGCTCTGCCCTGTGTGTGTGTGGCCACTGCCCTCTTTATTGCATAAAATGGATTTTACTGAGGGGCATGTGGGTGGCTCGGTGGTTAAGCATCCGACTCTTGGTTTCAGCTCAGGTCATGATCTCATGGGTTTGTGACTGTGAGCCCCTCCTTGGGCTCCATGCACGGACAGTGCGAAGCCTGCTTGGGATTCTCTCTCTGAGGACTCCCGCACACTCCCTCTGTCTCTCTTAAAATAAATAAAGAAGCAACCAAAAAAAAGGATTTTACTAAAAACTAAAAGGTAATGGAGGAAGATTATAGCTCAGTACAGAAGAGAAAATGGTTTAAATTCATTATTTAAAAAAAATATTTTTTTTAATGTTTTTTATTTATTTGTAGGAGAGAGAGAGAGAGAGAGACAGCGTGAGCAGGGGAGGGTCAGAGAGAGAGGGAGTCACAGACTGAAACAGGCTCCAGGCTCTGAGCTGGCAGTCAGCACAGAGCCTGACGCGGGGCTCGAACCCACGAACCGTGAGATCATGACCTAAGTGAAAGTCTGGACGCTTAACCGACTAAGCCACTCAGGCGCCCCTTTTATTTAAAAAATTTTTTAAGTTTATTTATTTTGAGAGAGAACATGAGTAGGGGAGGGGCAGACAGAGAAGGAGAGAGCGAATCCTAAGCAGACTCCACACTGTCAGCACAGAGCCTGCCTTGGGGCCTGAACCCGTGAACTGTGAGATCATGGCCTGAGCCACCCAGGGCCTCCTAAATTCATGACTACACTGAAAACAAAACCAAGCCTTGGAAGTGAATGAAGTTTCCACAGAGCGCAAACCGGAAGAGCAAGTGACAGTTTGTTTGCATTTTTTGCACCTGTAGGTGCGGCAGACTCTCTGGGTCTGAAAGCAGGGGCTCAGGTGTGGCCTTCTGTATTCCAGAGCCGCTGTTGCCCACGCGCCTGTGGCACACCAAGGGGAGCACCAGGTCTCTTCCAGGCCCCTCTTCCAGGTAGCCTGACCGCTCGCTGCTCCCATTGAGCGCCAAGAACATGTGTATGTTTGGATGAAGACCGCAGCCTCCAGAAACCCAAGGGGCAAGAAAGGGAAAAGGTGGGCTGCAGGGACACGCTGCTAGCTGGGAGGAATGTTTCTACCTAGAAAATTGTAGAAAGTTCAAGAAAGAGTGCCTGCACGGCGGGGCTGTCCGTTCCACATATACAGTAGAACCTTAGATTGCCAGTAACTTGCTCTGCGTGTGGCCCGCAAGACGAGCCAACATCCCTAATAAATTTTAACTTGATAAACGAGCGATGTCCTGCAATACGAATAGTACGTGACGCCCAGTGTCACGTGATCACAGCTGAGCCACCGGTCCATGATATTTGCTTTGATATACGAGTGCTTTGGATGACAAGCATTTCTGTGGAAGGAATTATGCCCGCAAAGCAAGGTCTTACTGTATATATTTCTTGTAACGTATTGGAAAAATGGATATTGGTGGTCCAAGAAAATCTGTGTCCGATCATTTGACGTGGAATAATTCAGACTGCTGTCCCTACGAAGCACGCACCTCCCGGCTCATACCTCCTGTCTGACTCCCGGACCTCCTCTCCTTCCCTCCTGGATGCTGTTAGGGTAGCAAAGCTAGTGTATCCAGACTCAATTGCCTCATCCGCAAATTGCTTCTGCCCTTGCATTTCTTAATTTTGTTTATGCCAGTGATGGCCCGTAATCATCCACACGTGTGTCTCCTCCCTACCCGTTGCCCTCGCATTCCTATGTTTCTTTTCCTGAATGTTTTGAATCTGCGTTCCCCACAGTGTTCCAGTTCATCATCGCTCCTGAGTGCCGGCGGTTGGCCCCTTGCTGCGCTGATTTAGGCCCTTGTTATGTCTCATGCAGGGCATTGTAATAAACTTCTTGCTAATTGTCATGTCTCTATTTGCCTCTCTTATGGCAAAAGATAGGAATCACACTCCTGATGAAACATTTTCACAGCTGTCTTCTTTCACACCGAATAAAGTTTTCATCTCTTTCTTCAGATCTTCCCTTCAGTAACCTTCTTAGATTCGTCCCTTCTTGTTTACAGATGTACGAGAGGGCGGACGGTAACTTTCTGCTGATTTGCTGATCTGCACTCTTCACTCCTTCCAGGCTCAACTCGCCTCTCTTCTGTTCCTCGTTTTGCTCATGCCCTTTTCCCTCCTTCTGGAATATTGCTCGTTACTCTGTTCCCATATTCTCATCCACTGTGTCCAAACGGATCCCTCTCTTCCCTACTTAAACCATATGGCACCTCTTCCCAGAAATCTTTTAGTGCGACTCAAGTCTTTTCTCAGAATTCATCTGACACCTTCTCTGTGCTCATGTATTGCTGTGATTCTGCATTTTATTATACATGTTTGTGTCTTCTCTTTCTTACCAATGAATTACTTGGGCAGGAAAAATGCTTATGTGTAAGTTCCAACATCTATTATTAAATGAAAGAAAAGTTATGACATTGGCAAATATTGCAGATGAAGACAGTTATCAAGGGATCATTCTCAGTGACATACAAGTATTGTTTTCATCTCTTTGTCAATGAAACCATTGCTGTATTAATCAGAGCAGGCTGGGCTGGGCTGCAGTAACAAATTAACTCCCAAATTGTGGAGGCTTAATATATCCATGTTTTTTTAAAAATATTAAATACTTATTTATTTGAGAGAGAGAGAAAGAGAGAGAGAGAATGAGTGGGGGAGGGGCAGAGAGAGCAGGAGACACAGAATCTGAAGCAGGCTCCAGGCTCTGAGCTGTCAGCACAGAGCCCAACACGGGGCTCGAACTCATGAGCCATGAGATCATGACCTGAGCTGAAGTTGGACGCTTAACCGACTGAGCCCCCATGTGCCCCTCAGTGGATTATTTTTGCTCATGCTACAGGTTCAATGTTGGTCATCAAGGGACTTCTGAATGGGAAAATGGTTTAACTTGTAAAACTACAAATGGGAATAAAATTACCAGTTTTGAAATTAATACATTTTGTACATAGAAATAATTGTCAAGGAAGAATATCCCATATGGTTCAATACTATCTCCTTGTTAATTAATTTGTAGAACAACAGAACATCCAAAATGAAAATCAAATAAATGGCTTATTACTTTTCCTAATACGAATTTGTATACATTTATTTTCTTATTGGTTTCTTATTTGAATATTCTTTTTATTTATACATAGATAAAGCTCCAGTATTACTGTAATAATCATAACTTCTTAGCTTAATCATAATTATAACAACAATACATTAGGTTTTATGTTTGTTAGTTACTAACCATACTTATTGTGATGTACTGGAAACACATGCACAGAGATTTGTGTACTTTTTCTCCTGAAATGTTTAGAACATTCCTCTTTGGTAGGGAGATTATTAATATTCTCACTGTTTTTTAAATGTTTATTGGGGGGGAGAGAGTGCACGCATGAGAGCCGGGGAGGGGCAAAGAGAGAGGGAGACGGAGGACCTGAAGGAAACTGCACAGATGGCAAAGAGCCTGATGTAGAGCTTGAACTCACAAACTGTGAGATCATGAAACCGTGAGACCGTGAACTGAGCTGACGTCGGCCGCTTCACTCACTGAGCCAGCCAGGTGCCCCAGTATTCTCATTTTATACGTGAGGAAATTGAAGGTAAGATAGGGTGGTAACTTTCCAAACATGTGCCAGCTGGTGCCAGGCAAAGCTAGAGTCTGATGCTCGCTATGTCTGACTCTAGTCTGAGTTATAATGTGTCCTTGCATCCACGACTAGAAGTACTCCTCCTAAGTTAGTTTGCCTCCTAACCTCCAGAATTTTATGTAACGTGTTTGATTTTAAAGACTGGAAGGCAGTTGAGTAGTTTTAGGACTTAAATATGAAAGAGCAGGAAGATTTAAAGTCTTTCCAATTAAGAACTCATTCATCTGATGAGTCCCAAATGGCATCAAATAGTTTCAATTCATTGACTTTCTGAGGTAAAAATGGAAATGTATTCATGTGGGAAAAGGCTTTTCATTAGGGCCTGCTGTCTTTGAAACGAGGAAGGCCAGACAACTGCAAAACAGGCTGTCATTAAAAATTACACATTACTGCAAATGTTCAAGAAAACAGTTTCAGGACGAGGCTGCTTAGAGCCACTAGATTATAGCCTTAGTGTTTTGACATCTATTCAAGAGGGAAAGCTATGAGCTTTCTTACCAACTGACAATGGATAAAGAGCTAGGCATTGGGGGGGTTGGCAGACGCAAAATGAAGAGATCTGGAGAGATAATTAAAGAATGTAATATTTCATTCGCAGAATACTGTTATTGTTTAGAAAAATACTGTGAGCTTCTTAAGGAAAGGAGTTTGCCTTAACGGGCACAGGTACATGTAGAAACCTTCTGTCAGGAAAGAAAAGAGGATCATCCAGTGGGCAATTTAATAAGTAAGAACCTGTAGTGTAGCAAAATGTTCTTAAGTTGATTTATTACAGAATGTGTTAGATGGAGTATTCTATTTCTTTTTCTCTATTAAGCCAGGCTTCCTCATCCTTCTATACTGAATTGCTACTTTGGCTTAGTAACTATTATGCTATGTCTTTTTCTCTGTGTTCTAGGATGCTTTAAGCTGAAATGTCAAACTCATTGATTACTGGCTCTCACTTTTACAGCTTATATTGGCAACCAAAATATTCCAAAACTATTGTTTCATTTTGGCCTCAGGATGGAACTATATAAACGAATGCATTGAACTTACCTTCATTTCTTCTTGTTTAGATCAAGTCTGGCTGAATCATATATCTTCTAGTTATTAGACTGATGAAGCACATAGAAGCTTTGTATGTTTGTATTAAAATAATTAATTCATTTATTTATAATGTTTATTTTTGAGAGAGACAGAGCATGAGCAGGGGAGGGGCAGAGGGAGGAAGATACAGAATTCGAAGCAGGCTCCAGGCTCTGAGCTGTCAGCACAGAGCCCGACATGGGGCTCAAACCCACGAACCGTGAGATCATGACCTGAGCGAAAGTCAGAGCTTAACTGACTGAGCTACCCAGGCGCCCCTCAAGTACTTAATTTAATTGCTGTATGTCTGAGATTATTTGAATTTAGCATTCTGCACCTCAATTCCTTGATACTTTGTGTAATATCTTCTTATTCAGGCTCTTGAATTGTCATGCAATATGGCAGAATCAAATGGAGCAGGGGACCTGGTGCTTCAATACATCCGTGTCTCTGATTGCTAAGAAAAAACATATTTTCTGAACATTAAAAGTTGTAAATATATCAAGTGATTATGTTCTTTGTAAGACATTTCTTTAGGGAAAGAAAATTCATCATGATTTACTTGGGATCTAATTAATACAGAGGGCCTCTCATGTTGAAGACTGTGTAACGTAAGGGCATAGTGGCTCAGGTTTATCAAGACAGATCAGCCACGCCACCTCTGAGCCCTGCTCACTATAAGTCTCGTGGCAGAAGAATCAGTGTTTGAATGTTCTTTCCAGTGGCACAGGGTGTTTTTAACTGAAGTTTAAAGGACTTCATGGATTCAGATCAGCCTCTTGAAACACGAAAACATACCCAAAACTTGCTAGGTTTTTAAAAATTCGTTTGTAGGAGGTTGAGATAGAAGGTCCAAAGCTTTGATCAGATTATCAAAAGGGCCCCATGATGCACAAAAATTTGGGAATCATTAGAAAGAATAGTTTCTTTTGTTGTCAAGTAGAAGGTAACTTATAAGTTACTGATAAGCAACGTACAAGTAAAATTGGAATCAGACACAGGGTTATGGGATATTAGGATTTGAAAGAAATACCTAAGGCTGCTATAACCACAGGCAGGAAGCATAAACACCATTGGTTGCTCGTAGTTCTGGAAGGTGGAGTTCGAGACCAAGTCCCTGGCAGACTCAGTGTCTGGTGAGAGACTGCTCCCTGATCCACGGATGCCCGTCTTCTCGCTGTGGAAAGAGAGCAAGAAAGCTCTCTGGGGACTCCTTTTGTAAGGGCACTAATCTGGTTCATGAGGGTTCCATCCACACGTTCTAAGCACCCCCCAGAGGCCCCCCCTTCCAAACACCATCACACTGAGAGTTAGGTGTCAGTGAATGAATGTTGCAAGACACAACACGTCCAGTCCATTGCAGTACTTTAGTGAATATCTCCTATAGAAAGGGTGCTGTGAGCTTGAGGCTGGTTAATATTTGGAAGAGTAAAGTAGAAGGAAGGGCAGTCCAGGCCAACAGAAGGGCTTGAGCACATAGATGGTATATTTTGGGGACAGCAAATTATTTGTCCCTACTGTTAAATATAAGCAAGGGTACAGTACGATACATTTGGGACAGGGAGCTTGGAGACATTTATGAATTCAGTCAGTTAAGCAGTGGAGAGAAACTAAAGTGTTTTGGAATAGAAATAATTTGATAAATGCTTTCTAAGAGCCTAGTCTTGACAATATTGGAAAGGGGAGCTTTTGAGATATCATTGTACTGATTCAGATAAGGATTGCTAAAAGCAGAAACAGTGGGAATAGAAAGGTCTAAATTATTATAGAAATTCCAGGGCACCTGGGTGAGTCAGTCAGTAGAGCATCCGACCCTGATTTCGGCTCAGGTCATGATCTCAGGGTTGCAAGATCGAGCCCCACGTCAGGCTCTGTGAGGAGCATGGAGCCTGCTTGAGATTCTCTCTCTCTCTGATCTCTCCCTTCCTCCCTCCCTCTGCCCCCTCCCCTACTCACACTTGCTATCTCTCCCTAAAATAAAAAATAATAAATAATAAAAAGAAATTATTATAGAAGTTTCAAGAAAAGGAATTATCACCAGACTGGATAGATATTTAAGGATATACCCATATTTGCTGCAATTAATGAAGATAATGTCCCTAATTGACTTATGTTACACATAAAATAAGTCTGTTACTATTTTGGTGGTATTACTGAGTTATAAAGGAAAAACTCTTGAAATAGCACTATTGAAGGTGCTGGTTGACTCCAGAAAAAGAAGATTGAATTAAACCGATGTTGAGCAAGAATAAATGCAAATACAGTAGAATATGTAAGACCCTTTGTGTAGCCATTATATCTGGAAAAAGTGAAAGAGCAGAAGATAATTTTTGCCTGTATCTATCTTCTTAAAAAAAGATTAATGTTTAGAAAAGATTTTTTTACATAAAGTCGATAAAAAATTTTAAAAAACGAATCTGATTACCTAGAGCCCAAAAGACACTTAAAAAATCTTGCCAGTGATCAGAAAATTAGACATAAGTATTTAAAAGAAAATTAAGAGGGATTTAATGAGTCCTTAGTTAATTTGAGATAACATGCCTCGAATTATGCAACATAGGACTTCTGTAACCACTACTTCATTGTCTCAGCCACCATCAGGGGCAATCACAGATGATTGGGGATGATCATAGTGAAGGTCACGGGATGATCACATATGATCATGCACAATGATCCTTGAGCCCTTCTGCATTTGTAATAATATTGGATTTTAAAAACTGTAAAGAACAGACATAAATATGTTGGGATCATATGTAGCATATACACACACACATATACATACAGCTTTAGGTAGTATGAAGGATAGGCACATAACTAATAATTTTGATAAACTTCAAATTACAGAGACATTTTGCTTCACATATTTGTTTTGCCTTATTTAGTACTTAGCATTCTTATTGTAAATTAGTAGGCAAAAATTGAGATTAAGAATGTCCTTATATTTTCTAGTCTACATGAAACTATTAATTCACATTCTTACTCAGATATAATTAAATAGAACTGTGAGGATAATTCTTTTTTTTTTTAATGTTTATTTATGAGAGAGACAGTGAGTGTGGAGGGGCAGAGAGAGAGGGAAACACAGAATCTGAAGCAGGCTCCAGGCTCTGAGCTGTCAGCACAGAGCCAGACGTGGGGCTCAAACCCATGGACCGCAAGATCATGATCAGAGCCGAAGTCAGACACTCAACCTGGTGAGCCACCCAGGCGCCCCTGTGATGACAATTCTTAATCTTTTAAATTAAGTGTGGGATGAGGCATCATTGGGTAGAAAAAAACTGTGTACAGAAATATAAAGAACTATGCTTATTCTTTCCATGGTCACTTAGCATGTAATGCTTTGAGCATCAAATAGCTGATTGATGGGAAAAAGTTGATAATAGTATCTGCCCTTTCCACTTCACTTTGGGTCTCTCTGAAGACCAAACCCAATCACATAAAAACTATAATGTGATATATGTAATTTTAAATAGCATATTGTGGGTTTAAACCTTGCATTGGGCTCTGTGCTGACAGCTCAGAGCCTGGAGCCTGCTTCAGATTCTTTGTCTCCCCCTCTCTGTGCCCCTCCCTGACTTGCGCTCTGTCTCTCTCGCTCTCAAAAATAAATAAGCATTTGAAAAAAACTTAAATCATCTTACAAAATTTAATGCTAAATTTGCTTTTGGAGAATCTTTAGAATTTAAGAAGCCTTGGAAACGTTATCCAAAAAAGGAATTCTGTGCAAAATATTGCTTCTACCTCAGAAAAACCAAGATATTTTCCCATAATTTTCTCAAACATTTCTATATATGCATCACCAAAAAGAACCAAACTCTAAGTTTTAGAAGAACTGAGAATGAATGACTATGTATGTCTCATACTGTAAAATATTTTAAAAATTATTTAGGCTAAGTGTATATTCATGAAAAAGCCCTTTCTGTGTTATATTAAAGCAATAAAGATTAACTGGGTGTTTTTTAAAGTGGTGAGTGGAATGACAAATATGGAAACTACAACACTAATATTTTTTATGCAATGCGAGTTCATATCATGCATTTTATTTCTACATTTTCCGGAATCATTTGAAAACCTCATTTGTCTGTGACTGTTCAAAACATCAGCTCCTTACCTCTCTGTTTTTCAAAAGGACTAGCATGTTTTCATGTGTTCATACATAGTTATAATTTAGCACGTACATGAAAGATTATTCCTTTTCTTGGAAATAGGTGATTGAATACGTTGGCAAGGAAGCATTGCAGAGGTGTGCTGGCCCTTTAAGGCTCTGTTTCTGTTGTCATGGAAATAAGATTTTCAAGTGGGTTTATCTGCTGTGCTTTGCTTTTTATAGATTCTCTATCATTGTAAGTTGGTTTTGGATGAGAATTCTTATCCTTTAAATAAAGATACCAGTCTTTACCTTACCATCTTTCAATGTATTTCCCCACAGGATTCCTTAAAAACCCAGGAGTGGGGGTGTGTTAGATTTTCCAAGAGTGGGCATTATATATAGATGCTTAGCTCCTGGCTCTAAAGACTAGGATTTTTTTTAAAGAACTATAATGGAGAACAAAAAAGCAGGACCCAACTCCAATGTCAAGCTTTTAAAATGTATTTTACTTTCACGTTATTATTAGTTGTGCAGAGATCATTTATGTAGGAAAAAACATTATTTTAAGTTTATTATGAGCGATAGAGACAGCATGCATGGGGGAGGGGCAGAGAGAGAAGGAGACACAGAATCTGAAGGAGGCTCCAGGCTCTGAGCTGTCAGTACAGAGCCTGACATGGGGCTCGAACTCACAAACCATGAGATCATGACCTGAGCTGAAGTTGAGTCTTAACTGACTGGGCCACCCAGGCGCCCCAGTATTCATGAGAAAAATCTGAAACACGAACATAATCATGTAACTATACTCATGTTGTTCATCCAAATTCCTACCCTTGGCCTTCAGGTTCCCTGACGATTTAGCAGCCCTTTACCTCCAGAATTCGTAACTACAGAGACAGATGCCGGGGTGGAGTATTCTGCTCCTGACGAGCCAAGCCGCGTGACCTTGGCAACTTTGTTGAATTATCCCTTTCTCCGTTTCCTTACCTGTAAAATGAGATTGTAACAGGGTTATTGTGACAACAAAATGTCTCAATATACGTAGAGTAGTTAGAAGAGTAATTTGAGCCCCAAAAGTGCTCAGTTAACATTGTTTCCACTGATATTATCTTTGCTGGTTCTTCTTGTTCCCTTTTCAGACACATCACCCCTTTTGCGGTCTTCTGGCGGCATTTGTCACTTAGTAATCACAGACAGCTGCTGTCCCTGCCCCATCACCCCTGTGCTGCTTCCTCGCCGCTTACAAAAGTTGGAAGGTATACATTTGTTTCATGACTAGTTTACTGTCCATTCTTCCACACGTAAGAGCATTTAATAAATGTTTATTGAACTAATAAGTATGGAGGAAATTCATTGAAACTGGCCAAATGTTTCCCCATTTCCTAAATCACTAAGGAGATATTTTTGAAGTAGAAATGATGCCCGAATTTCCAAACAAGGCATTTTCTTACATTCTGGAGACTCTAGCATGGGTTAGATTTAATGTTAATTATGAGAAAAGCCCTTTCGTATGCCCGAGTGAGTTGTGGTGATAGCTGTCTTCTCATATCCTTCACCAGATCTGGCAAAGTTTTCACCCCTTGTAATCAAGATGACTGTTGATTTCTTCTTTATGATTACTTAACACGTCTAAGAAGTTTCATTGAGATGGCTCTAATTTATATGAGATTTACATTGCCCTCTCNAAGCTGTCAGCACAGAGCCCGATGCAGGGCTTGAACTCACGAGCTGCGAGATCATGACCTGAGCCAAAGTCAGACACTTAACCAACTGAGCCACCGAGGTGCCCCCCATTGCCTTCTCTTTTTAGGAAGTTTAATTTTAAGTGACATGCTTAAAAAGTGTCACGGTGGATTACTGCTAGTTAGGGTCCTCTCTGACTTCTTCAGATAAAGGTGTGTATGCTTGGATGGCAGGAGAGACATGAAGAAACTCTTTGGAGTCGGGACTCGACAGCGATAAATAGCTTCAAACTATTAAGTGTTTCACTAGAAAATTGGTGTCCAAGCTTGTTCCGCTCCTACATTAAAGATATTTAGTTGGTACCTACTGTTTTGGTGAAGTGTCGGTTTCAAATCTCTTGGCCGTGTATTTATTTTTTGATCGTGTTTGTTTTTCAGATTTTGAGTTCAGAGTCCCTTAATATTCTGGATACAAGTTCATAATCAAATAATGCAAGCATTGCTCTCCGTCTGTGACTCACTTTTACTTTTTTTTAAAGTAATGATGTTTTACTTATTTATTTCTTTTTGGCAGATTGTTTTTACTTAAAAATTTTTAAGTAGTTTTTAAACCTTTTTATATATTTTTGAGAGACGGAAACAGAGCGTGAGCGAGGGGTAGGGGACAGAGAGAGAGGAAGACAGAGAATCTGAGGCAGGTTCCAGATTCTGAGCCGTCAGCACAGAGCCCAACACGGGGCTCGGACCCACCAGCTGTGAGATTATGACCTGAGTTGAAGTCTTAACGCTTAACCAACGGAACCACCCAGGAGCCCCTTACTTAAATTGTTTTTAATTGAGTAAAGTTGACACAAACTTTTTTTTTTTAATAACAGTGTCTTTCAAAAAGAATTTATTTTCCTTTTTGATGAAGTCAAAACTTTTTTCTTCCAGTTTCATCGTCAGTATTTTCTTTCCTTATTTTTCATGCGAAATTTGTTGTTGTTCTTTATTTTAATGTAGTAGGATATTCTTTTCTTTTTGATGCATCTAGAATGTCCGTCATGGTTAGGAACGCTGTTGCTTTTCCCAACCTACAAAGGGATTCGTCTGTGTTTTCTCCTAGCACTGGTTGGCTTTTATTTGTCGTCTTCTGATTCATTTGGAGCTTATTCTAGTACGAGATGTGAGCTGTGGGCTGTACTTCTTTTCCAGAGTGGCCAATACCATCTATTTAAAAGTCAAGCTTTTAAAGGAGTCTGCCAACTTTTACCAGATTTTGAATAGCCCTCAGTGAAATATACTGGCAACATTAAGATAAAAGACCAGTGGAAAATGGCACCTCAAATAGCGAATTCTTTTGATTGATCCCCGCAGACAGACATAGCCTCTTACATAGATTCACAGCTTCCTCTTATTGAAACACTGGGTCCTTTACTCACGTGAAGGTTTCTTCCTGGCCTGGAGGGAGGCCAAACGGGAGTGAGGATGTGGTGACAAAGTGTCATTGCATCTGTTTACCATCCATGCAGCTCCCTTGCAACACTGCTGCTTCTCTTGCAGGGAACCAGCACTGAGTTGCAGCAGGCAGAAAACGCTGCGACTTCCTCATTTAGGGCAGTAGCATTTCATGGGAGCAAGTGTGACTTTTTCCCCTATTTTTGTTTTTCTTGTGCAAATGGAAATATGAATTTTCACTTCCAGAGAGAAGACGAGAGGGCCAGATTCCTCCTGGGGCGCGTTAGGTGGAGAGAAGCAGAAGCAGTTCTGCTCCGGGAAGGTTGAGCCAGAGATGCCCGAAGAATTCTGAGTGGCTCTCGCGGGTAGAGAGCCGGAGTCGTGAGCCAACTTCAGGTTTTCCTTCCTGTTTTTGTTTTCCCGTCAAGGGCTAAGGGAGACGCATTTCACAAGTCTTGGTAGTCTGGGGGCCAGGTTACAAAGTAACGTGTACCTACAAGTCATTTCAAGTCCCAGCAGCTACGCCGTGTGAGGCTTGGATGCTATTATGACGCTTATTTCTGTTTTTCTGGGGGATAAATGAAATGATTTCATAATGAGTGGTGAATTCTCATACATGGGTTAAGAATTGCATTCCATTCCTTGTCGTAGCCCCTTTTCTTGGAAGGCACAAGCAGAACTGATGACTTAATCGTGATTGGTCGTTACCACAAATGTACCAGAAGAGTAGATTTGTGGTGTATCCAACACCACTTGAGTGGCTGTTCTTTGCAGGGTGTGTACAGGTGCTTTCTGGAATCCAAGAGAACAGGAATCTGGCTCTTGGTCCTAGAGCACAGATAACCGTCTACTTGAGACAAATTTCATTTCCAGAAACTTGTCCCATCACCATGTGTCGGTCACAGATTGCATAGCCACCCTCGTACCCTTATGTAGTTTGTATCTAGCAGAGTCCTCAAGGTGGAAACGCAGAGTAGAGATTTCAGTGTTTGTCTGCTGACCACCAGGACAGACATGGACATACGTGACTCTGTAATAAACGCTAAAGAACATGGGGCGCCTGGGTGGCTTAGTCGGTTAAGCGTCCGACTTTCGCTTAGGTCATGATCTCGCGGTTTGTGGGTTCGAGCCCCGCGTTGGGCTCTGTGCTGACTGCCGTGCCGGCTCAAACCCTGGAGCCTGTTTCAGTCTGTGACTCCCTCTCTCTCTGACCCTCCCCTGCTCACGCTATCTCTTTCTCTCTCCCCTAGAAATAAATAAAACATTAAAAAAAAAAAAAAAAGAACATAACCACGGGCTCCATGTGACACAGAAGAGGGATCGTTGACTCTTCTCTCCCCAAACAAGCTCCTCCTCTCCCATCTCATCTGATAGCAAGTCCCTCTCGGTGCGCAGGCTAAGAGCCTCCGTGTCTTCCCCCCTCTTCCTCACACACCTCCCACACGAGCACTTGGGAAATCCTGTCATTATTACCTTCACACTATTTCCAGACCTTGACTCCTTCTCACTGCCCCTCAGGGGCCCAGCTCTGTCCGTGCCCTTCCCTCTCCTGGGTCACTCAGTTGTCCTGAGCAGGCGTCCCCGCCCTGCTCTTGCTCTCTTAGTCTCGTCTCAACATGGCGGCCAGGTGCACTCATTTCCTAAGGCCGCTCTAACAAACGACCGCATGCTGGCGGCTTAACACAACAGAAATTCATTATCATACACTACCGGTGGTCAGAAGTCAGAAGTGGTTTCGCCGGGCTAAAGTCACGTCAGGGGGCGCCTGGGTGGCTCAGTCGGTTAAGCGTCCAACTTTGGCTCAGGTCATGATCTCATGGTTCATGGGTTCAAGCCCCGTGTCGGGGTTTGTGCTGACAGCTCAGATCCTGCTTCAGATTCTGTGTCTCCCTCTCTCTCTGACCCTCCCCTGCTCACACTTTCTCTCTCTCAGAAATAAATAAAACATTAAAAATTTTTAAAAAAGATAAAGTCAGCATGTCACTAGGATGATTCCTTCTGGAGACTTTAGGAGAGAAGGCAGTCCTTTGCATTTTCCACTTTCTAGAGGTTTCCTGTCTTCCTTAGCTTCGTGGCCCTTTTCATTTTCAAAACCAGCAGTATAACATTCTGTTTGTCTGTCCTTCACTTTCCCGTCTCTCTCCTTCTCCCTCAGTCTCGTTCTGTCTTTTCCTTCTGCTTCTGTTGTGACACCTTCTTTGGTGGGTCTCTGACCTTCCCACCTTCCTCTTATAGAGCCCTGGCAATTACACTGGACTCGCCCCGATATTCCAGAATGATCTCTCCACCACATGATCCTTGATTCATTCGCATCTGCAAAATCTCTTTTGTTACGTGAAGTCATCTACCTTGTATTCTTCTTGCCACATCTGGTGATCCTGCGTAAAGGAAATAAGATCCTGCCACTCCTCCACTTAAGATCCTCCAATGGTGTTCGCCTTCTTTTTAATAAAAGTCAGGATTCTTAAGTAATCCACAAAGCCCTGCCCTGTTGTTTTTCTGATGTCATAGCTGATGCTCTCTTTTTTTCACTATGCTCGGGCTGTACCGTCTTCCATGCTGCTCTCTGGGGCATGTTCTAGTACATTCTTGCATTCAGACCTTTGCACTGTTTTTTCTTTGCCTAAAATCCTTCCAAGTATCGATACCAGTATCTTGGCACACCTTTCAAGTCTTCATTTAAATTCATGTTCTCAATACTCCATTCCCTGGCCAGCCTGTCTAAAGATTGAACACGTTCCCTGAGGAACGTCATACTGTTCTTCTTCTTTGATGTTACTACCACCTATCTAATTTTCTCTTGTTTGCCTCTTGATCTCTGTACTGAAGGGGGTAGAGGTTTTGTCTTTTTTGGCTGACTCCTCAGTCCTCGTTGCCCAAGAGAATTCTTGCCCTGTAGTAGACCTCAAAAGATATTAGTTGAATGAGGGGCAGCTGGGTGGCTCAGTCATTTAAGTGTCTGACTCTTGATTTTGGCTCAGGTCATGATGACAGGGTTCGCGAGTTCGAGCCCCGCATCAGGCTCTGTACTGAACATGTGGAGCCTGCTTGGGATTCTCTCTCTTCCTCTCTCTCTGCTTCTTCTTCCTCTCAAAGTAAGTAAATAAACTTAAAAAAAAAAGATATTAGTTGAATGAAAGAACCAACTGAAGGGATGGGCGAGGGGAGCCAAAGAAAATGGACCTGAGCTGGAAGAAGTAAGCTTGTTGTCTGTAGACACGTTGGTCTAGGTTGGGAGAGGGCTGTGAGTAGAACTCAGGCAACACCAGTAAAGCCAGTGAGGTGGGGGCAGGACGTGGCTGAGAAATCGTGCTGACTCACCAGATTCATGCTCCCACTTTGAATGGTGGACCGGCTGCTGGCAAGCGGCCACCCAGCTAATAAGGGCCACCTTTCCCAGCCGCCTTACAGGCAGGTACAGCATGCATCAAGAGTCCTAGCCATTGGGGTGTTGCTGGAATCCGGGGGATGCCTTCCAGGCCAGACCCACCAAAGTTTCACATGTGTGGTGCCTTTACGCTCGTTTCCCTTGCTGGTTTTTTGGGTGGGAGTCAGCTCCCAGGCAAATAGTAGAAGCCCCGCCCAAAGATGGCCGAGCTGAGGTCAACCTGAATCTCCGAATGACTACTTGTGGGAGCGTGGTTCAGCCAAACATTTCACCTCTCCAGCTCTGTAACACAAGCCAGACCTAAGCTTCTGCTGTATTTGAGTCATTTTGTACTTTTACGTTCAGAGATGTATTTGTTACACCAGTGAGCTTACCTTACATCATATAATACCGCATTATGTATGAATTCAATGGTATTCTAGTGGGACATAAATTTGGAAAGTCAGCGGTAACCAAATAATTTTGGAAAGTTAGAAAAATGAAAATAAGTTCTTAGAACAAAACCAATAGTTGTAGGAAAATAAGAAAATATGGATCATCAGAAGGAAGAGAAATAAATTCATAACCCTACCATACACATATAGTTTCTGTTAATATCTGACGTATCTATGTATCTTTCTCTCTTTGTTATGAGAATAGGATTCAACAGCAATTGTAATTCATAACATTTTTATAAGTCAACACTTTCCTACTTGGTAAATGTTCTGCAGCCCCTACTTTTTAAACACGCCCAAATATAACTTATTTATACTTTAGATGTCTGTATGTGTTTATGTTGGCAAGGTAAAGAGGAGCTGAAATATACATAGTAGAAGTTAACATCAGAGGCACTTGGGTGGCTTAGTCAGTTAAGTGCCCAGTTTTGGCTCAGATCATGATCTCACGGTTTATGGGTTTGAGCCCCGTGTTGAGCTCTGTGCTGACAGCTTCAGTTGAAGCCTGGAGCCTGCTTCAGTTTCTGTGTCTCCCTCTCTCTGTACTGTACCCCACTCATGCTCTGTCTGTCTGTCTCTCTCTCAAAAATAAATAAACATTAACATTTTTTTAAAAAGAAGTTAATAGCAGTCCTCTTGGAAGTGTGGTGGCTATTGGTAAAGGAGAAAGACATACAGGAATTATTTTTAAATATATTTTTGTATATTGTATTACTTTCAGAAGCAATACTGAGATTCATGCCCAGATTTTCTGATTCGGAGTGTAGAGTGAGTTCTGGGATATATATTTTCTTAAAGGCTTCTCATGTGATTCAGGTATAAATCCAGGTTTAGAAGATGATCTTTGATTCCCCAGATACATATTCTTGCAGGGAATGAGCTATGTCCAAGAAAGTTATAATGAAGTTAACAAAAGTAGTTAAATTCCCATCGCGTGGTAAAAGTTATGTTTTCTAATCACTTTTAACTGGGTTCCTATCAGTGATATTTTCATGGCTATTTGTATATTCATATGTTCCTAAGGAGACACACTATAGCCTTGGCTTTTCAGGAGAAAGCGCTCTGAGAGAGGTGGTGCTCTGGGCATTCCCGACTTCCCAGGAGTCGGCGATTTGTACCAAGCACCCAGGAAGATAAGACATAGTTCTAGGGCAGCGTCTTCTCAGGGCCAGCACTTGAGCACATGACCGGATCCTGCAGTGAGGACCAGTGCGCCCAGAGGGCTGGATGAGGGAAGGCAAGAACCGAGCGGTTTGGTAGATGCTAGAAGGGAAGAGAGGGCAGGCGCCTTGCCGCCCAGTCACGGGCTCCTGGCCCACTTTGCATATGCAGGGATGAAAAGAATTAAAATGACAAGTAATCAACCAGATTTTATGCTTCTCTGTCTTTGAGGGAGATCTGTGCTGCAAAGCATTCACGACGGCTTCAGTAAGATGAAAGAGGGACGTGTTTTTGCTTTCTCCTAGTAGGGTCATAATTCTAATATTTATGTAATCATGTTGATTATTTGTGCTCTCTTAGCCTTTGATTAAACTTTGACATTTTTTAACATTTATTTGTGTATTTCGAGAGAGAGCATGAGAGTGGGGAAGGGGGAGAGAGATGGAGAGAGAGAGAGAGAGAGAAAGAGAGAGAGAGTCCCAGGCGAGCTTCACGCTGGCAGTGCAGACTCATGAACTCGGACATCATGACCTGAGCCTAAATCAAGAGCCAGATGCTTAACTGGCTGAGCCACCCAGGCAACCCCCACCCCCACCCCCCAGCCTTGCTTTGTGAAAAAGCCTTGTCAAGGGAAAGAAGCACACGGCTGAGGGAGTGCTGCTAGTTTAAGCCACCTGTTGTGGGTTAGAGACGCAGCGGCGCCGTGGGTCCCTACGGCAGCAGTGTGAGCTCACGGTACGCGGTGAGGACCCGGGGTGAGGGCGGGAAAGGTGTGCAGGGTGGGAGGGGCCGCGCGCCGGAGCAGAGGCCACTCGTTCAGCAGTGTAGCCACCCGGGCAAACGCCCGCCAGGCACAGAGCAAGGACAAGGAAAGCAGTTGCCCAGCGCCGAGGGGTGGTGGGATCTTCGGTGCCGGTGCCCAGGTGTCTACCTGCCCCTCCCCCACGCTGCGCTGGAAGCCGCAGCCGAGGCCTGGGGACATTCTGCAGGGGCCTCGGCTGTGCTTTGTGAAAGCGAGGCCGTCGTGCTCGGGTGGAAGGCCCGGCGGGGAGATACTGGCGTAAATCTCAACACGTCTCTTGGCCGGGTGGTCAGCGACCAGGTGGACGGCAAGCATCCCCTTCCGTGTGANCCTGGCGGTGACTCGGCTCTGCGGCGTATCTGCAAAGGACCTGGGAAACTCCTGCCCCAGTTTCTTCATGTATAATTCAAGAAACGGCGGCCTGAACATTACTGGCCCAAGTAAGGGCTTAGGAAGGATGGTTTTCTCCTTGCTCAGACCTGGCGACCGTTTCTTGTTTCGCTGTACGGGAATTGCTGATTTGAGGCGCCTGCTAGGGACCCAAACAAATTTCAGGCCGGGGGTTGGAGGGAAGAGTTTGGACGGTCACAGTGAATCGGTTTCTGCTGCGACTCATTCTGCGCTCCGGGCAGAGCGCTTAGATTCCCTGTCCCTTAGTTTCCTTATTTGTTACATGGGAAAATAACACATCTTAATTTCTCTAGTAGGAACCACGTGAAGCCAAATTAGACTTGGCTAAAAGTATGTATTTGTTTGCATGTTCATAGCTTGCCTTGTGCCAGGAAAGATATCTGTTGGCTGAGAAGACAGAAGCATGAAGGGCTGAAGGTTGCTTTATGAGCTGGGTTAAGGGTGTGGTAAAGATGCTTGCAGTTAACTGGCAAGCCAGCATCATTCAGAGTCTCCGCGCTTCTTTTGCACACAGCACAATTTCAGAAAGCAGCTTGGTGCCAAACACCAGGGTAGAAAAGATAAGCCGCTGTGTGTCTAACTGCGGCCTTGACTTCCATGACGGAACATGCCATTAGGCTCGTGTCCACTCTGGCCTTATTTACTTTCGTCGCAGATTTACCACTTAGTTTTTTGGTATGATGCTGAGAACATGTAACGTCATGCATCCAAGTCCACTGCAAATGTTGCACCTTCCCTGATCTTTCCCTAAACGAACTGACCTCTCTTCTGCCTCTGAGGTTTCTTTTTGATACCAGTCTAGTGGTGCCTAATGACAGTATGAGGAAATGCACTGTGCATGTTCAGATCCTAATGAATTAGGTTTTTGAGATAAGAAAGGTTTCTTAGAAGCTTTTTAATAAAATTTATTCTTTGCAGTCCATAGTAGTGTACCTTGACCTGGGTATTTTATTAATACTGATTGAAAGAATTCAGTGCGTTCTCAATTTGAATGAAATTCTCCACTGCTCTGTATTTCTGGGCTCACAGAGTTCTGTGTCCCTGGGGGTAGGGGCTAAGAGGAAGGGTCTTCCCTACACTTGCTTAGCACACTGTCTTGTTTCACCTGGTATAATTTTTGCCACCTATTCCGTCCTTTTCACTGGCTCATATTCTTACTCATTTTGTCTTTCTTTTATTTTCTCCCTAGGAATATGTATCCATTCTAATCATTTTCACTAGAGTTTCTCACTGATGGTAGTTTTACTTTTCTGTAAAAGCCTGTGCTCAGAAGACATTTTCCCATTGCCCACCCAGTTCCTCTTGTCTTCCGGAA
This sequence comes from Crocuta crocuta, assembly GCF_008692635.1. Lineage (NCBI taxonomy): Eukaryota > Metazoa > Chordata > Mammalia > Carnivora > Hyaenidae > Crocuta > Crocuta crocuta. The sequence goes on along the minus strand of NW_027532420.1, from coordinate 367,127 downwards.
ACAGGACCTTTTTATCTTTGGGGTTGGGTGGGGGGGGGCAGTGGTTCTACCAATAAACTCTCCCACTAATTGGAATTACCCTTCATTCTTGTATTGCCTTGAAACATGAACATTGAGGGGAGGCATTGTTGTCAACCATATTCCCTGCTTGGGGGGAAAAGTCTAGAATAGAGACAGAGGTGTCTCGTGGCAGAAAGAATAGAGGCTGTAAATCCTCCTTCTCATACTTTTGGGCGCAGACAGGCATTCTTGTGCCCCAGACCCTCCCTTGTCGTGATCTGTCTACTTTGTAGGTGGATGCATGAAACTTCCCTTTGTTTTTGTTTTTTTTTTTTAAGAGAGTGTGCAAGCTGGTGGGAAGGGTAGAGGGGTAGAGAGAGAGAGAGAGAGAGAGAGAGGTCTTAAGCGGGCTCCTGGCACAGCACAGAGCATGACACAGGGCTTGATCTCACGACTCTGAGATCATGACCTGGGCTGAAATCAGAAGTCGAATGCTTCACCCCCTGAGCCACCCAGGCACCTCTGAAACTTCCCTTTGGCGTAAGCTTGTTGGAGTGGGGTTTCTATCTTGTACCAAAAGAGCCTTGCGTAGTCAACCAGATTAATATAATATTTCTACTTTAATAAATAGAAAGAGGTTGTATGGTTTTTGGAGATTGAAGAATAGAGATCATGATCTAAAATCATCTAGTTTCTGTTACATATGGGAGAATTTTCTAGAAAAATAATACCCAGGTTAAGGTTCCTTCCTATTGTTACAGGTGTCTTTGGTTCCTTCTACCAGATCCTAAACGGACCTCAGGTTCTTGGAAGGCAGATACACTTCACTAATTCTTTCTTGTTAGTACGTAGCACAATTTCCGACTCATAATAAGAACTATGCTGTTAATTTTCAACTGAAACAATATATTAATATTATTAGTTATAATATAATGATAATTGTCCTGACACGAACTCCCTGGATAGCCAGGGTATGTTTTTAGAAGTCCATTACCTGGTATAATACTCTATTTTGTGTTATACTCCTTGTATTTGTAAAGAAAAAAATAATATTAAGCTTTTCCTTTTACTGACAGATAATCTATTTAAAAGGGGAAAATTACAGTCTTCTTATTTAGTTGGGATTAAGTTTTAAATCTCAAATAGTTTTGGGAAGTCAAGATTAAAAACTATTTTTAGAGTCAGTCAGCTGAAGAATAATAGCTTTTCATGTGTGTTTTGCTTGTTAGTGAATAAGTTGTTGAATTCCTTGAAAAAAAAAAAGATGAGAGGCAGAATTTTAAGAAATAAAAACAAAAAGACAGGGAATTGGCAATAATAGGGAAGATCAGGGGGTGCTGATCTAGACAAGTCTATGTCTAGTATCAGTCAAGTACTTTAGTGTTGAGAGTCGTCTAGAATTGAGATGGTTGAGTGGCCCTTAAATGCAGAAACCAGAAGTTCCATTATGGCTTTTGAGAGCGATGTTAGGGGAATGAAGTGAATGGAAATCAGGTTTCAGGGGGACCTTCTAGGGGGTGGAGAGGAGTGTGGGAAGCATGTCAATTAATCTCATTAAGGCATGGATTTGCTTTGCAAAACAAAGAGAGAGGATGTTATATTACTGACATAGAGCCTATCAACGGAATATTTTCAATTGCATGTTGAGGAATTTGTATTTGATTCACTGGGGCATTGGACTGTTCAAAATAAATTACTCTCAACAGTCAGTCATAAAGTAATTCAGACGCTGGGAATGTAAGCCTAGTGCTTTGAGCTTTTGTTTAAAAAAAAAAAAGTGTCAACAGAGGTAATATTACAGTAAACAGAGCAGCCATTCAAAAGCACCTCCAGTTTGGACTAATAATGTTTTTTCTTGTTCTTTCTTAGTGTCTTCAGTCTTAACTCTGTAATCTATTAGATTCAAATATCATTTTGTTTCTATCCAGTGAGTTTAATTTATCCAGAATGTAGCTCTACAGGGATTCANATTACTCGCTGACCATAAAAGGGCAAAGTAGAAATAGATTCTATATTGTTTTCAATAAAAAAATTCTTGTATACATTAAAAAAAATAAATAAATAAATGAGAGAAGTGAATCAAATGGGCTCAGCAATTTGAATTCTTTTCCAGTTCAGGGGAGGAGTCAGAATCGCCAGACTAAACATAAAGTTATTCAGCCCACTTTTTCTCATGGCCCAATTAGCCTGGGCCATACATGGAGCTACGGACAAAAATAAGTCAGCAAATACAAGTCAACGGAATCCATGGAGACATAAATCAGAAATCATGGGAACATCCTATGAAGCTGAACAAATACAATAAGGAAAAACAGAAGCGTGGGATGGATTTGAAATGTACTAAGAGTCCTCTTTGTCACGTGTACACACTTCTGAAAAATGAATGAAGGGTATGGCGTCTGCAGACACTGCCTTGAATCTCAGCTCTGCCGTCATTTGTGGTGGTATCCTGGTAAAATCTCTGCCTTTGTTTCATCATCTACTAAATGGGACTCATAGTCATACCTCCCTTACAGAGTTATGAAGACTCAATGAAACAATCTACATAATATTCTTAGAACAGCACCTAGCAAAGCAAAAGGACGTATGTGAGCATTAGCTCTCATTATAGTTGTTATTACTGTCACCAATATTCTATACGCTGAGAGCTACTCAGCTATAATGTGTCACTGAATGTCACAGGTGGCATCCGTGTTATTTGTATGTCTGTTACAAATGTGACGTAATAACTGTGCCTGCTCTCCTTCTCCGCTGTCTCGTCTTCCCCTCTATTTTACGAACCAAAAGTAGTCTGTCTGTTTGCCTCCAGGGAATAGGCATCCACTTCCTGGGGGGGCCAACTGCCATGACCAGACACTGGGCTTGGTCTGACCATCCCTGCTCAGTCCGTGGCAATGACAAGAAGCTGGTCATTTGGCACTCAGCGTTTAAATTAATCTGTTTTAAATAAAACGACCTAAGGGGCCATCCCAGGCCAGTCCAATCTAAAGTTGCCTTGTTCATGGCATCTGCTTCTAGTTTTAGAGCAGCTTCTCATTCCTTCAATAATGGCTATATTCTTATTATATATTAATCATTAAGGGCCCATCTTGGTAATTTGTTTGAAAGAAGGCTGTAGAAGTCTCTACATGCAAAAACTGAAAACAGCTAAAACGCCCCCAACAAGTAGTACTGCAGATGAAACATAAATCTGAAACACCTTTTCACTTGGCACATCCAAGTATACCATGGATATTGTTGCTTCGTAATTTGCTTTAACATTGTCTGTTACAGTTTCTCCAGCACAGCTTCTTTAACAGATTATTGCTTGCACTGGAGTAGATTTATATTTCCCACCATGTATTCTGGTCTGAAGGGGCATTATTAAATAATCTTTCAACTTGAAGATTTTCTCCCTCTCCATATGGTTTTGCTTTCTCACTGATAAATATCAAATCCATTTTCAGCATATTTGGGACACATAAAAAAGTTTAACATTTTCACAATTTTTAAGGGTTGTTTTTTTTTTTTTTGAGAGAGAGAGAGCACAAGTAGGAGAGAGGGGCAGAGAGAGAGAGAGAGAGGGAGTCTTAAACAGGCTCCACGGAGTGCAGAGCCTGATGCGGGGCTCGATCCCACGACCTTGGAATCAGCACCTACGCTGAAATCAAGGGTAGGACACTCAACTGACTGAACCAAGTCTCCCCACAACTTTTAAAATCTTAAAGAATGTTTTTAATGCTGGCACTCAGCGGGAAATTTGTTTTGCACCCTTTAAACATGTATAAACTGTGTAGTGCATCATTAAAAGATAAAGTTTGATTCAGTTGAAACTTATGTTGCAAATGCTGATGGCACAAGAACAGTTTAAAGCACTTTCTTAGAATTCCTAAGGAATATTGGTAATTCATAAGCTGTGGGTTCTGCAACAATCGTTCTGTTTGTTACTGTTTTTAGTTTGGCGTCTATCAGAGACTCAACATAAGTATATGTATTTTTGTCTCTCACACCATTCACAGATTGGGGTTTAGATATAACAGGGCCATAAAACTACAAATGTTAGTAATAATTAAAGTAGTTGTTTTAACCCTTAATTAAAAATTCAGCTTGACAGCCTTAAAGAGCCTTTATAGTATGAGGGATTCCCTCACAAACGTGGAAATCTCATTTTGTTAGTGAAGAGCAGAACCGCTACACAGAGAAGTCATCCTCTTGAAACAGCATGCTGAGATTGTCACCTGCTTGATTTTTTTTTTTTCCTACTTCAGGAATTCTTTGAAGTTTTAACACGAGATCATGGAAGCTTCCACAGTTCTAACCCACAACCTATTAAGATTATGCCCTTCACTAAGCCTCGGAAACCGTCTATAATCTAGAAAGCTCACATGGTCTCAGGTATCAGTGTGATTTATTAGCGGCAGACGTCCTATCCTGCCTAATAACAGTCACAGGACGCTTCTGCTCTGGGTGAGGCTTGCTAGGCAGACCTATGTCATGGGCAAGTCCAGAACTGAACCGGGAATTACTGGACCAGATCAGTCCACCTGTCTGTCACATCGAATATACAGACTCTTGAGAAAATCAATGCATACTGTTCAGGGAGGGAAAAAAAAAGTCTTATTTATTGATACACCAGCTAACATTTTCACAAAGCGGATTCCCATATGACTCGAGACCATAGAGGGTTCATTGAAAACCTGCCTTTCATGACCTCAGGCCTTTCTCTTAGCTTTGCCTAAGCAGTTTACAGGAGAGGAAATTATTTGAACTGATATCACAGATGGGGTCGGAGATAGAAGGAAACCACTATTTGCTGAGTGCCAGTCATGACTGCACCAAGATTTGTGCCGAATGTGCTTGATTTTATAAGACCCCTAATGAATAGATTTTCTTTCACTTAGCTTACAAATGAAGTAGCAGAAGCATAAAGAGGTCAGGGAAGATGCACAGATCAGACAGAGCCGCCGTCGGAAACTGATGGCTAAACCCAGGCTGCTTCCCGTACCTCAAGCGGACCTCACCGAGGCTGGAGGACGGCCAGAAGGCTTCTACCTGAGGACAAATAATCCAGCTGTTTGTTCCTTAAGCCTGTTGAATAAAGAGCTAATTGGTTTGCATCCTTTATAGCCTACTTCACAGAAGTCGTTCAGTGTTATGATTAAAAGCACAGGCTTAAGAACCCGACTGCCTGTTTTCTAATTCCAGCTTTGCCATTTACTGGCTGTTCCCTGGAGCAAGTGACTTGTTCTTTCCCTCCCTCTGTTTCCACATCTGTAAAATGGGGGCAATAACAGTGTGTGCCTTGTGAGGTTATTTTGAAGATTAGTGAGTAAAAGTATGGACAAAAAATGCAAGAACTGGGGTGCCTGGGTAGCTTCCTTGGCTAAGGGTCCCAACTCTTTTTTTTAATGTTTATTTGCTAATTTTTGAGAGAGAATGAGACTGAGTGAGGGGGAGAGAGAGAGGGAGAGAGAGAATGCCAAGCAAGCTTCACGCCATCAGTGCAAGGCCTGATGTGGGGCTCGAACCCACAAACTGTGAGATCATGAACTGAACCAAAAGCCAGAGTAGCCAGAGTCGGATGCTTAACTGGCTGAACCACCCAGGCACCCCAAGGATCCAACTCTTGATTTCTGCTGACGTCATGATCTCATGGTTCATGAGATGGAGCCCCACTGACAGCACGGAGCCTGCTTGAAATTCTCTCTCCCCATTTCTGCCCCTCCTCCACTCACATGCTCTCTTTCAGAATAGATAAATAAGCATTAAAAAAAGTAAGAACTCTGGTGAGCATATAGTGAGCCCTGAACAAACATTTCGATACTGTGGTTCTGAACTGTCTGAAGTGGATATAATGGGCTTCTATCCATTTCCATTCTCCACGGTACTATCGTGGATCGTATTTTTCATACAGTATGATTTACTTCTACCCGTGTAATGATACTGGTGGTTATAATTCCATCATTTTGTATAGCATTTTATGTCTTTCAAACAGCTTTTTCATTCACGTTCATCTGGAGCCTTCTCTCCCCTCATCTGCCAAATGGCTTTAATTAATGAAGCCTGTGATGTTGATTCGGACGGTGAGGTGGTGTGTCAAGATGATATATCAAAGACTCACCTCAATACCTCGCTAAGTCAGCAAGGCAGGTATTAATAAACTCGCTTTGTGTTTCAGAAAACGGAGGAAGAACATCTTTGCTTAAGATCCTATAATGGGCTAGTGGTGCCTCTTCGCCCACAACGAGTGCCTAATGCTTGTTAATAAAGAAGCAAGTCACCACTGGAACTTGCTCTCGAAAGACTAGATGTCTTCCTGGCTTCCGGGCTACACTGCCTGGTTGGACTTCCAGGGACATGGTGGTTATAACAGGAGTTCATTATTAGGAGACCCAGTAAGCTCTGGTTTTGGACAATGAGAAATTTTTGTTGTTGACTTACACAGATGTTTACATTTCACTACACACCTTGAATTTTGCTACAGTTTTGGGTTTTTTTACAGGTCACTATTTACCTCCTTTAGTGAATGTAATCAAAAATCAAGGCACTGTTGGGGCGCCTGGGTGGCTCAGTCGGTTAAGCGTCCGACTTCGGCTCAGGTCATGATCTCACGGTTTGTGGGTTCGAGCCCCGCATCGGGCTCTGTGCTGACAGCCAGCTCCGCGCCTGGAGCCTGCTTCAGATTCTGTGACTCCCTCTCTCTCTGATCCTCCCCTGCTCATGCTGCCTCTCTCTCTCTCAAAAATAAATAAATCATTTAAAAAAAATTAAAAAAAAAAAGTCAAGGGACTGTTGAAACCACAATATTAACAACTTGGAAATGCTGAATGCCCATCCCGGGTTGGGCTCTGTGCTGACAGCTCAGAGCCTGGAGCCTGCTTCAGATTCTTTGTCTCCCCCTCTCTGTGCCCCTCCCTGACTTGCGCTCTGTCTCTCTCGCTCTCAAAAATAAATAAAAGCATTAAAAAAGCAGTGTTTTATAACAGAAGGTGTGATAGCTTTGGCATCAAACAGACTCATGTCTTAGTGCTGATCCTAGTGCAGGACACACACACGGAAAGAGAATGGGTTTATGTGTTAGGTGATATTTTAGACTGTTCTAAGTCTCAAGTACAGATTAATGAATGGCAAATGGTTCTTGAGATTGAATGCAGCAAGCTTCCTTTTTTAATGTTTATTTATTTTTGAGAGAGAGAGAAAGATAGAGACAGAACAAGAGTGTGAGAGGAGCAGAGAGAGGGAGACACAGAATCCAAAGCAGGCTGCAGGCTCTGAGCTGTCAGCACAGAGCCCGAGGTGGGGCTCGAACACATGAACCATGAGATGATGACCGGAGCTGAAGTCGGAGGCTTAACCCACTGAGCCACTCAGGCACCCCAGCAAGCTTCTTTTTTTAAAAACTGCAACTCTGATTTTAATTTGGCCTTGAAATGTTCTGGTTTGAAATGTTATGTTGTACCACATCAAAGCAATTACAAAAGACCCAATTTGTACAGAAAACATAATATTTATGGCCACTACTGATTGCTCAAGCATCTCCTTAATTGTTTTTCTCCCCATGAAATATAATAATAAAATTCTGTTGATGAACATTTGACACTGGATATATTTAGATAATACATTTATTATGATGGCTGTGAATGCGGTTCAAAGCCACATAAGGGGGGCCTGAGCACTCTTTAGTAGATTACTGTGATTTCTTTTCGTCCTTGTATATAGCAGAACCTAGTAGTATCTTTTAAAATATTTATTCATTTAGTTAGCTTCTTACCTCCCTCTTCTAGAGTATAGATACTGTGACAGCAAGGGCCTAGTGCGTGTTTCCAATGAACTTGCCCTAGAAGTTAGATTTGTATCTGGAAGAAGGTAAGCACTCAATATATAGCTGGGGAATTAATGAAGAAAGGCTATCCCTGGGAAAATTTCCTTGGACATGCTTTTTTTAAATTGAGTTTTTATTATGAGTTTCAGATATATAGCATAGTGATTCCATAAGTCTGTATGTTATGCTAAGCTCACCACAAGCGTGCTATCATCTGTCACCATACAACACCATTACAGTACCATTGACTGCATCCCCTGTGCTGAACCTTTCATCCCCATGACTTATTCATTCCTCTCTCTCCCCTTCACCCGTTTTACCCAACCCCACACACCTCCCCCTTCTGGCAACCCCCAGTTTTTTCTCTGTATTTTGGGGTCTGTTTCTGTTTTTGTGTGTTTGGTTAGTTCTGGTTTTTAGATTCCACCTATAAGTGAAATCATATAGTATTTGTTTTTGTCTGTCTGACTTAGCGTGATACCCCCAGGTCCATCCGTGTTGTTGTAAATGTCAAGATCTCATCCTCACACATATTCCAGTGTGTGTGTGTGTGTGTGTGTGTGTGCGCGCGCGCGTGCGCGTGCGTGTATACCTCTTCTTTATCCATTCACCTATGGATGGACACTTGGGTTACTTCTGTATCTTGGCCGGAGTTAATAATCCTGTAATAACCATATATTTGCATATATGTGCCTGTGTCTTTTCAAATTAGCGTCTTTGTTTTCTTTGTGTAAAGACTTAGTTCTAGTCCTAAAATTACTGGATCATATGGTATTTTGAGGACATCTCCTATTTATTGGCATCTTCTATACTGGTGTCCTACTCATTTAGCTATAAATATTAAGATTGTTAAACAAGGACATTTCTTAAATATAGTTTATTGTCAAGTTAGTTTCCATATAACGCCCAGTGCCCATCCCCACAAGTGCCCTCCTCCACGCCCATCACCCCCCTTCCCCTCTCCCCCACCCCATCAGCCCTCAGTTTGTCCTCAGTATTAAGAGTCTCTCATGGTTTGCCTCCCTCCCTCTCCTTAACTTTATTTTCCCCTTCCCCTCCCCCATGGTCCTCTGTTTGACAAATGAGTAAAAACATATGGTATCTGTCCTTCTCTGCCTGACTTATTTCACTCAGCATATCACCCTCGAGTTCCATCCACGTTGCTATAAATGACCAGGTTTCATTCTTTCTCATTGCCATGTAGTATTCCATTGTATAGATAAACCACATTTTCTTTTTTTTAATAGTTCATTGTCTAGTTGGTTTCCATATAACGCCCAGTGCTCATCCCCACAAGTGCCCTCCTCCATGCCCATCACTCCCCTTCCCTCCCCCCCGACACCCATCAGTCCTCAATTTGTTCTCAGCATTCAAGAGTCTCTCATGGTTTGCCTCCCTCCTTCTCTCCAACCATAGCCCCCACTTCTTCTCCCCCACGGTCCTCTGTTAAGTTCCTCCTAATCTTCCTATACGTGCAAACATATGGTATCTGTCCTTCTCTGCCTGACTTATTTCGCTCAGCATAACACTCTCCAGGTCCATCCATGTTGCTCCACATGGCCAGATTTCTCTCTTTCTCATTGCCATGGAGTATTCCATGGTATAGACGAACCACATCTTCTTGATCCACTTGTCAGTTGATGGACATTTGGGATCTTTCCATGATTTGGCTGTTGTTGAAAGTGCTGCTATGAATATTGAGGTGCATGTGCCCCTGTGCATCAGCACTCCTGTAACAAGGACAACTTTAATATGTATTTTTGTTATCACGTATTTGCAGGAATTCATTAGTATTTCTTGTTTAGTTTTGTTTATTAAGTCATGTAATGTAATGGAAACAATGAGATTTTGAAAGACTTTATATTCAAATTTTGCTTTGTCACGGCTGTGGAACTTGTGCAAACGATTTGCTTCTCCGAGTCTCAGTGTTATGACCTGTAAAATGGAAATACCGCCATTCTCAGATTCTAAATTACCAGTAAGATACAAAATGTGTCCAGCATACAGTGGGTGCCACACAAATATCTGTTCAGTGTTACTGAATAAGAAGAGGCAAACACGGAAATAGGAAGACTGGGCCCTTCAACCTACGTCTGTCCTCAGCCTCACTTCACGAACGGTGAGGGAGAAACAGTGCAGCCTTCGATGACAGGCAGGGGAAATGTCCGTGTAGAAATATTAAAAATGAAAAAATGTCTGATACTTGACAAATGTGAGTTGGAGACCAATGATATGGAAATTCAGGCAGTGGGATGGAGAGAGGAGATAAATTAGTTCTTCCAGAGTATTTGCAATATAAACCCTAAAAGCGGTCTGCATTTTATCCAGGACAGGGGCAGCAGGGTGTTTGCTGGGGGCTTGAGCATACTGCTGACAAACGTAAGGAATGGTTGCAACTTGATAGATTGCGTGATTGCCGCACAGCTGGATGGAAGCCACGTCGTGCTCTCCAGGGCTGCTTTGAACCTAACAGGAAGGGAACCTAGAGTAAGGGAGCTTTTAGGACGTAAGGCATTTTCATTGTTTGAGAGCTTAAGTGTGTTGATCTAACCAGAGCCATGGGATGGACCCAAGTAGACCATTCGTCATTGCCAGTAGAACTTTCTTGGGACGGTGTCTTCTGGTTGTTTCTGGTACATGCAGAATGACAGCATATTTGTATTCTTTTAACTAATAGAAAATAGATCACAGGCAGAGACCTCTTGCTCAAGACTGACAAACCCCCAAAATACTGGCACACATAAAGGAACAATGCATAAACTCACTCACGCATCTCTCTTAGAAAAAAGGAAGTGCATTTCATCTCCCTAGCTCCTTGGAAGAAGCCTACTACTTCCTGCTTTTGAGTTATAAGTTCAAGTACATTGGTAGAGAGCATGCTGAAGATTGAGAAAAGTTGTCAATCTAGGAGTCGTTTCCTTTTATGAGATAAGAATTTTTAGGTTACCTAAGATGATCTCTGGAAATGTAAGAGTAGACTTTCATATATTTTTTCATCCATAAAAGGACTTGCAATCTAATGTGTAAGCAGAAAGACCAAGATGCTTATTATAAAGCTGAGAAGACTTGAATCTTATTTTTCCTCATCATTTCCCTATGTACCATGTTGTGTAATCAGCTTTTTCAGAGGATTTTTCCTATCGTCTGTGTCTGCCGGAACACTCAAAGCACAATTTAAAATCAGGATTTCAGAACTCAGAACTTAATACAAGCTGCAGCTTTGCAGACATTGTGTTTGTCTCTCTTCCTTTCTTGCTCTGTGTCTCACTCTCTGTTGTTATTTATTGATTTTTACAAGCTTGTCATTGGTAATATCCAGCGTGGCAAGTAACGTTAGGCTTACCTGCGATTTCTAAGTTGTTGAACTTTGGTTCAAATAAATAGAGGAAGAATCCATCCTTCAGTGGAGGCGTAACCTATTCAGTGTCCTTACTGTAACAGTGAGACTTGACCCAAAAATGAAGAAATGCTAACAGGAAGTGTCCTGTGACACTTTTTGTGAGGGATGAATTTACAATTAGACCCAAATTCGAATTCCAGTGCCTTCATTCACCAGCTGTGTGACCTCGAGAAGGCCTCAGTGGTCTCCCATGAGAGAAGGGTAGCTTGCACAATACCTTGTGTGAATTATTAGTCTAGCACCTGGAGCATAGAAAGTGACGGTTAGTGGTGGCCAGCTTACATTGTTAGGGTTGTAAAACTACCCTACTTTCTGATAATTTAAAATATTATATTAAACCACTTAAACAGGACCAAGGGTCATGCAAAGAATAAAAAAATATTATTGCAAATTCTACATTCTCATAAGCAACAGCTTAAAAATTATTTTATTTTTTAAGTTTGTTTATTTTGAGAGAGAGCGAGTGAGCACAAGCAAGGGAGAGGCAGAGAGAGGGAGAGAGAGAGTCAATTGCAAGAGGGCTCTGCACTGACAACGCAGAGCCCGAAGGTGTGCACCTGCAAACTGTGAGATCATGACCTTGAGCCAAAATCCAAAGTCGGAATTCTTAACTGGTGAGCCACCCAAATGTCCATAGAAAGAACCAAATTTAACAATTTCAAATATATTTGTTCAGAGTTATTTCATACACGTATGTACACTTTAAGATATCACTTACTCAGACTATTTTGTTATATAGCTGTGTCACTTATTGTGAACAACGTTTCATGTCGATAAGCATGGTTCACATAATCACAAACAGCTACCTGATACTCCAATCTGGGGATCCACCAAAAATGTTATAGCCGATTCCCTCCTGGGGGGAAAAAAAAAAAAGCGGTAGCACTAGCACTGTTTAGAGAAAACCAGATTGAAAAGGCAGTTCCCAATTAAAAGGAGAGCTTTCAGCCGATTAAAGGCAAAATTAAAGCAATTATATAATGTAACCAAGTGGAGTTTGTACCAAGAATGCAAGCAGAGTTTAATACCTGAAAATCTACCACTACTATAAAATTCATATTTTATTTTCGGGACGGTGCCCCAGATAGTTGGTTGATGATAACTTGCATAAACTGGGGCTGTCCTGGGTGCCACCAGAGTGTCACGGACGGAGAAGAGGAGGCAGGAAGCCTAGGGAGCTGAAGCGGTGACGGGGGAGAGTGGTGAGGATGCTGGGTGTCTGGCCAGGTGACCGGTGGCCGCCGGCCAGGGCTCAGTGCACTGGAGGAGTAATTGAATCGGACAACCTCCGTGAGCCCGTACGCATTGCTGTGGCTGATGGAAGGGCACAACAGTGCCTCTCAGTGTGCTCATCGCCCAGGCCGTGAGCCTGTGCTGCGTGTGGGCGAGTCTCTGTCCACGGTGCGCGAGCGCATGCGTGTTTTCAGGTTGTGCGGCAGAGCGGCTTTTGTCGGGGTCCCCTCATTTTCCTTCATTTCTGGGTTCTGCTCTATTATATTTTTAACGTTTATTTATTTGGGAGAGGGAGAGAGACCGAGTGTGAGCGGGGAAGGGGCAGAGACAGAGGGAGACACAGAATCCAAAACGGGCTCCAGGCTCTGAGCTGTCAGCACAGAGGCCAACATGGAGCTCGAACCCACAAACTGTGGTATCATGACCTGAGCCAAAATCAGACCCTCAGCTGACTGAGCCACCCAGGTGTCCCTACTCTGTTTTTGTTTGTTTGTTTGTTTGTTTGTTTTTAGACCACTGTTCTGTGGCCTCAGACACAGGCTTCCACCCCACACGTCATACAGTGTCATAGTGAAGAACTTCTGGAAACAGAAAGCCCTTGGCTTGAATCTCTTGTCACTTAAGAGCTGGTGATTTGTGTTTCCTCATCTACAAAATGGGAAATGATAATAATATTACCCACCTCTGAAGATTGTTGCGTCACATGAATTACAACATTAATTAATATACCTGTCTCCAGGTTAATCCTTAATGAATGTAGTTACCAATTGCTANGAAAATCTGGCTATTGAGATATTGATACAATGCTTTAATATATTAATGGAAAATATTAATATATAATAATTATATAATATATCTATGTTTAAGTTTATTTACTTTCGAGAGAGAGAGAGAGCGAGCACAAGCAGGGAAGGTGCATAGAGACAGGGAGACACAGAATGCAAAGCAGGCTCCAGGATCTGAGCTGTTAGCATAGAGCCCAATGCGGGGCTTGAACGCATGTACCATGAGATCACGACCTGAGCCAAAGTTGGACACTCAACCGACTGGTAACCACCCAGGTACCCCATCGATGGAATAGATTAATGGAGATAATATATATACTCATACTCGTGGAGATTGTTAAAGATTGTTAAAATTAAATATAATTTATGATAAATAAGCCTCAGCAATGTGGGATCAAGGGAATCTGTATTTAGGCAAGAAAACATATCTACCCAAACCTACTGCAAACAACCTACGATGGTGACAGAGTAGAATCACTCCTTTTTAATTCTCTGGTTCAATTCAGCATTGCGTTCGTGCTCTTAGAATGCACAGAAGTTAGAAGGAATACCTAAAAATATAAAGATTGGAAAGATATAATAAAATCTGCTTCAATTCAAAGATGTTAACAGTTGCATAGAAACTTCATCTATACACTATTAGAACTATAGCAGAGGTTAGCAAATTTGCTTCTTCTAGGATTAGACTGAAAACTGTGTTCCTTTACCTCAGTCAAAGAGATATGGGAAGTGTTATGTTAAAAAAAATTTTTCTTTGTAAAAGAAACCAGAATACCTAGAAATAAAAATGATCAAATGTTTGTAAAGCTTCTAGAGAGAACATTTTATTTATTTATTTATTTACTTACTTATTTATATATTTATGTTTATTTATTTACTTTGAGAGAGACAGTGTGCAAACGGGGGAGGGGCAGAGAGAGAGGGGGAGTGAGAATCCCAAGCAGGTTCCTTACTGCCAGCGGCAGAGCCTGATGCATGGCTCAGGCTTACAAACCGTGAGATCATGCCTGGGCCAAAACAAAGAGTAGGACATTTAAGCTACTGAGCCACCCCAGCGCCTCCTTAGGAAGAACGTTTTAGGGGCGCCTGGGTGGCTCAGTCAGTTAATGTCCGGCTTAATCTCAGGTCATGATCTCAAGGTTGGTGGGTTCGAGCCCCATGTCCGGCTCTGTGCTGACAGCTCAGAGCCTGGAGCCTGCTTCAGATTCTGTGTCTCCCTCTCTCTCTGACCCTCCCCTGCTTGCACTCTGTCTCTCTCTCTCTCAAAAATAAATAAACACTAAAATATTTTTTTTTTTTAAAGGAAGAACATTTTTAAAAGTTCTCAAAATACATGAAAGAGGTCCGGGATAAATGGACAGAGAGTGCGTGTTCATGGCAGCTGATCCAATGTTGTAAAGATGCTACTTGTGTCTCATTAAATTTATGAAGTTACCGTAAGTTTGAGAAATCTAAGTTATTTTCCCCTGTGGTACTATTTGAAAGCTGATTTTTTTACTTTTTAAAAAATGTTTTATTTATTTCTGAGGAGGGAGGGTGCAGCATGAGCAGGGGATGGTCAGAGAGAGAGGGAGACACAGAATCGGAAGTTCCAGGCTCTGAGCTGTCAGCACAGAGCCTGATGCGGGGCCCGAACCCACGAACCGTGAGATCATGACCTGAGCCGAAGTTGGACGCTTAACTGACTGAGCCACCCAGGCGCCCCTGAAAGCTGATTTTAAAATGTATATGGGTGACTAAGGCTTTACTAAGATGGTTTTGAAAAGAATGACCAAAGTTTGAGGACTTGTTCTTCTGAATAAAAGTGATTGTAAAGCTGGTATGTAATTAAGGAAATGTATTATTGACACAGTTGACACAGGAGTGGGTTCACAGATGAATGACACTGAACAGAGGGTATTCAGAAGTAGTCATATATAATACAGGCATATATACTATATATGTAACATATGGTGACATATTTTATATATATATGTATATATATAGTATATGATAGGGAAGCTTTTATATACATGCACACAAAGACATAAGAATAATATTCATTTTCATATTTTCTGTAGTAGTTTAGAAATTGTAAATCAATATTAAATTTTTAATGGAAGTTTAGATCTATAAATGTCATCAGAAGATTAAGGAAAGCGGGGCGCCTGGGTGGCTTAGTCGGTTAAGCGTCCGACTTTCGCTTGGGTCATGATCTCGCGGTTCGTGGATTCGAGCCCCGCGTCGGGCTCTGTGCTGACTGCCAGCTCAGAGCCTGGAGCCTATTTCGGAGTCTGTGTCTCCCTCTCTCTCTGACCCTCCCCTGCTCACGCTGTCTCTCTCTCTCTCCTAGAAATAAATAAAAAATATTTAAAAAAAAAGAAGATTAAGGAAAAAGATGGGGAAAGATACATACAATAAAGTATCATTTATAATAAAACCAAAACCTGCAAAGCATTATTAAATAGTGACTCTGTGTGTGTGTGTGTGTGTGTGTGTGTGTGTGTGTGTGTGTAATTTATATACATCCATATAAAATTATGAGGACAGCATACAGGAATAGAAACACGCTGATACTGACTGGGGGGTAACAGGACTGAGTCGTAGGATTGGGGAGAATGTAAAGGGTAGAATACAGTTAACAAAGGGATACCTGGGTGCCTGGATGCCTGGGTGGCTCAGTCGGTTAAGTGTCTGGCTCTTGATTTTGGCTCAGGTCGTGAACTCATGGTTCATGGGTTCGAGCCCTGCGTGGGGCTCCATGCTGACAGCACAGAACCTGCTTGGAATGGTCTCTCTCTCTCTCTCTCCCTCTCTCCCTCTGTCTCTAACTCTCTCAAATAAATAAACATTTTTTAAAAAAAGGATATGGCAGTCTTTACAATATTTTATTTTATATGTTGAGTGGTAGATATACAGGTGTTTATTGTTTATGTATAATGTTATATCTGAAATAGGACTTTGTGACAAGAGCCTTAGCTCATATAAAATGCCGTGGGGTCTACTACTTACATAAGTGTAGGCAGATACAGCGGCAGTTGAAGAATGCTCTTTGGGGTCAGAATGCCTACATTTGAATCCTACTCGACCACCCTGTTACTCTATACAAAGAACTGAACTCTCTGCCTATCTCCTTGTCTATA
This sequence comes from Crocuta crocuta, assembly GCF_008692635.1. Taxonomy (NCBI): domain Eukaryota; kingdom Metazoa; phylum Chordata; class Mammalia; order Carnivora; family Hyaenidae; genus Crocuta; species Crocuta crocuta. Next base: position 350,786 of record NW_027532420.1, on the reverse strand, counting down.
AAAATGGGGATAAAAATAGTAACTCCCTGAGAAGGTTATTTTAAGGTTAAGTGAGGTAAAATTTAATGTTTTAGAATAGTACCCACCCATGCTAAGGGCTGAGTATAACTTTAGTGTTTATTGCTATTGTTGCTTCTATAGTATGTTCCAGCCACTTGGTAATTGTGTCTGTCTTTGGGGGAAGCTGTGAGGTCTGGGTGAGGGGCAGCCACCTCGTCCACCAGGCCCACTCCTTCTGCTACGTTGTAGCCGTTGATCGATACAGGTTGAGCGTATGATGGAGCTATAGAATGGATTCTTGAGTGAGCTCAGTTTAAGTAGCATTTCTGAGGAAATAAAGAATCAACTTGGGCCATTTTTTATTATCTCCTTCTGAGTTGGTAGCAACAATTGGATTTTGAGCTGCTAAGCACAGGCCACTGGCTGGTTACGCCATTGCTTTTTGGAAGCAGGCTTTGCCCACACCCCCTTCCCCACCAGGCCCAGCACGGCTCCTGCCTATTTCAGGGAGCACATAATTTCCAAGAGGGTTTCGGTATTCTCTGGTTTGCTAGCATTTTGAAGAGAGACAAAAACTATTTAGAAGTTTTAAAGTTTTTATCAGCTTTTTGGTTTACAAAACATACTTATAAAACATAATTCCTACTTATTCTGAAAGGGCAAATTTGTTCTCAGAAGTGTCACTCTTGGAATTTTACTGTCTCCCCTTACCATAATCAGTGTTTACGACAGTATCGCTTTCCCTAAGTAAAGGAAACGTGGCACATGATTAATAATTTCCCAGGTGGCACCTGTGGTCAGTGGGTTAAGCATCTAACTCTTGATTTTGGCTCAGGTCATGATCTCAGGGTTCTGATTTTGAGATCAAGTCTCATGTTGGGCTCCACATGAGTGTGGAGCCTTCAGATTCTTTCTTTCTCTCTTTCTCAAAAAAAAATTTAATTTCCAGTTGCCTTTTTGTTTTACTGTTTGCATTTCGAAATATCTCTTTATTGTTCTGCCATCAGCTCTTCAGGGATGGCATTTGTTAGACACGAATAGAACATGTATGTCCTGGAATTATTGTAAATGGTGTTCATACTTTGAAACGCTTTGTGGAAGCTGCTAAATGTAATAGAAAGTATATTTTAAGCCATGGAATTTATCGATTCATTCATTACTATCATTTCATGTACTCATTCATGCGTTCAGCAAATATCTATGGAAAGCTTGCTCTGTGTTTGTCTTATGGGAGGTGTGTTGAGTCTCTGATCTCATTGAGCTCGTGGGCTGCAGGCCAGTGGGGGAAATAAAGGTAAAATGCAAACTGTAGGGGCCTAATTGTGCAATGGCCTGGGTCGTCAGTGATCCAGGAGGCCTGTTTTCTGGGTGAGGGAAGTTTTGTCAGGGCCACAGTTCGTTTAAACTAAGATCTGATAAGTGAGTAGATCTAGCTAAGGGTGGAGGGAAAAGTGTTTTAGGCAGAAGGAACAACATTTATAAATAGGTTGGGGAAATGAGGAGGAGATAACTGAGTTAGGAATAGCTGGGCTTGAGAACCAGGCTCGGCTCTCTCATGCCTCCTGTCTCCAGCCAAACTAAGTAGGTTGAACTTTGTCCTACGAAACTGGCAAACCATTGAGCAGTTGTGACCAGGGCCATGACATTGTCATGAAAGCAGGCTTGGCCAACTCTGAAAATATAGTAGGAATAGATTCAAGAGGAAAGAGCTTGAAAGAACTAAAGGTAATTTCTTGGGGTGAATAATAATGGCTTCCCACCTTCTCCCTTTTTAAAAAAAATTTTATTTATTTTTTAAATATTTTTTATTTATTTCTAAGAGACAGNGCGAAAGTCGGATGCTTAACTGACTAAGCCACCCAGGCGCCCCTTTAAAACATTTTTAGATGTTTTTATCTATTTCTGAGAGAGAGACAGCATGAGCAGTGGAGGGGCAGAGAGAGAGGGAGATACAGAATCCGAAGACGGGCTCCAGGCTCTGAGCTGTCAGCACAGAGCCCGACGCGGGGCTGGAACCCACGAACTGTGAGATCGTGACTTGAGCCGAAGTCAGGCGCTTAACTGACTGAGCCCCCCAGGCACCCCCCACCTTCTCCCTTTTAAGACTCCAGTCTTCTAGGGCACAGGACTGGCCTCTGGGCTGTCTCTCTGCCTCTTCAGTAACTCTAGGGACCAAGACTCCGGACTGGATTTCCAGCACTAAATGCCCTGGGGACAAGATGCCCCATAAACACTAAAAGACGATTCCTGCCCCTGTAGCCAGATGTTAGTCCGTCACAGGTAACCAGAAGACTACCCCTCTTTTGAGCTTTTGGGTATTCAGTTTCAACTGTTGAGAAAACATTTTTATTCTCCCTTATACCACCCTTCTCTTGTCCCTGGAGAATATCAGGGTATCAGGTCAGATCAGCCTACACCTTCGAGGAAAGCAAGAAACCTTTCTCAACCATCAAAACTAAATAATAGGCTAGGTGTCCTTGCTGTAAGCTCATGTAGCAACCTGTGCTTTTTTAAAAAAAATTTTTAACATTTATTCATTCTTGAGAGACAGAGACAGAACATGAGTGGGGAAGGAGCACATCGAGAGGGAGACATAGAATCCGAAGCAGGCCCCAGGCCCTGAGCTGTCAGCATAGAGCCCGAAGCAGGATTCAAACCCACAAACGGCAAGATCATGACCTGAGCCCAAGTCGGACGCTTACCCGACTGAGCCCCCCAGGCGCCCCACAATGTATGCTTTTTTATCCTTGTTAGGTATCACTGTCATACGGTGTTGTGAACATCATTAAGGTGAGGTTTTTTGTTAGTATTTCTTGCCTGCAGGAAGTTGTTGTGTATATAAGAATTCTAAATAAACATTTGTACAATTAAATAATGAAAGGGAATAGGAATAATGATACTTCATTATATGGGTGTAGCAGGACCCGTATGACCACGGTCATGCTGTGAATCGACTGCATTCTACAATTATAGACCTCCAAACAATGTTACGCTACTCTTACAGTACATTTAAAACACTTAAGTGTTTGTGGTGGTTTTATTTTCTTTAAGAAGATTTTGTGCAACCCGTTTCTGACTTAGAGCTTAAAGCAACTCTAGTAAAATGTTTTATTTATTTTTTGAGAGCATGCACGTAGGGGAAGGGCAGAGAGAGGGGGACAGGGGATCAGAGACAGGCTCTGTGCTGACAGCAGAGAGCCCGATATCTGGGCTTGAGCTCCAGAACCGTGAGGTCATGACCTGAGCTGATGCGGCCGCTCGACCGACTGAGCCCCCCAGGTGCCCCCCAGATTTATTCTTTTTTTTTTTTTTTGAAATGTAGGAAGAAACCAGCTAAGACATTTCCTTTTCAGGATAATGTTGGACCTGTGTCTGAAACATTTGAAGAAAACAAGCAGAATCTGAACAGCAGTCATGTCTATACCATACTTGGTTCATGTTTTCACGTGTCTTTTTTGTTATCTGACTCAAAGACCTTAAACATTTTTGTCCATTTCTTAAAGTTGATCCTGTATTTGGAACCATTAACTTGTTCTTTAAACTTAATCTTAATTGTGTTTACTTGACTGTACAGAGTCATCACAGAGATGACTAAATTATATCCTAGAAAAATATGTAGATATTTTCTTGGTTTATAAGATAAAATGTTGATAAAGATAAGATGAGGTGTTAAAGGAAAACACAGCTCCAAATTAAAGAATTAAGAGAAATGAGAAAGACAAATAGGTTTCGGTTTAGTGACAAATGCACCTTTAGCTTCTGCAGGAAAAATGTAATAAACATTGTAAGTATTTCTTAGATAATATTTGAAAGAGAAATCATATTTCACATTAACTATCATATTTTCAAACTGCCTAGTAAACTCATACCACGTATTTTAAATAAATGACCACAAGAGTGGGGTAAATTCAATGTGCTGTAACGGAACAAAATTAGATTGGGGCCTCTCACCATTTCAGCTTCTAGATCTTAAAAGAAATCTAAAAGAAACAGTGTTGTAAGTTCCTAAGGGTCATGTAGCAGATTTTAGGGTTCATATAGTTTATCTACAATAAAATGGCAATCATTTCTTTTTTTCTAACTAGTGTTCAGATACTTGATCCAAATATTTTTAATTCCAATGAGATCAAAATTTTATTTTTTATCACTGATTTTGAGAGAGAGAAAGAAAGAATGAGTGGGACAGGGGCAGAGAGAGAGAGAGAGAGAGAATCCCAAGCAGGCTCAGAGCTATCAGCACACAGCTTAACTTGAGGCTCGATCCCATGAACCGTGAGATCACGACCTGAGCCAAAATCAAGAACCGGATGTTTGACTGAGCCACTAAGGTGCCCTGAGATAAAATTTTAAAAGACAATTTTAAAAACAACAAGTCCTCCCAGCAAGTCACCTGCCCTCAAATAGGGAGAAAAGGAAATAGGGAAATCCATGTTTACTGGGGACTGAGTTTCCATTGGGGGAAATGAGAATATTCTGGGGATGCATGGTGGCGATGGCTGCAGAAAATGTGACGGTACTTAATACCATTGCACTGTGCACTTAAATGTGATTAAAATGGTACATTTTGTGTTACATACATTTTACCACAATAAAAAAGCTAATCTTTGTTCCCTGACAGGTGATTGCCATAAGGAAGCTGTGGGCGGGGGGGCAGGGGTGTGCACACGCGCATTGTTCTGCTCCTAAGAATCCGTTTAGCCTGGATTTGGGGTGCTTCTTCGTATATTTAAGAAATCAGAATAAGGTGCAAGTGTCCTCTTTTAACAATTTGAGTGTGAAAAAGTCCATTTTGGAGAAAAAGTTGATCATTGGAAGGAATTTGTTCATCTTCCACAAATCTTCCAGTAGGGAGAGTCTAGGTGCTTTTCCGTTCCATCTTGCCCAATGAACATTTTTTTTCTTTCCCTCTCATTTCTTCTCTTTCCTTCCTACGTGTGCTGGAAAAGGAAGCCATGCACTGAAAGCTGAGGTTTGAAGATGGAGGCACTCATCATGGATCAGTGTAGGTAGGAGAAGCGTCCTCTAGGGTCAGAGCGCTGGACGAGGAATCGCTGACGTGGGTCCTAAGACTTCCTTGGTCCCCGAGTCTCCTTGAATCTCAGCTTTTGTCCCACATGTATTAGAAAAATAATACTCTCCCTGTTTGTTTTACAAATGGGTTAATGCGCGTGAATGTGTTTTGTAGATTGGAAGGTGCTCTAGAAATGTTAAGCGGCATTATTATTTCTACTGTTATTACTACTAATGATTTGTCACTGAAGACTCCTGTGGTATGAAATGAGGCAAGAATGTAAATGAGGAGTGAGGCTCCAGTCTGTTGTGAGTCTATGCCAGGCCATGTCAGCCCAGGGAGAAGTTGGAGCAGAGATGTTGCTATGATTTGGCTCCTTGATTTCCCTCATGGTTTCTTCCTTTCAATCTGTGCCCTGAGCAAGCAGCTCGTTCACAAACCCCTTGAATACAGATTGAAATATATTCAGAAGAGATAGGGTTTTTTAAATTAATTTGAGTTACATTTACCTGTGGGTTAAATCCATTTGAATAGAGAAAATAAATAACAGATGACTGTGGAAGGAAGAAGTCTAAAGACTTTTTGATAAGAAATCATGAGAACTACAGTGGGGTGTTGTACAAGATTTGTCTTGCCTCCAATTAGTTGCTTTTGTAATGATTTCAAAAGAGGCGTGTAACATGTTACTGACCCACTTTAAAAATGTATGTGAAATCCAGGCTGTAACGCAAGAAACTTCAAATGTGGAAAATTGGGATGTAAATTAGTTTTCATGAAAGGTAAGGAATTAGGGTGTGTGTGTGTGTGTGTGTGTGTGTGTGTGTGTGTGTGTCCATGTCCTGGCTTATTTGGACATGGAGACAGGGACAGGGACTCTCCCTGCCTGTATACTCAATACACGAGCAAGGCTTTCTGCCCCCTTGCAAGAGAAACTGTTTATTTTCTCACTGTACCTTTTGTTAAGTACTGAGACTCTGGGCTTGTGCCCTGTCACTCAGTGGGCTGAAGTACAAATGCTAATTTATTGCCAGACTGCAGGGCTATGATTTGCATTCTAAATCAGACTGCAGATTCCCATTATAAATTGTTTATCCCGCTGTTCCTTATCTAGAATCTGTTCCTTCTTTCATTATCCCACCCATTCCCCAATAATGACCCTCGAAACCGTTCCCTTTCAAGAGATTCCCATTTAAAATCAGCCGTTTTCGTGGGCTAAAATTGTAACAATAAATTACAAAGACATCAATAGATGCTTTTTCAAACACGTCAGTGTTTTTCTCCCATTCCCTTGAGAATCGCAAAGCACTGAAGGAAAATAATTGCTAAAACACATCATTCAGGCTTAAAGGTTTATACTCATTCTTTTGAAAACCGTAGTTTGGTATCTTTTTAAATCTGAAAGGTGTGAGCTTACAGAACCTCTGTTAATAATAACCTCTTACAGATACACCCTGAGATGGTATGATTGCATCCTTTCTTGCCACTTTTAAATCAAATTAACTGGATGCCCCGAGAGGAGAGCCAAGGAAAGGCATTTTTGCATTTTCGCGAGCTATCTGACTGGTGAGAAGGAGGCTGCAGCATAAAGAAGCGGCAGAAATCGGGCTTTCCCACTCTGGTGGCAGAGAGGGGGAATCATGGGTTGGTGGTCTGCCTCATGTTAGGAGGACACCCCTCCATCTGTTCACAGCTCAGCCTCTTTCCAATTTAAAGCCCAGCTTTCCATACAAACCTCAATTCCTTCTCCCCATTTTAAATGCAAAGCGAGGCTTGTGAATCACAGAGTCTCTGCTCCTGGGATTCAGACCAAATTTCCCCCCAAAATTCTCAGGCTGTTTGCTTGAATACCTGCTTACAGTGTGGCTCACAATGGGCAGCTTTGAGAAGAAAAATTGATAATCTTCACGGAAGAGTAATTTGAATGAAATTACACTTGACAGCCTGTCTCCAAGCAAACAAGAGGCGCGAGGGAGCCTTTGCTAAGCTCCCAGGACTTGCCCGAGCCGCTGCTGTGGGGCTTCCCAGGAAAAAAAAATCACCAGTTTTTCCAGCATCTAATTGAGCTTTTGATTAATTCCGTGTACCAGATTCTACTGAAGAAAGGTAGCCATGGAAGAGAATATGGAAGAGGGACAGACACAAAAAGGTACTGTGCTAAAAAGAGTTTGTTTGTAACTAAGTAATTATTTTGCAGTTTCCTTGTTTGCTTTAGACATTTGCCAGTAGGGCTAATGAATGTTTCTCTTTTGGAAGGCATTTGTGTGTGTGTGTGTGTGTGTGTGTGTGTGTGTGTCCCTTTTAGTCTGTTCCTCACTTGTAGTAATGTCTGGCTTGAATGTTGTCATTATTTGCACATCTTTCAGATCTCAGTGTCCAGATGCATTGTCGAAATTGGTGCTAAGAGCGTTGCGGTATTGTTGTGAACTCTTCCTTAGCCCAGTCTTTGTTAACCTTCCTTTATTTCACGTTTTCACGCCTGTCCAGCTGGGTCAAGGGACTCCTGGCGTGAGCCACAGACGCAGTATTAGGACCTAGTGGTCGCTAAAAATCTGATGATGTAACCATTATCGATACCTTTGAATGGATAGAACAAAGACTAAGCATCAATTTATTCTCTTTTGGTTCATGCATCTTCCTAAACAATATTTTTTTTCTTTGCGTGGCTGCAGTTTAGTTTTAATGTAGATGGAGCAGAGGTTCATAAATTTTCCCAGTGAATAGTGATGTTAAGGTTTTCCTTTCTATGGAGTTGACCATAATCCACTTCCGAGTAATAAATGTCCCGGGAATTTTCTGATGCGATTTTTAAACCGGTCTAGGTATATCTGGATATATAAGTGAAATCGTCATTTTTATAGGTTAACAATGGCCAAATATTGACAGTTTCAAATGATTCAGACACTTGTGTGTGTGTGTGTGTGTGTGTGTGTGTGTGTGTGCGCGCGCACGCGCGCGCAGCAACCGGTAGCTTTGGAGGGAAGTATAGCTCCATCTCAGGATCGGCAGCCTTTTCTCTCATGTCTGTTCTCAGGCTTATGTAATGTTGAACAAAATGCTCTTGTGTTCTCAGGATGGGAACAGTGACACAGGTAATACACATAAAGGTGATATTTAAGAGTAGGACTCACAAGACGTAACTCTCAAATTTGATTTGAATGTATGTACGTGCATTATTTTAGAAAACCATGTTTTACATGATAAAATGGATAGTTTGGAAGCACAGTATAGTTTTTCATTATTTTGAACCATTCAGCTTTGCTGAGCCATCAAACACACACGCACACTCACACTCAAACATTCACATATATATAATCAGAGACTGTTGACATTACATATATAAAGGTTTTATATAAACAAGAGGAAGGTGATAGATAAGCTAATGTCCAAATTTTAGTCATGAGCACACTTGTTAAGGATACTCTGTAAAGAAACACAGTAACCTACATAGGTGTCATGTGATCTGTTTCTTAAATAAATTTAAAAAAAACGCTCAGCTGCCTTTACCGTATGAACAAGTAGCTTAAGTGTTCCTTGGTGATTTGAAATGGTAAATTTTCATGGTAATGTTCACCTTTAAAAGGTATCTCAATTGGCTATTTTACTTTTAGGGATAAACTTTCTTATTTTAGCATTTTTATAGCGTGTAGGGGGATTGCTTCTTGGCCAGTTAATTTGTTTAAGGAAAAATAAACTGATAATTTTCAGATAGAGAAGAGATCGTCGTTACACTAAATAAAACCTTGGGCTAAATCACGGATCGTGGTAACAGGTTGAGTACGTCTGGGCAAGCCTTGGTAGACAGAGGAACCAAGAAAAATGATGTCATTAGTTATGATGTTTTTCCCAGGTGACACTGAAAATCTCTCCTTCCGGGGGGTAGAACATCAGGGACGTGATGAGGAAACAAACATCCTGTTAAAGTGGGGTTTTTTCCTTTATCATAAAGATGTGCATATTTAAATCAGGAACGGTAGTGGAAAATCATCTTTTAAAAATGAAAATAAGTCGTGTGAGGGTCTATAAGGATATAAAGATATATAAATAAAATATCCACAATTAAGCTTTTTTATTAAGAAAAAAGAATGAACTCTCTTCATTCCTTTTTCTGTTGCTCTCAACTATGTCTCTGACACCTTTCCTCTGTAAGTTTGTTTTTAGAAAGTTATATCTGAATATAAATGCTCTCTGTATATGTGCAGGGGTCCAGGAACAATGTGCAATTTGAGACGATCTAAGTTGGAACGCTGCTTGACAAGCAGATTAATCATAAGAGATGTTTCAAGAGTTGAGGTGGACAGATTTAGTGATCCATCTATTTTAAGGGAGAGCCACCCTTTGCATTAACTCTCATCCTGTTTTTCTTAAATTGTGTAGAATTTTCTTAAACAATAATTCCCATATCACAGAATTCTCTTCGATTTGAAAGATGGTTCTTACAATTTCAATCTATTTTTCCCTGTTAAACAAAGTAGATAGACTCCAATTCATATCAGTATTGGCCCATGTCGGCTTCCAGATTCAACTACAATATGAAATGGAAGCCATTGGTTCCATAAACACATCTGAAAAAATAATATAGTTGATGCTCTAAGACTCAAAAAGCTCTTCCATAAGAAATGTATTTTTCTTTATGAGATCTCCCTTCCCTACTTAATCCGCAAAAGGCAACTGAACGCAGTCCTAATATTTACCCTAATTTAACCATATATGTTCAGCCTGGAAGAGAGAGCATAATTTAAAAGTGTGGGTGAACTCGCCAGTCATTCTGCTCAATGCCTTGATGTGAAACTGAAATGGGGTCATTAATTTGTTGCTGCATCCGTTTCTGCCACTGTTCCAGAAGGTGAGTATCTCATTGTACTGAGTGGGAAACTAGTGCTTTAGGAAACATGTCTTTTTTGGTTTTTTGTTTTGTTTTGTTTTGTTTGTAAAATATGCCCTCTAAGTGAAAGCCAGATATTTTATCTTGGGTTCAACCAAAATAACAGTGTTCTGGTATTGGAGAAGAAAGAGAAAATGGAAAGAAGCTGTTTTGAACTGGGCCCTTAGGTACAGCCATAATAAACCTAGCAGCCCTGTTGTCAAAAGATACATGGTCAAATCATGGCAACAATGGTTTCCGTTACCATAGAAGGATTGAACAAAGTGCATGAAGAGGTTTTTTTCACAGATTTAAAAGGTATATGCTTATGATTTCTAGACATGCAGTTATATCTGGAACACTTTGCTCAATCCTATGGGAAAACACATAAATGATTTAAGTGTGTCTGATCATTAGTGACTTCGTGAATGTGTGTCCCAGTAGCCAGATGAGTGGGTGACCATTACTTTATAGACAAGCATAGTGAACAAGCTCTTGAATGAGGAGGAGGCCAAAGCTGATGAATTCATGATTAGAAGAAGTGATGACATTATACGGACATAAAAAGAAAATAGCAACAAACAGGAAAAGCTAGCGAGTTGGAATCTTCATATATTGGCTCAACAGCTCCAAGTAGCCAAAAATTGATTGATTGAACTTCTGAACATGAACATCAGATGAAACAGAGCTTCAAAATTCCATGCAGTGTACCAGAAATGTTTGATCGACTCCAAAGAGAATGGCTACGGCATTACTCAGCATGTTTTTCTAGCATAATTAGCAGCAGTAGATGAATCTCTGTGTCAACTTCTTGAGCTCAATGAAGGCAATGGCAGCCTATGCTCCAGGCTCCTGCCTCTCCTCAAAGGAATCAGTTCTTGGTGACCTTCATTCTTCTCGAAAAATTTTTTGAGTAGGGTTAGTTTTTCCTTGAGGGATGACTTTGCAGCCTAACCCTTCTTTAGACAGACATCATCCTTGAAGAAAAGACACCGTGTAGCAAGTGAAAAGGGAGGTAGCTTTGGCTCTGCGACTAAAGAGGATATTGGGCAACTTAAATTGCCCAGTGATTTCAGTGCCAGATAGTGGCCTAAGGACTTTACATAAATTAACTCATTGACTCTTCACAATGACCTTAAGTGGTACTGATATTGAGGAAACTAAAAATCAGATAGGTTAATTAACTCGACCAAAGTCACCAAGTAGCAAGGAGTAGAGCCAGTCAAACTGAGACCATGCCCTGCGCTGTGCTAGATGTCAGTAATGGCCTTTCTGCCACACCCTTTTTCAAGTGCTCAGATTCAACCACACACTTCCACTACACTAGTGAGCTGTGCTCTATAATGTATGGCCATGTTCATTATCACCCACTGTGGGCTTTTTGGCTAGACGTGGACAGCTTTGCAAGGGCAGCCAGTCCCTAGGTGAGCCAGCAGTCTGTGATGTGTGAGTCCTGACTCCAGAAAGATGAGATGGGCCAGTGGGACTTTTCTCTTGAGAACAGAGAAAAAATTAATCCTTTTGTTTTTGTTTGTTTGTTTGTTTGAGAGAGAGTGTGAGTGTGGAGAGGAGCAGGGGGAAAGAGAGAGTCTTAAGCAGGCTTAATCCACAGTAAGCTTGGAGCCTGACTTGGGGGTTAGATCCCACGACCCTGGGATCATGACCTGAGCCAAAACTCAAGTGTCCAATACTCCCCCTACCGAGCCACTCAGGGACCCCAAGAAAAGATGATACCGGATGGGCTCTGAAGGCCTCTTTATTCCTCCAAATATCTTTATAGTGACTTAACTGCCATCCCTCAGCTAATCTGAGTGAATCTCTGTTCTTTGTACTCAAAGACCTCTAAATAAAACAAATGACCAGGTCCTTTTAGGAATCTTATATAAAGAAGTTCAATGTTAAGAACCCTTCCCTAACTTTAACCTGCTAAGTGGCAGTTGAACCAAACGTATACTTGCTCTAAACTTGAATCACAGCTTGGCACTACTCTTTAACATCCTAGGTAATTCTGATTTCTTCCTTCACCATTCCTTTTTATAATGAACAATTAGTTCTACCTAAAACCACTACCCACCAGTAAGCAACCATTGGTAATAAAATATTTGGAGAACCAAGGAGACCGGAGAGCCCAGGATGAGTCAGAGTGTCTGCTTTATTATTAATAGACTTGGAATCTTTAATAGTATGCCATTGAAATCCATAGGGCAGTGGCTAGGAAAATAACAATCACAACATCCAAACCCTTCGAATTGACATTTAAATGGAAGCATTAACCAGCCTGCTTTTGCATCGTGGATGTTGGCTACTTGCAGACCCATGAAAGAGGGAATTTGCCGTGTTCATCCTCCTCCAAGTGGATTTCAGCTCAACAAATATTGTTGGCTGCCATCTTGATATTTGAATAACAGAGCGACAAGAAACTTAGAGCTCCAGCTTTTATAAAGGGTTTAGGAGAAATCTGTCCTGTGATTTGACAGCTGTGTTGTTACTAGCAGTGAATACCGGAGTCTAAGAAATTATTCTCATTGTGTTATCGGATGTAGCCCAAAGACTCTTGTCAGTGGGGAAAATTATGTGTATCTGTCATAAAAAGTAATGGATATTCCCAGAGCTTCTACATCGCTCTGCTTATTATGACTTATTTGGTTCACATAAAATATTTTAGAATTTTGTCATCTTATATTTTCTTTGGATCAGTTGCTGATTATGGTTTTTATCACCGTGGTGCTGTTTGTCTCGGAGATCCAAAATCCTCAATGAAACGTGTGCCACCATCATGGTGAGATAAATGATGCATATTAGGGTTTTTTTTTAAGTATCATTAGAATGAATATATTCACCTTTTAAAAATGAAAGCACTTGGTACAGTTACTTCATCTTCTCCCTGAATTGAAACTTCATCTTAAACATTTAAGGAGATGAAGTGCGAAGTCCAGCGTAGTAGATTGAGATATTGATACAGAAAGTACTTAGAGTGATGACTTCAAAATGGTTCTTAGAGATTATTTCTAAATTAGTCCAGAAGGCAAATGGCTCCTGTGGGATTCATAGAATTCAGAAGATAACTACTAGTTTGTCAATGTTGGCCTCCATTTTCCTCTGAATATATACCCCTCCCCACTATGCAAAATGTTTGACAGTTTTCTTTTTCATACATCGAAGACAGACTGCCTGGCTTCTTTTCAAAATCCTTTTGGATACCGTCCATACTAACAGGTGGCACAGCTGTGGATTAGCTGACATTATGAAAATAATTCATGTTTTCCCATGTGCTCTCTGTTCAAGTTGTGACCATTGTCTTGGATATTCTTAATCTGAAAGAAACTTTCTTTTTTGCTCTGTAAAAATGAAAGAAACATCGGGATTGGAAAATTTCACTTTAGTTCCAGATAAAAGTCCGTCGCCAGTTGGGATGGGTTGTAGAGTATATTGGGGAATTAAGTGACAATGGGAACAACTCTGAGGTCGGAGGGAAAAGGGAGGATGATTCTTGGCCTTTAAATCGTGTGTGTTCCTCAAGTCTTTTTTAAATTTTTTAAAATGCTTTTATTTATTTCTGAGAGAGAGAGAGAGACAGCATGAGTAGGGGAGGGGCAGAGAGAGAGGGAGATACAGAATCCGAAGCAGGCTCCACGCTCTGAGCTGTCAGCACAGAGCCCGATGCGGGGCTCGAACCCACGAACCGTGAGATCATGACCTGAGCCGAAGTCGGACGCTTAACAGACTGAGCCACTCAGGTGCCTCATGTTCCTCAAGTCTTAAGGTGGATGAGCATGTTGGAACATTACTGCTCGATACAATCAGAATAATTTCCAAAAGAAAGACATTTTGGTACGTAGTTTAAATCACTTAATGATTTGGACCTAACTTTCTATCATATGAGAAATGGTAATCTTTTAGTATACATACCTCTACACAAGAGAGCAATTTGATGGAGTCTAGCTCTGAGAATGATGCTAGAACATAAATCATACATTGCCTCTGATTATGGAGCATACATGCTTTTTATTGTCTCACGTAAAAGTGAGTCAGTTGAGAAATTTTGCTAATTATCATTTCTTACTAATGATAGAAATTTCAGTGTTTTGGCAAGTGCTTTCTTTTTCTCTTAATGCAATTTATTTCTTTCACTAGAAAGGCTCTTTGGATGATGCATTAGCTATTTTTTAATAATATAAAATGTGGAAGAAAAACTTTATGATTGTTTATATTCCTTTATTGTTATTTGATGAGAAAAAAGTTCTCATAAATAATTCAAATTACGAAATGACACATGGCCAAATCCCTTTCCCCAAAACCTTAGGCATTTTTTTCAGTTTTTGAGACACCTCTCCACATTTCCTACAATACTAGATATTTCAATTTTTAATAGGCTATGTAGCATATCCATTTTGCACTTCAATTTAGTGATTGCACATCTTTACTAACATGATTTATATTTTATGGGAAAATAGTAACTATGGTAGCTAATATCTAATAATCCAGGCACTGTCTTAAGCATTTGATATTGAGTATCTAGTATCAGTCTATGGTAACACTAATTAATACATTTTGATTATAGTTTTCTTATCAATTTCCAATGGTTTTTTTTTGACTTTATAGACACACTCTTTCATCCGTGGCTATTTAGTTCAAACTGAGCTCTACAGGCAACGAGAAGAAAACCTCATACAAATATCCAAAGAATAAAGAGGATTTTAATGAACTGAGATAGTGGTAATTTCATCTTTGAGAAAGAATGGTTCTAGTTAGAAAAATTATTTTTTCTATAATAGCATTCAAATGCAAATTTTGGAATTCTAGACTGGGAAATTCTCAGTGGTAGGAAAGAATTGTATTCATTTTTGTTAAAACACCATCAAGTATTTTTCAAGCGAAATTAATTTTAAAAATATAGGCTTGAGCATTATCTGAGCAATGGGACTTGTAGACATGATTTCGACGGTCCATTAAAACCAACCTTGGGCTTTGAGAAGTTCTTTTTAAAAAAATGTTTATTTATTTTGAGAGAAAGAACATGAGCAGAGGAGGGGTAGAGAGAGAGAATCCCAAGCATGTTCCACACCACCAAACATGGGGTGTGATCTCACAGACTATGAGATCATGACCTGAGCAGAAATCAAGAGTCAAATGCTTAACTGACTGAGTCACCCAGGTGTCCCTAGGCTCAAAGTTCTGATGATCTTAAGTAATCTCCATATCTCACCAAACCCAGATTCATTTAATGGTTTGTTATACTTAAGAGATTTTATTATAGATTTTCATCAACTTTTTAAAAATATCATCCTTTTACAGCGTAAGATGACAGTGGCTGCTACTTTTACAGAATAACTGAAGTTCAAACATTTTAAATTTCTTTATTCAACAACAATAGGAAATTGTAATTAAGTTGTAAGATCTAGAGTTTAGAAACAATACAATAAGATTCACTCTATAAACCTCAAATATGTAGAAAAGCCAGCAGTTTTTGTAGCCAGTCAAAAAACTTGATTGGCCAATTAACTTGTGGCTTCCATGATCCAATGACTTGTTACAGCCCTGACTCTTTTGACTCTAACTCACTTTCTTTGTAATTCAATCTGTATTAGTCCTGTTTTTTTTCAAAACGCTTGTTTTTTGAGAATTAGATTTCCCCACCATCATCTTTGGGTTTGGTGGGTTTAATGTGAGTTTTAGATGAGATAATGACTAGGTGGACATGCTTGTTATCATATCTGCAGCATTGTAAGAATCTACTAAATTCAGATCTGTCTCCATGTCGCCTTTCCTCTCTTCCATAGCACATTGTAACCATTTCAAACATAACTAAGTAACTTTCCTTGAGGTAGGGACTCAGTTCCAAAAATTAAAGGATACTATAGGTTTAATCACTTGTTTGAACTGTTGGAACAGTTATCTTCTACAAGTTTGTTTAGCATTTAAAGAACAGCTTCTCTTATCATCTATTTTCTAACGTACTGTATGTTATACCCATCTCCCTTTCCAAAGTACAGATCGCTTAAGGGATGGATTTTATCTTTTGTTCTTGAACCCAACCTGCAAATTGCTCTGAGTACAGTTCTATTCATACCTGACGGTGATGATGATGATGATGATGATGATAATGGTGGTGATGGTGGTGATGGTCATGGTCATGGTCATGATAAAGGAGATGGTGGTGATGTTGGCGATGGTGATGATCGCAGTGATAGTGATGCTAGTGATGATGACAGTGGTGGTGATGGTGATGGTCATGATAATGAAGGAGATGGTGGTGGTGGTGGTGGTTGTGGTGATGGTGATGCAGATGATGGTGATGGGGACAAGGAGAAGAGGAAAAGAAGAGGGAGAGGGAAGACAGAGGAGGAGGAAGAGGAAGAAGGAAAAGGTGAGGTCAACTATTTAGGCTAAAGGAAGGGAAAAATTCTTTTCTAAATAAAGACAGATCTTTCAGAACAGCTAAACCTACTTTGAAAAAAATGCTCTCATGACTCCATTTCATGTCCTTAGATTTGAGTTAAAAGAAGTCTTTTGTTTTTTGACCTGAAATACAGTTTGATAGCAGCCTTCATGAAAATGAGTAGATTTTCATTTTTATTATTAAAGAGTTCACATATACATTGCATTACAGTTCCAGCAATTAAGTGAAATATATTAAACTGTCAAGTTCAGTCCATGGATCCTGAAACCTGGGAGGTTATGTCATGTAACATTTTATAAGATGCTAATAAAAATATAGCACAGGTGTATTTAAACTTGCTGACACTAAGCTCGCTGAGTTCATTAGTCAGTGTTGATCAAAGAAAACAAAATTGTAGAAGAAACAACTGGGTAAAATCATTGAGGGCAATATAATAAGATAAGACCTTTCCTAAGCTCTATTAGCTACTCCATATTCAAGATCATAGAGTTAAAGGCCAGCATGCCAATGAGTAACATTTCCCTTTACCATCCTTTATGTTTTCAGTTTTCATATTTTTATCAGTATGAAATCTTGGACAGTTGCCTGATAGTGTGGTTGTGACCAAGGTACAGTCTGAAAGCTTGAGTCACTGATGTGTGAGAACTGTTGATCACGACATTTACAGGACCACCTTTTTCTCCCTGCAGATTGGTGTACTCATTTTTTGGTATACTAACCACTACTTTATGCTTTGGGATAAGCATGTGATGCCATTATTTGGTGAAATTAAGAGTGAGTCCTTCCTGAACATCTAAAATTATGTCATGTTTTAGATGCCAGCTATATGGCCAGGCCAAAAAGTATAGTCCTTGGGAAAGATTAGTTACCTATTTATCTTTCTATCCATTTACTTGTATGTTATCTTTACAGAGATTTGCTGCAACACTAGATAAAATTTAATCATCAAAGAGGTGGCAGATACTGCTGACATTGATCTCTATACCACAAAAGACTTAGGAGCTGGTAATGAATGACATACAAGGTTCTTTTGTAATGATGTTTGGTAATGTCATCTGCATATCAAAGGTGGCTGCCATTTTTACATGAATGTTAAAAAAATTTTAGTCATCATTCCTGGTAAATTAGAGGGAAATTTTGTATCACATTCATAGTTCTATCATCATACAATATGTGGCTACAACTCCAGTACTTTATTTTTTTTTCAAATTCCGCAGTGATGCAAGGCAACATCATTATTACCTCATGGTGTCAAGGTCTCTTCAGGCAGCTGGATTTCCACATGCCTCTGTTCCGCCAAGCGTTCCATAAGTTTTAAAATATTAAAAATAATATGTTTTTAAATATAATATGCTGTATTTGAAAAAAATCAACTTCAGGGCGCCTGGGTGACTCACTCAGTTACGCATCTGACTTCGGCTCAGGTCATGATCTCTCAGTTCCTGGGTTCGAGCCCCGCGTCGGGCTCAGAGCTGACAGCTCAGAGCCTGGAGCCTGCTTCAGATTCTCCGTCTCCCTCTCTCTCTGCCTCTCCCCCATTCACACTCTGCCTCTCTCTCTCTCTCTCAAAAATAAATAAACATTTAAAAAATTGTTAAAAAGCATCTTCACGGGCCACTCCACTCTGTCTGTATCAGAGTCCCAGTGCATTCCTCCTATTTATTGACATAAGCACTTTGCTTCAGCCTTACGTATTACAAGAATTATATTTTTGTAATGTTTCTTTAATTTTGTTTAGAGAGAGAGCATGAGCAGGATAGAGGGAGGGAGAGAATCTTAAGCAGACTCCACACCCAGCATGGAGCCCAACATGGGGTTTGATCTCACAACCATGAGATCATCACCTCAGCAGAAATCAAGAGTTGAACTCTTAACCAGCTGTGCCATCCAGGAGCCCCTGAAAGAATTATTTTAAATGTGCTGGGTGATTTGGCTGACTTGACTTTATTATAGATATATTAGGTTGAAGTATGTCCAATTGATAATATTAGGAAATTTGCATCTGCAACAAAGGGCACTTTAGTATATCTGTACTGTTAGTGTGTACATTTATGAACCTTTTTAAATGTATTCATCATTTCTATTCAGAATATAGAAAATAATACATGCTATGGCGTGACTAAGTTTGTATATTTACCTGAAGTGTGGTTAAGCTTATCAGACTTTCTCTAGGTTCTTTATGAGTTCATTAATTTGTTGTGTCATTTTCCCTTTTAACAAAAATTGGCAAAATGTTTGGAGATTCTTTTTTTCTTTGATGCATTCATATATAATGGGAAAGCTAAGATTTTTCTCATTTCTGAGGTCATCTGACCTCAAAGTTCAGTAATTTGGGGGCTTCCTAAACATAGTACTAAATTAATATGTATGGTTTTTCCTGCCTGCCTCAGAATAGACATCACATCCTTTCATCTGTCCGTAGAGTGTCTGTTTTCTTCTTCCCTGGATAAAATAACACTCCCCAAATCATTTTCCGTCCATGTGCCGGATCCAACAGAATCTCATGTCCCACAAGTCGAGAATGTCATTCTGCCATGAGTGGTTCTTTCTTAATCATCCAGGACAGGTTTACAGAACTGTTTGTGGTCCTTGAGGGGCAAAGAATTACATACCGATTCAATATGGAATGTAACCCCGACAGTAAATTGAACTGTTACCTTTTTGGTTGTTTTGATGTTCTGTTGTGCCAGAAGAAGGTGGCTTCGTTGAAAGGATCTTCTGATCTGTGTTTTAGAGATAGTGATGCCATAATTTAGGCTTCAGCATAGACAGTAATTCAGGACAGCACCACAGAACACTGAAATGCCCCTTACTTTATGTAGATACATAATTTTACCTGTTTTTTAAGTGTGGGTGTGAGGGGGGAAAATGGGAATGGATGGGAAAGAGTTAGCTGCACCTGATCTTAGTATAGGATGGACTAAATTGTTTTATTCTTTATTTTTGGACTAAAATATTTTACAGCAGTTTTGGCCCACAGAGTGGTGAGTCCAACCCTAATTTAGATGATCTCCATTCAGTACAATTAATGTGAACCTCATATTACCAAGAATTCACTTACATTTGGTTTGCATACATTGATTAAAGCAATTTATTTCTCCAACCCACATTTTGAGGTCGATTTGCTACATGTGTAACTTTATTTTTATTGTATTTTATGTATTCTTTTTAGCTACTTATGTTCCATTTTGTAGCATCTCAAGGAAGAGTCCCTCTTGAGTTTCCGCAACAATGTTTGATCATCCACCACCAATTACACAGTTATTGGAATCCTTTGATGACCTCTTGACCACTTGGTAGTCTATATAATATTTTTGAAAAATTGCATTCTTGAAACTGGTCATATTATTCGAAACAAAAAATTTTAATATTTCTCTAAAATTTATTATCAAAAATCCACCCCACTTAAGAAACCATAACAAATGGAAGGAAAAAATGAACTAAACCTGAAAAATATTTGAATTATGTCCTTATCAAAAGAGTTTTGCATTCTGCCTTTTGTCTAAGGGTTTTTATATGTTTCTGAAAATGTGCCCTATTTCTGGGGTGACAAATAGAAATCTTTTGGAAATGTCTGTTGGACCTCAGCCCTCTCCCTCAATGCAATATTAACATTTTTACCATTGTATATAAAGATATCCATATTATCTCTAGTCCCTGTATGTCTTTTCTTGGTTGCATTTGTGTTGGTCTTTGTTACAAGCTGAGGTTCCAATGTTCTCAAAAATTGACTCTCAGGTTCATGGAAATATCTAGGTTTGTGGGGGAAGGGAAGAAGATGGAGTGTCATCTCATGGAAGAGGTCACAGAATGAAACTACCTAGAAATGACAGTGACCCCCAGTCAGAAACTAAAAAAAATAAAAGATATATGCTTTGGCCAAAACAGAAGTAATTTCTATTTCAGAAGAGGGCTGATAGCTGGAAGAGTCTAGAAAGCAGAGTGACCAGAGCTCCATGGGACAGCTGAGGAGAGAGAAGCCTGGGCTCTGCCTATGATATCAAAGGGCAGGAAATCAGACAGGGTTAGTGGGCAGGGTTGGGTAGGAATAATGTTGGTTCCCATTCTGCAAAATGAAAAAAAAAAGAAAGAAAGAAGATGTTATTACATATCAGGCCACTGAAATCTTTGAACTCTCTGCTCATAACTAGCCTCTGGCAAGGATTTCCAATTTCCTTCATTTTCTTTTATGTGAAACACAGCTGAGGATTTGCCAGGCAAAAATTGAATACCTCTTTTGGAGCTGTGTGAAAAAAATGCATTTTATATTTCCCTTGGTAAAATTGTTTCCTGAGGAAGTTCACTATTTTCTAAGGAGGAAATGTAGGCCACCAAGAAAAAAAAAATTCTTACATTTCAACTGTGGGCTACATTTGCTCTGATAAAGAGCAATTGACTGCCATTTAAAAGATGAATAGAAATGACACATTTGAGAAGCGTGGCCAAAAAAAAAAAAAAAAAAAATCAAACCCATCTGTGTCAATAAAAGAGGTAAGTTGCCTCCACCTCCTCTACTAAAAAAATACTTTTAAAGACTTTTCGTGTTATTTGTAAATTTTTGGTAAGGCCGTATCTGGTCCATCTGCGAGGAGAATGGCAGGAACTCAGCACGTTGGTCTTTGTGACACCCAGCTGTGCTCACGTTTCCCGCACTCCATGACCCAGCACGTGTGTCATGTCCATGTGCTGTGTGGCCACCGCAGCACGACAAACGAGATGTGCACCCGGCCCATAGGACCAGATTACAACAGTGGTGAACAAAGTACCGTTATGGCATTTGATGTAAAGAGAAACTTACTGTCGAGTTTAGACAGCCGAGCTTCCCCAAAGATCATGAAACATTTCACCAACAACCTTTGACAGTAATGATGATGGAGCCTTAAATTGTTAGAAATGAAAAACCTAGAAGAATGATTATGAACCACACATTGCAATTCATGTGTCTCTGTAGGTTATACAAGTTGTGGCCGGGCTGTGGTCTAATAGAGGAGTTCCCAAACTTGGGTTTGCCCGAGTACCACCTCTTTGGGGTGTATTGAAGCCTAGACTGCTGTCCCTTCTTCTCCTTTTGATTTCAGATTCTGATTCAGTAAATCTGGGGTGGGGCCCAAAAATCTGTATTTCAGACTCTTTCCCAAGCTCTGCTATAGTTGAAAGTCCCAGGACCACGCATCGAGAGCCCCTGGGCTCAGAGGTTATTCTCTCCCAGTCTTCCTGTGTAAAGTTCAATGGTGAATTTCCCAACTGAGATTTATAATGTATCCATCAAAATAAGGATGTTACAGATTTGAAATCCCAGAGGCTGAGAGGAAAACATAGTCAGCGATGGCAGTCATTTAAAATGAGGACTTTCTGGATAATAACCCCCAAATTTTGCTTTTGAAAATCAAAAGGATTTTTGAAATCTGTGATCATGTGCTTAAGCTCTTGATTACCTCAAAAAGTGGTCTGAAATGTGCAGTGATATACAGCCTCCCATCTGGATGATTCAGTAAACACAGGAGAGAATTATAATCATGGGATGAAGGAGGAAATTGATTGGGATAGGAAACTCAGAGGTACTGAAAATGCTAATGCGTGTAACAATAAAGCAGTTATTATGTATTCAGTGTACATGGGAGCTCAGTTGTGTAGGGGGAGGGTCTGAACATGGATTCTGTGTCACACTGGACTGTCACAAACTGTTGCCGGTATTAATACCATCATTAGTGTCACTAGTTAAGGAACAGACATCATAAATAAATTTTATGTCAGAGATCATGGGAGATCCAATGAAGATCAGCTGTAGATTATAAATATTATAACTAGGATCACAAGGCATTTTTTATTTACAAGTGAAGAAAATATAAATAATGTGATTGTTGACATCCCAGTTATTACCACGTGTTACACAGTTATTTGATTTTTACATTCCTCTGCTAAAATCTACATGTATTATCTAGAAGAAATAACTGAGCATTTTTCACCTACTGGAATGGAATATGATCCCAGATTAGTTAATTTTGCTAGAGAAGAGAACCCTCAAGAATCTGAGGTAATCATTTTACTGTGAAAATAGGAAGACATAGGCTTAACACACACAGAACACAGCTTGGGACTCTCTAGCAATTGGTGAAATTTTTGTTTTGATCAGAACAACTTTCACAGTGAGTTCAGTATGCACTGGGGAAGGAAATGCCTCTGGGAACTTTTTATATGTTCATTAGCCCAAAAGCAAACAAGCAACACTAGCACCATGTAAGAGCTGAAGGCTATGCCTTCCACTCAGTCCTCCCCCTACGAATGATACCTCGCTCCTTATTCCAAGATCCCCAGCCGTTAATGTCACTGTGGAATTATGATCTGTTTTTGGTAAACACAACGTCAAAGGTGTGTGACGGCAATAGAATGGGGCAAATGCCTTATAATCTAGCTTCTACATCTTGACAGAGAACATCATTAACTGCCAGGGGGCAGGCAGTGGAAAGAAACAGAACCATTCACTATGGACTTAGTCCTAACTCTGCCACATGCTGGCCATATTTTTGGTCACATAACTAAATTCTGATCTGGACACTAAATTTCATCATGTATACAATTGGAAAAACAATATCTATATGTTAGGATTGATATTTTATTAAATAAGATAATTTTATTAATTATCGACATGATTGGTTCTGGTTGGTAAATTATAGATGTAAAGTGAACTTTTATTCGTCTTTTAGGATATGCTATTATTTTCATTTATTGTTTTGTATTGCGTCCTTGTCCATGCTAAAAGCCATGTCAAATTTACAAAGTTTTGTCATTACACGTAGATAATTAATTTAGAATGACTCTGTGCAAGCCATTCTTCTTAGTGTCACTGAGCAAGGCTGGCTAGATAATGGGTCTTTTGATGTGAAAGTGGAGACAGATTGCAACCTAGACAACATCCGGGTGTAAATAAATAGATACATATGAAAATATCAGTGATAGGCTTGCAAGAGAAACAGAGTAACATGTTGTTAAGAAGTGACAGGATTGTAACTGGGCTGTGGCTGCAGTCTCATCTGAAAGCTCCCCTGGGGGCGTGGCTGTGCTTGGCTGCTTTGTCACCGGTGGGCAGGCCACAGCATTGTCTCATGATGCAGAAGCTGGCTTCTGAGCAGTGGATCAAAGGAACATTGGAAGAGAACATGCAAGACAGTGCTTTTGCAGTGTATCTTGGAAACAACAGTCTACCACTTCTTCCAAAGTCCATACATTAGAGGCAAATCAATAAATCTAGCCCTTATTCAAGTGCAAGAAATCCAGAAAGGCATGAATGGCATGAGGCAGGGGTCACTGAGGACCATTGCAGAGGCCGTCTGCTATAGATATCCTCAGGTACGTCAGAAGCAACCTGTCCTAAATGCAGTTTATCCATTTACAGTGGAATCTACTCTACATACTTTGTTCTCGACTTCCGTCACTTCTGATACCATTTATATATGCTGTGTCCAGACCTGAAAGCCCACGTGGTCACTACTAATGTCTTCCACATTGTCATCCACGTCTAGTTGGTCATCATATACTTTTACTTCAGAAATGTCTCCTAGTTTGGGCTTCTCCTTTTCATCTGTTCAGTCGTAGCCTGAAGACTTTTTTATTTATTACCATCATCATTATTTTTTATTTTAGAGAGAGTGAGAGTGCATGTGAGTGGGAAAGAGAGACAGAGAGAGACAGAAACTTAAGCAGGCTCCACTCTCAGCTGACATGTGGCTTGATGCCACAACCTTGGGATCATGGCCTGAGCTGAAATCCAGCTTCAGGCACTCAACCAATTGAACTACCCAGGCAGCCCAGCCTTAAGCCTCTTAATCATTTCTGGGATGCCTGGGTGGCTCAGTCTGTTGAGTGTCTGACTCTTGATTTCAGCTCAGGTCATCATCTCATGGTTCATGAGTTCAAGCCCTACATCAGGCTCTGTGCTGACAGTATGGAGCCTGCTTGGGATTCTCTTTTTCCCCCTCTCTTTCTCTGCCCCTCCCCCACCTGTGTGCATGCTCTCTCTTTCTCAAAAAATAACCTTAAAAAAAGACCCTTAATCAATTCTTGCCATAAAACTATTGTGATTAATTTGATTAAAAAACATGCTTCATGCTTCCCATAAAGATGTTGACATATGGACATGTTTTGACAGGTGTTGGTGCAGAGAGGGAGACATTACAACTAAACAAAGTTAATAAAAACCACAAAACATTTGAAAAATAATTTACTCTTATTATGAAAGGGTGTGTGTGTGAGAGAGAAAGAGAAGGAAAGGGACAGAAGGAGAGAAATATGAATGGCCCTATTTTGTGGTAAGTGTTTCTCGTGTGTGTTTTAGACTGATGCTTCCATTTTTCTGTAATCATCTGTGAGTAGTCTCTGTTAGGCGAGAGGTCATTGATGCTCTTCTCTCTTACATAGATTAAGATGATTGTAATCAATTCTTGAGTTCAATTTTCAACATGTAAAATTAGTGCTTTATAAATAAGTCTTCCTTTATACACAAAGAACACATATCCAAGAACTTTGAAAATCCATTGGAATAATAAAGTGAACTCCAAACTCTGTGGCTGCCACTAGTTGGCTGGCTGGCATATGGCAAATCACTTAACCTCCATGACCTTGATGTTCCTATTTGCAATGTTAAGAAAATGCACTAGACTTCCATATCTATGCTTCTATTAGATTTGGACATGTTTTTTATGCCCGATACTTTCAAAGGTAATGTAAGAACATTATTATTACTTTTTATCTACTAGAACTAGAATATTTTCTCTATTAATATGTTTTATTTTTCTCTGCTTATTTTTTCATAAAATAAGTTCACCTGTAATTTGATGTTATTTATAAAATAAACCCATTTGAGCCCCAGTATTCTCTTAGGTAGTAGAGACTACATGGAATGATTACATTAAATGGATTCTCTCATCCAAAACATGTGAAATACCTACCAGGAAATAGAAACATTTATATTTTATTCATTCTTTCTCTCTTACACACACACACACACACACACGAAAAGCTAATTATAAATGTAATAAAGAAATGGTCAAGTGAGAGTAAAACATTTATATGTTATATATCTAAAGGATTAATCTAAACATTTCTTTCACTGTGGTGCTGGCCTTGATGCTGCCTTGTTTTCCTTTAGAAGAAGGAACAATCTATCTTTTCTTCAATTAAGAGGTGACTTCATCATGTCATGAAGTCCTTTACTCCGTAGCTTTTGTTGTTCTTGCTTTTGAACTAAATAATGGCTTCCTTAAACAGTAGTTAACAGGATTATACAGTTTAACATGTGCCTTTATAAACTTTCATTCTGTAATATCGAGTGGAGATAATTTTTCTATTTGGTGGTTTCCAACTTGGAGTATATGGTATCCTTGCACTACATATAAGTAAATGTCCCGATGGTATTTGCTTTTGTGGTAAAAAGAGAAGCTAAATATTTCAGGTATTTGGATAGAAAATAAACTCACAAAGGCAATAACCAAGGCAAAAGATTAAAAGCATCATACTTGTGATACTTCTAGCATTTTGATAATTTAAAAAATTGATGGCACGTTTAACTATTGCAAACATCTCTATTGTGCAATTTCAGGAAATCAACTTCATTAATGTATCAGTCCCTTTATTTTGCTGGTGAATTTGTTGACAGATAGTAATTGGGTCACTGTATTGAAATGCCCCGTGTAGGCTCAGAATTCTCTGTGTTGGTTGGCATGACAACCATAGTGGTCGATTAAACATGCTCAGAAATGGGGAAACTGCGTCTCAAAAGATGGCAGTTAGATGAGGGAACAGAAAACTGTCCAGAGAATGGCAAAATAGATGGAAATTTCTAAGAATCGTTTCGAGTGTGCTGTTCTGTCTTGATTTATGTAGCGTCAATAGGATAAACACAATAGGTACAAAGAGCTAGATGTTTAAAAATTCACTTAGATGATTGGCATATGTATTTTTGATTTTGCGTGGATTTTGCATGGAAAAGGTTGAGATAGCCTTAAAATATTAAGTACTCTTTCAGAGAAAATGCTAATATTACTCAGAGCAAATGGAATCGCTATAAATGGTAATTTCTCCGTAGCTCGCTCTTGTTTAACCCGTTCTGTGAGGCGGATGGCAGACGACATATGCAGATGGCAGGGACTGGCATATTGGCATCCAGGTACTGCCTTTGCCGGCCAGTATTGCCATGGCCAGATTTAGGGACCAGGGAGATGCTGAACGGGTAAGTCATTAGCAAGACAGAGAGTTGGCGAAAGACTGATGGTTGGCTCCCCGTCTCTTTTATCTTCTGTATTTCAACTCCATTCTTTAGCTTGTCCGTAACAATTAACCTAAGGCAAAATTTGAAGGGAGTCAATAAAAGCAAGTCTTTATATTCATAGGACACTTCATATTTTTTGTCATGCAGTTTTTTTTTTATTACCAGTACCTCTCACAGCACTTAGGGTAGAAGGAGAAGGCATCAGCTACCTAGCAAGTTTTTTTTTAATTAGCTTGATTTTATTTGGCTAATAAAATAATAAGGACAAGATAAAATGGACATAACAGATTGACTGTGTCTGTAACTGAGTTTAGGTGCCAAGACAATCAATACGTGAAGTAAGTGAAGGCAGAAGGTTTTCATTTGATTCTTTTTTATTAATTACTACACCTGTATGGAAATTCAAATATGGAGGTCTTGATTAGTCAATGAACAGACTATAAATATCAACTATAAAATAAATAATTTTGCAGAGGCTCAGATCATTTCAAAAGGCTCTTACTGAAATGAATTTTAAACAATCGGATCCTTTATAACATTTTTGAGAGGAGGAGATATTACAGATCGTCTTCATTCTACAAAAGGAAATTAACTGTGTAGGATTAAGGAGCTAATTAGTGACAGAACTAAGCCTAATACCCAGCTGGCCTGATTCAAATGCAGGCTCTTTTTATAGCACTTTGGTGCCTTCTAATCCCACACGCATCCATACTGTGGTCCAGCGTGATAACTGCTGAGTTCCACGCGCTGTCCATTTCGTGCACAGGAAAGCAATACTGTTGGCTTGATGGATTTTATTTTGATTTTCCTCATTTTCTTCCTTTTCATGGTTCCTTATCTGAAGCTGTGGGCTCTAATTTATTACATGGTGTGTTAGTTTTCATTTTTAACTTTGAATACCCATATCCTTATTTATGCTATATTTAAAGGTCTGATTTCTTCATCACGAATGAGCAAAGGGTGGATAGGGTTAACCATGTACTCATCATGGGTTGGCATTTAAAAATCAACCCTGAACAAACAAAAACAACTTTTGAAATTACCCTCTAGTGTTATAGATAGTTGTCTCCGTGGAATTCTCATGTTCTGTGATGCACGTAATTAACAATAATAAAATCTGGCTTCAGTTTGTTTTAGAAGTGGCTCCTTCATTAAATCTCTTGTTTGGGGAGCAAAGGTTTTGTCTTTCTCATATTATTATTCTCATGCTGCTTTGGTTGAAGCTTTTCAAGTACTGGGGACTCAAAAATGTTACATTTTTTTTAAAAATCAATAATCTGCATGTTTTTAAATTATATGTTATTTCTGTTAATGAATATGAACTGAACACATGTTACCAGTTTAAAGAGAATTCTCTGAGAAAAAATGGTGTTTTCCATGATTTGGGGATTGAAAGCACATCTCTGTTGCCCTTTTTTTTTTTTTTTTCTGACGTATCAGTTAAACATCTTTGTTCTCATTCTTTGTTCCCTCTGTTCAGTCCGTCCTCAGACCTTTTTGCGTTTTCCTTTCTTTTTCCAGTCTCTTCTCTGTCCTGTTCTTTCCTGTTCAGATCTAGCCCCATTCTCCCAGGATGCAGTTGCTTCCAGTAGATGAGCACACGTCGAGGAGGATCCATAAAAGGAGAAAAGAGTGGGTGTAAGAGCTGGGTGGGCTGGAGAAGAGAGGTGCTGCAGAGGGAAAGCTCTAATGAAAACTGGGAAGAGTGTAGATAGAAAACAAATGAGGGGGGGCACCTGGGTGGCTTAGTCGGTTAAGCGTCCGACTTTCGCTTGGGTCATGATCTCGCGGTTCGTGGGTTCGAGCCCCGCGTCGGGCTCTGTGCTGACTGCCGGCTCGGAGCCTGGAGCCTGTTTCAGTCTGTGACTCCCTCTCTCTCTGACCCTCCCCTGCTCACGCTGTCTCTCTCGCTCTCCTAGAAATAAATAAAACATTTTAAAAAATTAAAAAAAAAGAAAAAGAAAACAAATGAGGGACAAGGGGATGAAACCGTGGGCGAGAATGCTACATTTGTCAGCTACAATTTCATAGCATATATCTTTATAGGGTATTTTTTCATTCTGTATTGAATTGACTGATTGATTGATTGATTGATTCCTTCATTCATTCATCACTTAGTAACTAAAAAATGAGCCCCCGGCTTGTGCCAGCTCTGGCTGAACTGCTCGGGACACAGCAATTAAAACCACACACAAAAAACAATGACCCCAAACCCTAGCCTTTCTGGAGCCTATATTCTAGTGGATAAAAACCTTACTTAACAATGGTGCTTTAGGGGCGCCTGGGTGGCTCAGTTGGTTAAGCGTCCGACTTCAGCTCAGGTCATGATCTCACGGTTCGTGGATTTGAGCCCCATGACAGGCTCTGTGCTGACAGCTCAGAGTCCGGAGCCTGCTTCAGATTCTGTGTAGCCCTCTCTCTCTGACCCTCCCCTGCTCACATTGTCTCTATCTCTCTCTCAGAAATAAATAAAACATTTAAAAGAATGGTACTTTATACTGTTTACAAATAACCTTGTTTCAGAAGTAAAAGCAAAACAGTTTCTCATAGAGGAATATGTCTTGCATAGACTGAATTTGTTTGACTGTGAAGAGTGATTTCCAGTAAGCAGTTTGATGACCTGGGTTTGGAATTTAGTAGAAAAATCTGCTTTGGAATTTTTCACTTTTTTTGTGAGAGAGAGACAGAATGCATGCATGTGCAAGTGGGGAGAGGGGCAGAGAGAGAGAGAGAATATTAAGCAGGCTCTATGCTCAGTGTGGAGCCTGATATGGGGCTTGATCCCACGACCCTGGGATCATGACCTGAGCTGAAATCAAGACTTGTGGGGTGCCTAGTGAGCATCTGACTTTGGCCCAGGTCATGATCTTGCAGTTGGTGAGTTCAAGCACCACATCGGGCTCTGTACTGGCAGCTCAGAGCCTGGAGCCTGCTTAGGATTCTGTGTATATGTCTCTCTCTGCCCCTCCCCTGCTCATGCTCTGTCTCTGTCTGTCTCTCTTTCAAAAATAAACGTTTAAAAAAAATGTTTAAGGGGCGCCTGGGTGGCTCAGTTGGTTAAGCATCTGACTTCCGTTCAGGTCATGATCTCACAGTTTGCGGGTTCGAGCCCCGTGTCGGGCTCTGTGCTGACAGCTCAGAGCCTGGAGCCTGCTTCCGATTCTGTGTCTCCCTCTTTCTTTGCCCCTCCCCTGCTCACGGTCTGTCTCTCAAAAATAAATAAACATTGAAAAAAAGTGTTTAAATAAAAAAAAAAGAAATCAAGAGTTGGACACTCAACTGACTGAGCCACCCAGGCACCCCAGAATTTTGCACTTTTAAGTTATCAATAAGTATGTGGTCATTGACAATATTGATATTGAGTAAATCAACCTGAGGGTGTTTGTAGATCAAGGAGAGGCCCCGAACAGAGACTTAAAGAAAGCATTGTTGAAAGAAGCTGAGAACAAGAAAGAGAATGTTAAGTTGCCAGAAAGGATGTGTTATGTCCTTGAAGGACGGTGCCAGCAAGGTCACAGAGGAAGAAGAGGCCAGGGGTGTCCCACTTTCATGAAGACGTGGAAGAGAAGGTCAAGGGTAGCTCTGATGAGAGCTGTGTCAGCTAACCTTTGAGTGAGTCTTTTCTATGGCATTTCTCTGAGTCCCATCCTGCCTTGTATTATTGCAGCTTTAAGACATATATTCATACCTGGTGTGTCCCACCCCGTGAGAGGAATGTATTTTCTCAAGTCTTGTGTGGTCTTCGATATGGCAGGGATTTGAATATGCATTTACATCAAGGGCAAGGAATTCAATAGTGGAGAAACAGAACAAGAAGAAAGCCGTTCCTTCTAGGCCAGTGGGAAGCTGGGAGACGGAGGTCAGTTGTGGGAGGGGCTGAAATCCCGTGTGCACTTGAAAAGGTTCATGAACACTTTGCAAGATGACCGACCACGGGTTTCTTCCTGTCCCTATTTAAAGAATAAGGTTTAGGGGCGCCTGGGCGGCTTAGTCGGTTAAGCGTCCGACTTTCGCTTAGGTCGTGATCTCGCGGTTCGTGGGTTCGAGCCCCGCGTCGGGCTCTGTGCTGACTGCCAGCTCAGAGCCTGGAGCCTGTTTCAGAGTCTGTGACTCCCTCTCTCTCTGACCCTCCCCTGCTCACACTGTCTCTCTCTCTCTCCTAGAAATAAATAAAACATTTTAAAAAAAAATAAAAAATAAAGAATAAGGTTTAGATTTGTTTCTTGAACACAAAGAAGGAAGATTTTTCTAAGTCTCCTTTTTCGTGTGTTTGGCCTTCTATTTTCGGCCAGAGAAAGCACAGTTGTGGCGAAATCGGCTCGGAGGTTCCTTAAGGGATGGATGGGAGGATCAGAGACTAAAGGTTGATGGTGGTATCAGCTAAACCCAGAAAAAGGCTATCAGTTGAAAGGATTCCATGGATTCAAGGAAATATGGGGACAAAAATAGATGAGACACAGGCTGTCTCGAGGCCAAAAGAAATACTTGCACTTTTATCTGTTAAGTAGTCAGTAAGTGTGTCCAACAGTGTCTGACAGATGTCCCTGTGTTTTCTGCTGCAAGTTAAAAATACCCAGCAGCGTCCTGGGAGCTGGCCGCGGTGCCGTGAAGTGCTTTGGGTCACAGGTTGGAAACCATAGGTTAATGCTATGCTTTCTCCTGTCTTGTTCTTTTCAGAACAAATCGTGTGCTCTGTCATAATTGCTTGTGTGATTCTCGGCCCTCTGGCTGGACTGAGTCTGCAGAGGACACCAGCAGAGCACCACCTCTGTTTCGTTCCTCACTGAGTCCCCTGCGCCCAGCATGGTGACTGGCTTATGGCAAGGGGTTCAATAACTAGTTGTTGGATTGATCCAAATTGTGAGTAGGTTAAGCTCATTAGTCTTCATGCAACTTGCAAATTTATCTGTGTGCATTTTTCAAGCCATAAATTAATTCCTGGCAATGATTTTTAGTGGATTCACCGTGAGGGTCTCTGTGAGATCTGTTGACGACGTATGAGCAGGATGAACGCAAGTCCTAAAGAGAATCACTTTCCTCGGTCTGCATAAGAGAAGGTGAATTAGATGAATAATCAGTTTGGGTACACTTTTGAGGGAATTGTGGTAGACGTGAGAATAATAACTATGACAATAGTGAGAACTCGTATAATACACTTAACTCATTTTATTCTCTAAACAGCTGTAGGAAGGAAGATACATAGCAAATTACTGCCAGAGTTAGGGATTGAAGACAACATTTGTTTTCTTCTCTCACAGTTACGTGGGTTGTCTGATTCATTCTTCTGCGCCGTGTGGTATTGGCTACAAGATCCTGGGACATCTGCAGTCATCCGGGGTCTTGACTGAGCTGAAGGGTCGAAGGGGCCCCAGTTGCTGCTGGCCGTGGCCTGAGACTCTGCGCCAGTGCCCCTACGCGTGGCCTCTGCATGGGACTTGGACGCCTCCCAGCATGGTGGCTGGATTCGGAGAGTGCGTCTGTCTAGAGCAAGTGGTTATGAGACCCAGGCAGTAGTCGCGAGGATCTTGTGATCTAGACTCAGAAATCTGAGAACTTCTGGGGCGCCTGGGTGGCTCAGTCGGTTAAGCGTCCAACTTCGGCTCAGGTCATGATCTCAAGGTTGGTGGGTTCGAGCCCCACGTCAGGCTCTGTGCTGACAGCTCAGAGCCTGGAGCCTGCTTCAGATTCTGTGTCTCCCTCTCTTTCTGACCCTCCCCTGTTCATGCTGTCTCTGTCTCTCTGTCTCTCAGAAATAAATTTTTAAAAAACATAAAAAATTAAAAAAAAAAAATCTGAGAACGTCTCTTCCGCCACATTGTATTTGTAAAGGCAAGTCCCTGAAGCTAAGCCAGATTTCAGAGGAGCGGAATTAGATCGCACTTTTTGGTGCAAGAGGCAGCATACATAACAAGAGAGGAAAGAAATTAAAAGGGCTTCTCTTTGACTCTTTATTACATGTAGGTACTATTATTGTTCTTATTTTAGAAATGAGGACATTGGATTCATGGAGAGGTTGGTGACTTCATTTCATAGCTGAGAAATGCAGCAGCCAGGACTCAAATTTAGAGAATTTGCTCCCAGATTCTGTGCTCTTAATCACAACTTGTTACTGCCTCACCTCTAGCAATACTGTTCATTGTCCTACGTGATCGCACATGTACACACCCCCTGACACGTACACATTCAGTATATTGAGAGATTGTGATGGCAGTGATAATGTTTATAATACTTTGTTTTGCCTCATTTATTAAAGTTCATGTTGGGGCGCCTGGGTGGCTTAGTCGGTTAAGCGTCCGACTTTCGCTTAGGTCATGATCTCGCGGTTCGTGGGTTCGAGCCCCGCATCGGGCTCTGTGCTGACTGCCAGCTCAGAGCCTGGAGCCTGTTTCAGAGTCTGTGACTCCCTCTCTCTCTGACCCTCCCCTGCTCATGCTGTCTCTCTCTCTCTCTCTCCCTCCTAGAAATAAATAAAAATATTAAAAAAAAATAAAGTTCATGTTGATTATTTTATTTACTCATAGAGTGAATTTTTCTTCTGTAGTTTAATGTTGAAATGATTTTAAATTTACAAGAGTATTGAAAAGATAGCACAGAAAGTGCCAGTGTAAGGTCACCCAGCCTTCTCTAATACTTACATATGCCTGATACATTTATCAAAACTCAGAAATTAACAGTGATACACTACAGACTTTATTTGGATTTCTAGTGTCATTTACAGATGTCATTTAATGTCCCCAGATCTAATCCAGGATATGGACTTGGATTCAGTCATATCTCCCTGGTTTCTTCCAGTGTGTGAGAGTTTTTCCATCCTTCCTGGTTTTACAGGATCTTGATGCCTTTTGAACAGTACTGGTCAAGTATTTTGAAGAACTGTCTGCATTTTGTGTTTGTGTGGTATTTCCTCAAAACAGGCCTCGGTTTGGGATTTGCAGGATGAATACCAGAAGGATGATGTTAGCACTGATCGCTTGGTTCGGGTTCTGGCCACCATGTGGCTTCCCTGTAAAGTTACTGTTTTCCCTTTCNATATGATGCCACTCAAAAAAAGAATTTGAACCTCTCTGGATTAATCCTGGTTTTTCTCCTCAGATTTGAACTTGTAGATACAAAGTTCATTTTTATAATTACCTAGTCTTTTTGTCTGTAATTGCTATGGTATCATGTGACAAAATGAAGGCCCATAATATAATCCAAATAATTCTTAACCTATGTAATTCCTCATATAATGTTTGCCAAAATATAAAACATATTTAAAATGTGTAGTTCATGGGGCGCCTGGGTGGCTCAGTTGGTTAAGCATCCGACTTTGGCTTAGGTCATGATCTCACGGTTTGTGGGTTCAAGCCCCCCGTCGGGCTCTGTGCTGACAGCTAGCTCAGAGCCTGGAGCCTGTTTCAGATTTTGTGTCTCCTTCTCTCTCTGACCCCCTCCTGCTCACGCTGTCTCTCTCTCGAAAAAATAAAAATAAAAATAAAAATAAGTTTTTGTAATTTATAGGTCAGAAAACTTTGTCCTCATGTTCTGTTTACTAGTGTTGCCTTCATGAATCAAATCAAAAAATGCATTCATCTTATGTGATCATATCAAAGCACATAATTTTTTAAAGCACACTATTAAAACTTAATAGTGTGCTTTAATAAATTTTACATTGTTTTAAGTCATTACATTTTCTGTGTTATGAAATTTGATCTTCTACAAAGATCAACTTTCTTAAGGAATTTAATTTATGGAACATTGAAGTCAGAAAGAGTTTACAAATTTCTGATGAAAATAGAGAAATNAAGTAAAACGAGAGCACAAGCAATTTAAACTGTTATTAAAATAGGAAAGTTGAAAATAATTTAGAACTGGTACTACTTTTTCTGAATTTTGTTGTATCATTGCTGATAATTTAGGACAATATATTTTTTCCAAATGTGTACTAGAGACATTGTTTTTACCAATTATGCATTGATTTTACGCAGTGACTTCAGATATGTATTTTAGAATGTGTATTTTAGAATGATAGCTATTGACCATCAATTCTACCTGTAAATAGTATTTTCGTAGTTGAAGCAATAACACCATATACTAAGAGAAGAAATGAGAAAAACAATTATTTTCACTACTAAATTTTGAAAATGATTTAGTCATCAGCTCAGTCCTTAAGGCATATGCAAATAATGCAATTTATGCTAATTATGGAATATAAGTTATTCAAATATATAATGTAATTCATACACCTTATCTAAGATTTCCATAATTGCAAATATTCTGGGATAATTAGGTGCGAGTTTTTATTTGGTTGATTCCACAGGTTCATCAAATGTGATAACTTNAATGCAAACATCTACCTTTTAAAGCTGTTTGTGATTTTCCTAGTTTTCTTTCCTTTGGGACTTCAGGGAATTTCTATGTGAAAGAGATTCTATTTTTGTGAACCTTTAAGGATAGTTAAAATTTCGAAAGGTATAAATGGGTGAGATGATATTCATAAGAAGAAACAGTCTTGGTAAAAGCCCGAGGGTGGGTAAGAAAAATAATTTTAAGAAACTCTGAAGGTCCTTTGTTAGAGCTAGGGTTAAACGGAAGATTAGTCTGGGGAATAAAATTGGGGCCAGATGATCGGAAGATTTTGGCCTAATTTTTTTGACTCTACACACCAGAATTTGGTGATTAAATGATGGTGCTTGTTAT
>NW_027532420.1:293407-315563 GCF_008692635.1 Crocuta crocuta | reverse complement strand
GGTGAGAGGGGCAGAGAGAGAGAGAGAGAGAGAGAGAGAGAGAGAGAATCCCAAGCAGGCTCTACTGATGGGGGGCTCAGTCTCATGAACCATGAGATTATGACCTGCGCCAAAATCAAGAGTCAGTCGAGTCTTCACCGACTGAGCCACCCAGGCACCCCAGGGCTTCATAATTTTTTGTCAGCACATCTTTGGGGCATCCAAACAGGCCACTCACCTTTCTTTTTGCCACCTGCATCTCTAATAGAAAAATTTAATGTGCTTCTATGGTTTTATTTCCCCACTGTGGGTNTCTCTCTCCTAGAAATAAATAAAACATTAAAAAATTAAAAAAAAATAAAAAATAAATGAATGTAATGGTTGACCTTTTTGTTTTATTTTTGTTTTTTATTACCATGCCTGAGGCGCATTGCTTCATTTTTAGGCTGTCTTTATACAAGTTTGAGTCATTTCGTGTTGCTGGTGATGGTGGACTAGGGGTTTCATACTCGTATGTGTGCAGGCAACTTCCAGTTCCTGCTGAGATTGAGCATATGCTTCCAGAGCTTCCTGACTTCCTCTCCCACAGGCTGGTCTTTGATGCATGTGTTACCTGACTAACCTGAGTTTTGGAACAGAAGCTTTGGCTCAGACCTACTCTAGAAAGTTATCTAGAGCCATCTAATAAATTTTTTTAACATTTTTTATTTATTTTTGAGAGACAGAGCATGAGCAGGGGAGGGGCAGGGAGGGAAGGAGACACAGAATTGGAAGCAGCTCCAGGCTCTGAGCTGTCAGCACAGAGCCCGACGCGGGGCTCGAACCCATGAAGTGTGAGATCATGACCTTAGCCGATTTTGGACGCATAACTAACTGAGCCACCCAGGCGCCCCTAGAGCCATCCAATAAAATACAATCTTATGATAGATAGGTGATTACAAACTTACTGACTGTGGAAGTAGGGAACCCATTGGAAACATTATGAAATTGCTTTCCCTGGTTCGGTAAAGCTTTGTAGTACCCAGCTTTTCTAGGTATTACTCACCAAACATTAGCTAATTTGTGTTGAGGCGATTCAAATTGTCATAAACCACAAGAAAAAATTTTAAAATACTTTCTTCCCTTTGAAAAAATACTAAATTATTTAGCAAAAACAGTGAAGATAAGGAAATAAACATAGGCTTGAGTATATGCATGTTGAAGGTGGAAGTTTTATATGTGCTCAACTATTTAATCCTCACCCTGCCTATATGAGAGCTGTGCATTCGCTCAACTGATCTCTGTGGAGCACCTACTCTGTGCTAAACACTTGTGACGAACAAAAGGGACAGAAAGCTGTGTTCTTGCACTTCCTTTAGCAGAGTGACGACAGGAACCTCATGCAGGATTCTATCAGAAGTTAGGGGCACCTGGGTGGCTCAGTCGGTTAAGTGTTTGACCTCAGCTCAGGTCACGATCTGATGGTTCGCGAGTTCGAGTCCCGCACTGGGGTCTGAGCTCAGAGCCTGAAGCCTGCTTCAGATTCTGTGACTCCCTCTCTTTCTGCCCCTCCCTCACTTGCACTCTGTCTCTCTCCCTCTCTCTCTCTCTCTCTGGAAAATAAATGAACATTAAGAATAAGATAAGAAGTTAGAGCATACACTATGGTGTTGGTTCTTCTGACTTCAAAATGCCCTTTCCACAATGTGTTGCTATTCTAAGAAGTTGTATGTTATTGCAGTTTTTTTTCACAATGAGTACACATGTATTATCTTCTTTGAAAGAAGCCACTCATTTCATAAAGCATATTAATTTTGAATGTTTAGTTTTTCCCTTATTCCTTTTAACAATTTTCCCCTCCTATTTCCTTACTGAGAATATCTTCCGCAGTACTAGGTTGTTAGGTAGCAATTCCGTTCCTCACGGAGTGGTGTGTATTTGTTGCCAGAGTGGCAAAAAACCCACAGAGTTGCTAATTTTTATTCTGTTTAATAGAAAAGTGTTTTGCAGTTGCTTAATTGATCTTCAGGGTTTGCTTCTAGAGATGTATGCAGCAGATGGGCCCTGATTTATTTTGCGATGCTAGTTTGTATTCTTGAGGGTCATGACAACTGAGAAGCTGTGTTAGAACATCCCTCGTGGCAAACACGCCTTCCTGGTTCCCCACGTAAAACCCACCAACTTAACTGGGAACCACTGGAATGGCACCTGGCATCCTCAGCTCCGCTACGTGCTTCTGAAAAGAATGACATGATCTGCATAGAGGGACTTTGGAGGATGCTCAGTGTACATTATAGAATCGAAACAAAGTAGAAATCATTCTCCCCATGCCCGTTAGTTTAAAAACATTTTTTCCGGGGGGCCCTGGGTGGCTCAGTCCATTAAGAGTCAGACTCCTCATCTCGGCTCAGCTTGTGATCTCGTGCTTCCTGGAATCAAGTCCGGAGCCTGGCTCTGCACGGACAGTGCTGAGCCTGCTGGGGATTCCCTCCCTCTCTCTCCCTCTCTCTGCCCCACCCCATGCTCTCTCTCACCCTCTCTCAAAATTAATAAATAAACTTAAAAAATAGAAATATTTTTGTAGGTAAGGGAATATCTACAGAGACTTGAAGATCAAGTGGTTAGCAGTGATTACATCACGCTAGGGGAGTTTAAACAGCAGTATCATGAGAAGTTGTGTTCATAGGGATAGATCGAGAACCAGAGAGAGAGAGGCCACATAATGTTCTGACTTCAAAACGCCCTCTGCAGTCATTTGTGAAAACTTGATGACTTACTAGTAACTGGGGCTTTCTTGTTTGTTTGTTTTGTTTTGTTTTTTGGCTGGACTATCATTTTATAGAACAGATTTTACTTCAGTTACTAACAAATTTTTAAATAATTAGTAAATTTTATCTCAATTGAATAAGTAATGTAACAATACTTACATTATAATATGCATAATTATATAGTAATGCACATACTAGTAATATACGATTATATTATTGATACATTTATATAATTATATAATAAAACAGCGGTGCTCTATTTTATATACAATGGATATATATTGTTAATGAGAAAGAATTACTAAGTCATTGTAATCACGTATGTCATATTACATGGGAAAAAATGGAGGAATCTTTAATAAGGAAATCTGTATACTGTTTGATTTCCTCATACTCTACAGTTTTCATACATATTTTTCTTGTATATCTTAAATATGTAGTTGGAGAAGCACAAAACTGGACTCCTGGAAGAATGTCAGGAACAGATTTTAAATGTTGCCCCAAGTTTCCGATGGTCCACGTAATAGAGCTGAAATGAAATGCAGCACATGACTGTCGGGTGGTTCGAAGTGCAGGAAACCTTGGTGCTGTAAGAAAACCATGCTCGGGGCCCTGCTCTGCTAGTCTTCTAGTTAGGCCCTGACGTCTGTGAATAAGGATTAGGGCTGAACTGGAGCTGGAAGGGGTGAGGGGCAAGCAGTTGGATGCAAACCTTTGTTCCATATGTGATGAAAGAAATGAGAGGTAAGTAATAGATGCCGAAGAAAAGTAGTTCGTGGGATTACTGCTCTATAAATACCAAGTGGATTCATGAAAGACCTTCCTTTAAATGTCAACTTGTTCTTTCTGGATTAGTTCTCCTGGGTAAGTAAAGTGTATAAAGCAAAGATAATTGCTATGGCATATTGTGAAGAACCTAAAAAATTGTTTCATCACTTACTCTTCAGTTTCCCTATGTCAGAATGAGACCTGCTTTTTTTTCCTAAGAAAATTAGATAACTCTTCTGGTCTTCATCATCTACAGATAGTGTATTGGACACATTATCGAATTCTAATAACGTTGGAGCAAAGGCTTATGATTATACATTTAACATATTCACTTATGCTAATTTAGTATACTGTTAGAAAGCTAGTTCTGTTTAAATTTTGCAATGTTTTGATATTTTCTAATTAAAAATTGACTGTTACTAATTATAAAATATGAAGTCTAACTCTCTAACTTAGAAGACAAGTAGTTATAACGCACCCACTTAAGAAGCCTTGAGGAAAAAAATTTACATTTATAATTTTTGTAAATTTAGTAAGGAGGAGAGTATTCCCTCTCTGATAACTTCATGTCACATAGTGAAATAACTTCAAGCTTAAGAGTAAATCAATAAAAAAAATGCATTCCTTACATAATTTATTGAGTACCTACTCTATGTTAGGGACTAAGATATATAATTTTATTTATTGTATATTCAGTATTAGGTCATGTTGAACTCATCAGCAAAGACTCTGAAAGGCCGAGTACTATTTTTGTTTATAAAAACAAAATCCCCTTGTCTCCCACTTGCTTCCCCCACGCGTGCTTCCGTAGCTATTGGGAGGGTCTAAAATAAAATTAGGATTTTGTAAATGTCGTTATTTAAATATATATGTCATCTTCGTTTCTTTGCATTTGGGCAAGAATTTCTCTATAGAGAACTTTGCTGTTCGAATTTGGGTTGGTGTCATAGGCCTTGACGTCATGTGGTTAGTAGACTTACATCCCTACTAGATACACCGTTTCAACGTCTAAATTCTTATGTTCCCTTTGTTTTCAAAACTGCCACTTCCTTTACATACCTAATCCTTTGTATCTATTAAAATGTGTTAGAAGTTTTAAAAATCGTGGTATTGGATGGATATGTAATATGTAAGTGTGAAATGGAATAGGGACTTTCAGGAGGGAAAATGAAACTTTGTTAGGAAACACTAAATATACAATGAAACTAAGAATTACTGAGGTGGGGATTTTCACTCTTCCCATTCATGGAATTGATTTCCCAGGGCAGCTTCTTAGTCACTGCTAACCCTTGTCATGCTTCCAAAATCAATGTTTGAATATATTAGAGTCTGAATAAGTTAAAAGATGCTCAGAGATCCCTTACACACCTGACTTTTTTGGCAGCAGCTCAAGTTTTGACATCATGAGTCATCACAGTTTGCTCTTTCAGAGACTGGGTTTCTGTTATTCCTTACAGATTGCCTTCCTCACATCAAGGTTGGCTGGGTCTTTGTTTGGAAGCCAAGGGGGAAGATACATTTGCTCTTACTGTCAGTTACATGAAAAAGGCACATTAACCTAATTCTCCGTAAAATTTACATATAAATTGATTTAACACAGGGAGTAAGTCAGTTCAAACTAGGACACTTTTAGGACACTTCGTATAATGCTTAGTGTAATATTGAATTGAAATTTTTATCTAAGAAAGTTTCATTAGGGTTCTTGCTGTTAAAAAACAAAGTTCAGCTGGGTAAATTTAACGATCAAATTGGCTTTATTCAATGATTCATGAGTCGGAGAGCATCTCATCTAACAAACAGAAAGGAGCTCCCAAGAGCTGTATTGAAAATAGGACAGTTTTATAGTTAGAGGGGCAGCGACAAGGAAAACATGGCTTACCTTATTTTTCTTTCCGGACTGGGAGGGTTTGGAGTAGATCACTTACTACTGCTGACCAGGAAGTCCCAGACTGACAGGTGAAGATACATTTCTGGGGAAGGACGAAACTGCAGTTAAGTTAGTTTTGGTTTGGTGACAAGGGCTTAGCACAAATGACTCCAGATTTCTTTTTTTAACGTCGCCCTAGATCTCTTTTTGAAAAAGACTTTTCTCATCAGAGTGCTTGTCTTTTTTATTTGCTCTTTAAACAAATCCCTTCTTTCAACTTCTTGCAATTTTGATGGTAATTTCCACACCACAAATTAGTAGTGATATCGAAGATATTGTGTCCTTGCCTTTTTATAACCTGTGGATTTCCTTGAATTCACTGTCAACTGAATAGTGTCTTTTAACACTTTTATTTTTTTTCTCAAGCTTTTCTCTTCAGTATTCTAGTCCAATGTCAGTCTATACACAAGAAATATAACCTCTCTTTTTGTGCTTTCACCCCAATGGGCTGAATTATAGATTTATAACTAAGGTTTTCACAGCATGTTAACCCAAGGTGGTAGGGAAAATGGCTCTATTTTTAAAACTTTTAACTAGCTTTTCTAAAGCTAGTAGATTATATTTTGGAATGTATCTCACACATGACTTGCTTATAATACTTTGTATACTACTTTATATCATCAGAAATTTTCCTGATCTCTCTTTTCATTATTTTGAAATGCAGCAGGTAGACCTTTGCATGCCCTTTAAAAGAATATGAAGGCAAGGCATTTGAGAATCAAGCTTTCATTTCTTTTCCTCTGCTCTGTCAAATATTTTTCCACATTATGTTGGAATACAAAAATATTTGGTAGCGATAGGACAGGATTAAAAATTACTACCTAGCTATATATACACAATGGAATATTACTCAGCCAGAATGAAATCTTGCCATTTGCAGTGATGTGGATGGAGCTATAGACAGTATGATACTAAGTGAAATAAGTCAGTCCGAGAAAGACAAATACCATATGATTTCACTCATATGTGGAATTTAAGAAACAAAACAGGTGAACATAGGGAAAGACAAAGAAGAACAGAGAGGGAAAGAACAAACTGAGGGTTGCTGGAGGGGAGGTGGGCGGGGGAGGGGGAAGATGGGCTAAATAGGGGATGGGCATTAAGGAGAGCACTTGTGATGAACAATGGGTATTGTGTGTAAGTGAGGAATTATTAAATTATATAC
The DNA here is from genome assembly GCF_008692635.1 of Crocuta crocuta. Lineage (NCBI taxonomy): Eukaryota > Metazoa > Chordata > Mammalia > Carnivora > Hyaenidae > Crocuta > Crocuta crocuta. The sequence goes on along the minus strand of NW_027532420.1, from coordinate 308,977 downwards.
CTGAAACTAATATTACACAGTAAGTTAACTTACTGGAACTTAAATAAAAACTTTGAGATTATTTTAAAAAATACATTGAGGCTAACAGAATTCAGTTGTGCATATTACAGTATCTTTTATGCAATGAAACAATAATTTGTAGAATTATAGCAACTAAAGAACACTGTAAATGTGATGACACTCCTTGCATAGTTTATAAATAAACATTGACCTTGGATACAACAATGGGTTGGGTGAAAGGTAAGGGAAAGTATAACCATAATATCTACTGGGAATGCATTCAAAACCTCTGAGTAGCTATTAAAGGAATGTGTTTTAGATGAAATAAAAAAAATTACCAAACTGAAACGACATTTGAGTTCGTAGAACATTCTAGATATTGAGTAAAATAATATATATGCTAAGTATCAGAGTCCTCACTTTCCATTTTTTGGCNCAGACATGTTCATTATTTTATATATATATATATATATATATATTTTTTTTTTAAGTATAATTTTAAGTATAATCCTAGAGAAAAACCCTGCCTTCTCCCATTTGTGTCCTTCAATGGCTACACAATGCCTGGGGTCCTCCTCAGGTGTGCGTTTTATAACTGATTGAGACTACATTCCTCAGCATTTTGAAATTTTATGAGGTTAATTTATTATTTGACACCGAGATATTTCTCTTAACTGCAAATATTTTTTTCTTAATTGCAAATGTTTGAACAATACTACTCTTATACAACCTTGAAGGCTTCTAAATCAACTATAAATACATCCAGAAATTTTGGCCTCACGTAAAAACTGGTATGAGTGGGAGCCTTCTCCACCAAGGTAGATCTTACACATCCACACAGACAAACAGTAAAAATGTTAAAAATAAGTCTGCTCACCTTATCTCCTGATTTTAGTTTACATCCACAGGGAAATACAGTTTGGTTACAGTGCGGGCAACATCAGGTAACTCAAAAACAAAAACTATTTTATGCCCATTTTTAATTAAAACAACGGCAACCTGTTATTGTTTGAGAATGTGCTTTTTATGTGTCATCAGTTTTATAAACTCAGAGATAGAAAGTAACTATTTTTTACCTTTTTTAGTGATTTTTTCAGTTATTCCTCCTCAAAATATCCTTTATTAAATAGTCTCGACTGAAACATGAGACTTTTCTCACCAGTTGATTGCAGTATAATGACCCAAGTTTACCACTGATAATTATTCTTACCTCTGTTGTTCAGTTGTTATGAAGGCCTGATCATTATCTTATGATACTGTTCATCATACAAAATATTTGCAAAATTCACTCATGACTTTAATTATTTTATCTGTGAATTTCAGGGCTCGATTATTTTTAGTTTCCATTTGGAACTTATGCATTGTTGATTTCTATGCCAAAGTAAAATACCAAAGTTGGGGTTTTTTTGTTAATTAGATTGGCTTTATTATTTGACTGTTGATGTCTGTAGTTTGTGAACATATGCTTTGAATACTTCAGTATTAATATTATAGATTGGGTGAGGAAGTGATTCTAATGACAAACTATTTGAAGGATTTATATTCTGAATGAAAAAATGAATAAGCTAATTAACACTGTTAAGTAATTAGTAAGTTGAGTTATATTAGATGCTGTGGTATTAACCCGGTGGTTGATTGCTGACCATTTTGGAGACTTTGGTACAGTAGCAGTAAGAGGGAGAAAAGAGATAAACTCAAGTGCACTTTTCCTCCTCACTTGGCTTCTTACACACTACTGGGGTTATACTCTGGCTACATAGATAATCTAAAACGCAAACAGCGATATTGACAGAACTCTGGTCTCAATTGTACTTAGTGGACTTGAGGCAAATGGGATTTTGTTTGGCTGATGAACTTCAAGCTCTGTTGGGCAACAGAGTGGACAGAACTGGGTTTCATTACTTTGATATGTGGATTAAAGAAATAATTAAGGGAATTTTATTTAGTTCATTTAATTAATTTATGTTGAGAGATTTACACTTTAAAGTCTTTATGGAATGGTGTAACACTTGGTTTTGATGTTCTGCATGTTGGACATTTTCCCTTCTGTTTGTGGAAATAAAGGCTTTGTTATTCAGGGTTCTGTGTACTGAAAGGAGAGCTCAGGCAAGCCTTTTGTCTGGAGAGAACTGCTTTTACATTAGCTATTGCTGTGTTTCTATGGAAACTGCAGGACTCTGAAGTCTAGAGGTTTTGGCCCAACAATGCACAGTGATGGCCAATCAGAGTTCCCTTCCCTGTTCAATCCATTAACATATAACTGTGCTTTCACTGGCTCTCTAAGGAATCCAGATGCAATTCCATTCATTCCTCCCCCCATAATATGCATATGGCATTTTGTGTCAAATCAGTAGTTTTTAATATTAGGTAACATTAACCATAATTTGAAAAGATAATTTGATAGATATAAAGTCAGTATTTACCTCGAGAGTTCTTTTTTATATCGCACAAAAATATGTCCTTAAATTTGGATGTTGAGGTTTTGTATCATTTTGCATTTGCCACCAGTTTATGCCAATAGGCTCTCCTCCTTTCTGTATTTACTGTAAAGATGCAAAATGGCATCTGTTAATAATTTCAGTGCAAGCCATTTGTTATGTTTAAGGCTTCAAGTATACAAGAAAAGGTTTTTTTCCTACTGAATACTGAACGGCTTAGGCTGATCTTATTCTGTGACATGGCATAAACATGGTAGTGATTAATAGGCTTTGAATGTAGAATATTGATGTCCTAAAAACCCATTCATCTGTTTCTCAACATGTAATACAGCTGGTAAACATTAGCTTATATGAGCTGGTGGAGAATGTCCATTCCGGTATATGGGATCTTCACCAAAATGTCATTGGACAAGGACCTTTTGAATGAAGATGTACAGATGGAAGTGTTTTTGGTTAATTAAATAATCATAAAGACTCTTAGTATGCTGATTTATTCCAGTGCGTCAGTCGGGACCTAAGATGAATTATTGACCAAGAGGAAATTTAAGATGCCTTGATCTGTCAGCACATTACTTTATATTTTTGGACTTTCCCTGCTTCCATTAATTTCTGAATACTAGATAATTCTGTTTTGTCCTATATGACGAATATCTTTCTCTCTTTACTTCTCGCATTTTTTGTCAGTATATAACAAGTAGATGGAGACAAAAATTATGAAAATCTATGAATGACTTAATAAACCGAGAGTAGAAGACAGATGCTAACCCAAGGGGATGTGAAAAGTAGACTAGAATCGTCTTGAGATTTCTCTTCCCTTTGTTTCTGCTTTGGTTTTTCTTTGTTCCTCTTTCCCCCAGAGCAAGTGGATAGAAGCCAGTTAGGCGGGCCTGAGGCTCAAAACTCAGCACAATGACAGGAAGGCAGGTTAGTTTTGTCTACACAGGGGCGATGTGGATTGGAATAGGCTGGAGTTTCTTCCCCTGCAATCCACTTGTGACATTTCTGGATGAAATATGGTGACCTAAGCCAGGACAGAACTCTCCCCGTGATACAGCATCGTGAGCACTCCACAGACTTCTTTTCTCATATTACTCTTTCCTCCTTATACCCTCTTGGCCTTTAGCCTTCCTGACGCTTTTATTCCAATCAAAGCCCCTTTCAAAGTGGCTTTTGCTCAGCATTCATCCCTTTCCTTCCAATTAAAAACTGACATTTACAGAGGGTAAGTAAGGAACAGTACCTGAAGTATCTGATAAGTCTGATTGACAGATGTGCTGACCCCAGGAAGGGGTTCATGTCTATGGCCCCAAGAGGTTGTGTGGGAAATATTCATGAGTAAGATACCTTTTTTCTTCCTCTTGTGGTTGACCTGGAAAGATCAATAAGCACGTACTGAACAGAAGAATAAAAGAAGAGGCAATTCCCAGTAATGCACAGAACGGGGCAGAAGTAAGAACCTGAAATCAATCTGTTGGCCTCTCACATCAATAAAAATTAATTCAGATGAATGGTCATAAAATTAATTTGAAATTTTAAAGAAGGAATGTCAGGTTTTTCACTGAGGTTTTGAGTCCATGGACTTAAGTAGATTGTGGCAAGGTAAAACCACTCCATTTATCCGGAAGAATAAGGGCGGAGATCTGAGCTGCCTTGTGTATTGTTGCGCACCCTGCACCCGGCTCCGTGACTCCTGCGCAGCAACGGCTCGATCCTTGCATTAAGGAGAAAACAAATGATTTCTCCAGTGGGACAGGTGCAGTGTGATCACAGGCATGCTGTCTTCTTTTTATGTGAATTTGTATTTGCTTTTTCCATGCTTTCATTCTGTTTTATGTCTTACAAACATCATCTGTGGTGTTTACGGACAATCCATAAAGCTTACAGCAAAAGCACTTAAGTCACATAAAGGACCTTAAGCAGTGAGAGTGACAAAACCCTGTTTGAATTAGGAAAAGATTTCATGGATCTGCTGTGGGGTTGGAGTGAACAGGAATGAAAGAAGCAGAAGTTGGAGGGCTATAACCATGGTCAAGGTGATAAAGATTAGAAAAGATTAGAGGGTGAGGTTTTTTTTTATGTGTTTATTTATTTTAAGAGAGAGAGAAAGAGGGAGAATGAGTGTGTGTGTGAGCAGGGGAGGGGCAGAGAGAGAGAGAATGAGCCACCCAGGTGGCTCAGTTGGTTAAATGTCCAACTTCAGCTCAGGTCATGATCTCACAGTTTGTGGGTTCGCGCCCCGTGTTGGGCTCTGTGCTGACAGCTCAGAGCCTGGAGCCTGCTTCGGATTCTGTGTCTCCCCCTCTCTCTGCCCCTCCCCTGCTCGTGCTCTGCCTCTCTCTGTCTCTTTCTTTCTCAAAAATAAATAAACATAATTTTTTTTAAAAATACTTGTGGATAAGGGATATGCCACAGATGAAGTCACTTTGGGAGAAGGCAGGTTATGATGGTTAACTTTGGGGCAAGCCGGGCAGGGAGAGTTTACACCAGCTCCATGGGTAACACCTGAGCGTGTGTGGCTGTGACGGCTGAGGGGCTCGTAGGAGGAGAGGGAGTAAACCCGTAGCAGGAGAATCGTCGCCTGAGACGGGGGAGATGGGAACTTAGCAGGGATGTCAAACCCAGGTCTTCAGAGACAAGACCCCCACAGGAAAGTTTTGCAGGACAAAGTTGTCCTAGTACAAATTCAGCACAGGCAAAATCCTGAAGAAAGAGACCCGAGAGCAATGCAGGATTAGGCGAGCAATTAGGAGTTCAAAGACGCAAGTGTGGGAGATGAGGGGGCGCGCTAAGCAGGTGCCCGGAGGGGAATTTATAAGCCAGCCTAAGGAGCTTGAAATTCATCCACGGCAGCGAAAACCTCTTAGAAAATGTTTTAGTAGCATAAATGGTATGTTAAAGTTGGCATTTCCGAAATGCCACTGGCTGCAGAGTGATGAGATTAGAGCTGGAAGATTAAAGGTAGCAAGCCTGGTGGCCACAAGGCTCTGGAAGGGACCTCGGGACTTCTTGCTAAAAAGTCCAGACGGGACTAATTATGGTTTGCACCGTGCTATGCTTTTTGAAACCATTCTAGCAGAACGTCACAGAGAAACAAAATGCAGCCATTCGATGAGACGGCTAACCTATTGAGACTATATAAAGTTTTTCTTTACATTTAATATCTAAAGGTAATCTTTTCTGGAAAGTAATTTTTCACTGGAAGAAAAACTTAAAAATATATATATAATATAAAAATATAACTATATAAGAATGAAAGCAGTTAGCAGGCAAGTTTAACATTTACTGTAAGTATGGTGTCCATGGTCAGCCTTTCTTTGGGTCCAGGGACAAACTAAGAAATAGGAGGTGGGGATATAGAATTTATTTGGTGAGTGGTGGCTCTTCTTACAACCCTAGTGATCTAAAACTTGGCCAGCATGTGGCCCTGAGCTTCACAGACCTGGCCAAGAGCTCACTCCGGGCTGTCTGGATCACCCACCATGGAACGAACCATCAGGAGGCACAGAAAGGCACTGGGGAGAAGTCTCCAGTCACTTGTAACCATGAACTCATCTTTATCTTAGACAATGACTTACTTCCTGGTCTCTTTTCATCTCTCTCTCTCTCATCTTCAAACCCAGGCTGGCCTCTGTGTAAAATTCAGCGAAGTGTTTTTGTTCATTATCTCATTTCTCTCTCTAAGGTAAGAAGTATCCCCATTTTTAGGTGAGGCTTATCAAGATTGTGTGGTTTATCCAAATTCACATCTGTACACTACTCGTGTGAACACTGTCACTGGAGAGTCAAGGTTTAAACCCAAGATTGTGTGAAAACAAGGTAATACACAGTCCCAGTTAAGTAAACTGTCTCTTAATTAATAGTCCCTTATTTAGGGATATAAAGGATATTTCTAAAAACTACCTTTCAAATCATACCTCATTTTCTTCTTTTGTATTACATGTAAATGTTTATATTTACCTGCATTTTTGTTCCGAATGATAAATGGTAGATATTTATCATATGGTAGATATTTAGACTCAACTTTTGTAATAAATGAACAGGACAGTATTTTATACAATAATTTTTTTTTTTAATGCACGAACTACTTTTATTAGATCACAAATTAAATTTGTAGGCAATGGGCCATTTTTTTCTTTTTCTTTTTTTTTTAACTTTACTGTCACTATATTTTTTTTAATCTGTCTCGAGTTTTGTCACTGTGTAGAACTAAATCTTTTAGTTCATTTTCTCCTTGTTCACTCTGGCAACTTCTAAAACCCTTAAGAAATGTGATGGCCACTTGAATTTCCCCAACAGGCTATCTCTTTATCTTGCATTTGCAATATATGGTGTCTAAGACATTTTCTCCAGAGTTTATATGTTCTTCCGGTGGAAGAAATCTGGAAGGCACAATCTGCCTCATCAGTGACAGAAAACAGATTTGATAGTCTCCTTTGAGATTGCTGTATACTCTTCTATGTAACATTCACAGTCTAAAAATAGCCCTTTCTTAAACCCTGTTCACACATTCCATATCATTCCCACCTTAATCAGGTGAAAGCTTTTTCCTAGAATTATACGTGTCAAGCCAAGCCCCATCATGTAGTAATCAAGTAGTAATTCAAAATCAGGTGCTAATTAGAATGGAAATTCTTCCACTATCTAGATAAACAGGAAGCATATCGTGTTTAATGGAAGTTCTGATTTATTTGTGTGTTTACCTAGCTGTAGGGGTGAATATGAAAATACCGTCCATTTTGGGAAATGTTAAACTAAATGTCATAACCCTTAAACAGGAAAATGCGACACCCCGCCTCTTGAATCTCCCAAGCAGACGACTTCCTTTGCCTGTATCTGTAATATATGGCATCTCAGACATCTTCTACATAAAAGGGTTATGTTTTCCTTTTGGAAGCCTTTGAATGTTCTAGAGTGAACTATCCACTCTATGCCAGTATTATACGTCTGAATTCATGGATACCAAGTCTATGTCTGATGAATATATTTCAGCAAACCCCAAATTTCTAGCCACCCCATGTAATGAACAAAATAGAAAGGCAATGACAAAACTCTTTAAATGCGTGATTGTGCAACAGCTGAGGCCATTACAATGGCCGCATATTTGATTTGACCATAGAAATATAGTGTATGTCATCAAAAATCCCCTACAAAGAATAATAAAATGTGAAAAATATTTCCTCTGCGAACATACATTTTCTAAGTAGGTGGGTTTCCTGGTTTCTAAGACTAGAGAGTTAATTTGTGAAGGATCTTTTGAGGGTTTAATGGCCAGGCAGCCCAGTCAGAGGCTTCTGGTTTTGGCCAAGGTTTGCTGTGCGTAGGGCAAGCACATTTTCCTTGGCCAGGTTACAAGCAGCTTTCATGTATAGAGAAGTCATCTTCCTGTCCCCCACGGGAGTGTCACCTCACCGCAGCATATGTAGCCGTATTCTGCCAAAAAGGGGGCAGATTTTTAATCTTGGCTTTCAAAACGCTGTTCCATCTGTAGCTCTTGGTCTCTTCCATAAATTCGCAGGTTTCTTTTAAAAGAATGGTATGTGTCTTCAGAAGAACTCACGTGCCTGCTGAGTGTTTAAACAGCTCTGATAGATTTTATTTCGAGAAACTGTGTCAGACTCCTTAATTATAAAAAGAAAGACAAGAGAGAAGAGCTGCCTTCACCTCTCACTGCATAATCTCTTCGTGCCCAGAAAGGTAGTGCTGGGAAGCCGACCAGTGTGGTTCATTAACTGCCGAAAAGGTCATGATTACGGCAGCACATTTGGGGGGAAATAGTGAGTGGACACACTGACCCAGTAAGACACCGTTGGAAAACGAGATGCGTGGTTAGAACTGCATTAGCGATAGGTATCTTGGAGGAATTTAAATCCATTTTACATATAAATTGAAATTCTAAAGACACTCAAGGACAACTGAATTGAGGGGAGACCAAGGAAAATGAAGCCAGTGAACAAAAGTCATCTGATTAGTATAAATCAAAATTGCTTTAATTGAAAACGACTCATTGATTTTAAAAGGATTGACATCCTTTCCATTTTTCCCCCCAGACAGAGATTTATTTTACTGAGCACTGTTTTCCTAACAAAATTTGATCCCCTGCTCTTCAGAATCCATTACGTTGGCAACCCTTTCATTTTCTTCATCTATAACATTCAGGAGGTAAAATAAAGTTCATGAAAACAGTATTATAATTTCCAGCATTTTTTGAAATGTCTTAATTAAGTGAACTATTTCAGAGACCAAAGTATAACATTTACTTAATTGATATATATGATTGTTTTACTTAAAAGACAAATATCTGGGTCTTACTAAGAATAGCCCCCATGAGTTTACAATCTACTATGGGAGTGGAAGATTAAGCAAACAGCCAAATCAATACATAATAATAAATGACATTAAGTGCTAAGAACAAAATTAGATTAATTATTTTAAACAAAAAACACCGGGATGCCCTAGTTTTTATTGGGGGGATTGGAGGCTGCTTTGGAAAACATGACTTCGGAGGAGAAGCCTGAGAGAAGATTCAGATCTTTTTCAGGTGAAGAGTTATTAGTTGATAGTGGGGGGATTAAAACAGCATTGGAGAAGTTTCTAGAACAGTGTGGGGCAGGGGAGGTGCTGACAAAAGTTCATGTTGACAGGACATAATGAGGAGGGGGGGACCATGCTGGAAGTCTTACTGTGGCACAGGTCAGGAGGCGATGCAGAGATGGGTTGTATTGAGGGCTGGGGCTTTATTTTAGGGGCAACAGAAAGCTTTGGAATGGTTTAAGTCAAGGGAGGTACATAATTTACTTAAATTCTTAAGAGATTGCCTCCAGTCTTTTGGGAGAAGAATAAAATTGAGATGGTCAAGACCAGAGGGAGTGGTCTAGATAAAAGGTGATTGTGACTTGGTCTAGGGTAATGGCAGTGAACAAATTTTTAAACTGGAAGGATTCAAGCCATTTTGCCCATCACACACATAGGCTTTGAAGATGGAATTTCCAGTGGTAGTGAGAGAGAGTGTGCAGTGGCTTCCAGGCTTTGGGCATGAATCCCTAGATGAATGAAGTGGCCATGTTATGGAAGTGGAAAAGCCAAAGAATTTAATGTGAAGATGAAGATATTTAATTCAGGCAAAAGTTTGAGACATACACAAGATATCCTATTTGATGTTTCAAGTAGATTCTTGGCTAGTAATCCTGGTATTTTGTCATAGTCTTGAAATTCAGTGAGTTTCATGCTTCACTGAAGATATGCATTTTATCTTTGGTATATGAAAGATGAGCTCTTTAATGGAAAAAAATTGTTTCCTGTGTAGAGAGAAAAGATACCCCTCAAATCTTATATTCTTGCTTTCTTTTCTTTTTAAAATTTTTTAATGTTTATTTATTTTGAAAGAGAGAGAGAGAGCACAAGCGTGAGAGGGGTAAAGAGAGGGCAAAGAGAGTTCCAAGCAGGTCCTGCACTGTTAGCGGGGCTCAAGCCCACAAACCGTCAGATCATGGCCTGAGCTGAAACCAAGAGCTCAACGCTTAGCCAACTGAGCCACCCAGGTGCCCCTCTTCTTGTTTTCTTAATTTGCATTTGCAAAAGAAACATACCACGTGGCATCTATGTTTTCTATAAAACCAAGCAAAATGAACTGTCAAAATAATATCCCACAGTAGAAACACCCCAAATGCTCACGGACCAATGAATGGACAAACAAATTGGTGTATCCATGCAGAATACTAGTCAGGCATGAATAAAGAAAAGAAATGAAGAACTGACACATTCTACATCATGGAGGGATCTTGAAAAAATACACGGAGTGGAAGAAGCCAGACACAAAACGATACATTCGTGTGAATCCAGTTATTTGAGATTGCCAGAAAGGGCAAATCCGTGGAAACAGAAAGCAAACGGACTCATCGCCAGGTGCGGGGTGGGGTGGGGGGTGGGGATCAGGATCACTTGGTCAAAGGGTATAGAGTCCTTTAGGAGTGATGTAAAAATGTTCTGGAATTAGATAGTGGTGAGAGCTGCACAGCATTGTCCATGTACTAAATACATCGAATTGGATGGTGAATTTTATGTTTATATATTTTGCCACAATAATAAAGGGATCAAATAAAATATTTATTGAGTAGGGGCGCCTGGATGGCTCAGTTGGTTACGCATTCAGCTCTGGATTTAGGCTTAGGTCAGGATCTCATGATTTGTGAGATTGAGCCCTGTGTCAGGCTTTGCACTAACAGTGCTGAGCCTACTTGGGATTCTCTCTCTTCCACTCTCTCTGCCCCGAACCTACTTGTGTGCGCGCTCTCTCTCTCTCTCTCTTTCTCCAAATAAATGAATTAACTTAAACGTATTTGTTGACTAGAACAGCATTTCCCAAATCACATTGCACGAGGCTGCATGAAAAGCGTTTGGTAGCATCTAAGTCTAATGACACTAACCACAGAATTTCACACGAATAGTGATTTTATTCTATTAAAATCAGCAGTAGCTTAGGATATTTAACATTGAAAACTTTCTATTGGAGAATAAAAACAGATTCAAAGGAACTTATTTTCTTTGGGTATATGGAAGATTCAGGAAAAAAAAACTGCAAGTTTTCTGATAATATTTCCTTAAGAAACCAATGTTATCAAGTTTATCATTGAGACATGCCGAACGTTCTGTTTCACACTGTTAGGTAAAGAATTTATAACTAAATAGTCTGGGGTTATTTTACATCATTGCATTTGAGTCCCCAGATAAACTACATTTAATGAGGCCACATTTCGAATGTTAAGAATGAGACATACCGTTAAGTGGAAAGTGAAATGACTTTTCATTGATCATTAAGTAAGTCATGCTGTATTTCAGACCTCTAAATCTTAGTGATAATAGTGAAATAGTGAAATAGTGAAAATAATATGATTATTAAAAATACCATTATCTTTAAAGAAAAAGAATTTTGATGGCAAGAGGAAACATTTGATTCACAGAAAGGAAACTGATTTCATGTGAATCACTTGATCCTCATCTCGAAGAAGAGATTCCTTGAAAAAAAAACAAAAACANAAGAATGAGACATACCGTTAAGTGGAAAGTGAAATGACTTTTCATTGATCATTAAGTAAGTCATGCTGTATTTCAGACCTCTAAATCTTAGTGATAATAGTGAAATAGTGAAATAGTGAAAATAATATGATTATTAAAAATACCATTATCTTTAAAGAAAAAGAATTTTGATGGCAAGAGGAAACATTTGATTCACAGAAAGGAAACTGATTTCATGTGAATCACTTGATCCTCATCTCGAAGAAGAGATTCCTTGAAAAAAAAAACAAAAACATTTTTTTTTTTGGAAGTAGAGATGACTCTGAAAGAAACTTACAAGAGATTTTGCAAAATGTGTTGAAAGGCATTGGATTATTTATGAAACCATTCCTGCAGCATCTTTTTTAAAATGGATTTATCGGGATTCGAGTCACATGTCATAACGTTCACCAATTTAAAGTTCACAATTCACTGGCTTTTAGTATTCTGGCAGCTGGAAGCCATGACTACAATCTAAATTTGGAATCGTTTCATTACTCCAGAAAGGAACCTCCTACTGCCAGCAGTCACTCCCCATCGCCCCTCTGTTCTCCCAGCCCTAGGCAGTCACTAATCAATCCACTTTCTGTCTCTGTAGATGGCTGGCTCTACTTTAAAGTGATAATCCAGTGTGGTATTTTTTATTTCTGGAGGGCTTAGTATTTGAATTAAGGTTCTCACCCTGGAGGCTGCGGGGAAAGGAAAAAAAAAAAAAAGCAATCATCTGCACTTGACCTTGAGACAATCCTATTTATTTCTGGACAGTTGTGGGGATTTCATGTTTCTCTTTTTGTTTGCCCCAGCTGAAATGTCTTCCCCATAATCCTTTGTTTTTTAAAACAACAGCTTTTTATAATATGCGTGAATAACATTTTATCTGCCCAGGTATGTATACTTAGATTTGGACATTTAAATTCTTTCTTGCATTTTAGTCTAGCTACCTCCTGTATTGATTTCTATCAGTTTAAACCTATTGCATAAGACGTATAGAAATAATCAATAAAAGAGTTGCTCATGGGTACTAAACACAGTGAATCTACTTTGATTTCAATACGTGATAAATAATGAATGTTAGTGGTCGTGTAAATGTTTTTGAGTGAGTGAATGAACAGTAAAATGAATGTGTAAATAAAAATATGGCAAAGCGTTGGCATATGGATAGTATAACATATATTATTGATCAATACCATCTGTAGATACTCAGGCCTGTGCTGCTTTTGTGGTTCAGAACATTCAGTGGCCCCTGTGCACTGAACTGAGAACTCAGCGAGCTCTGATAACGTGTATAGTCGACGTTGGTGAGGGTAAGATGCCTGAGAGAGTTCAGAGCGTAGTGAGAGAACTTACACTTGAGGGACCTGTAATCCTTTACAGACATTTAAAGCTTATTCTCTGACAGCTAAGAAATGACTGATGTTGGGGCACCTGGGTGGCTCAGTCGGTTCAGCGTCCGACTTGGGCTCAGGTCGATCTTGCAGTTTGTGAGTTCAAGCCCAGCATCTGGCTCTGTGCTGACAGCTCAGAGCCTGGAGCCTGCTTCTGATTCTGTGTCTCCCTCTCTCTCTGCCCCTTCCCTGCTCATGCTCTCTCTCTCAAAAATAAATAAACATTAAAAAAAAGAAAGAAAGAAACCACTGATGTTATTTGTCGTGTTCATAGGCTATAAGTGTTAAGTTAATTTAGATTTCATAACTTTTATCTTTAATTTCCTGCAGAGAGGGAGAGATTATTTGGTGAGTTGTATTCATTCTTAAAGTTTTTTATCAATATGTTATGAGCAGTTAGATTATAAATTTCCAAGTCATTTATTCCCAAGTTTGAAAACTTGTCGTCTAATTATTTAATTATGTCAAAATAGATACCAAAAAATTGAAAGATGAGCTTCCTGAAATACTGGTAACAGGATCTTTTTGTTTTTTAATAGAAGTACAAGGTTAAATGATAGAAACATTAATTATTTCACTCATCCAACACATGTTTGTGGATCTCAGACTGTGTCAGGAGCACAGTGGTTAAAGTCGTGGACTCTGCGGTGAGGTTACCTGAGCTTCTAGTTCAGTGAAGGACTTGGCTGTTGACCTTCTGAATGTCTTCAGTTCCCTACGTGAGACTCTGTGTCAGTAAATTCAGGATAACAATAGCACCTTCCTTAAAAGCTTTTTATGAGGATCAAAACAGTAAATAAGTTAAAAAAGCCTTAATACAGGACCTGGTCTAAAATAAACTTTCAATGAGTGTTAGCTATTTTTCCTATGTCCTAATCACTCTGATATAGTAGTCTTTTGATCTGCCTTTACTAAAGTTTACATTTTACACATTCCCAGATGGCCACTTCCCACTCTAAAAGTATTGTTTTTCTGTGGTTTTCTTTTATTCCCTGCAGAAAAATCTTGATGTATATCTCTATCACTGTATTTATCATTCTCTCCCTCCCTTCCTCTCTCTCTCTCTGCATTTGTTTTATGACTGAATAATTCACTACTAATGGAGCTATAGTTTTATAAATATTCCCTAAATTTCTTGATTCACATGAAGAATATTTATCCTTTTCCTGTAATTTTCTTCTAATTTTTAGTCTACATATGAATTTTGAATTCAGTCTTAAAGCATTTAATATATTTCATCAATCTTGGAGTCTTTTGAGTATATTTTTATAAAATACCCTAGAGTTCCATAATATGAAAAGATAGGAGATTAAAAATAATTCCCCAGATCTTGTTATATTACTGGTTTGTGTGTCTTTTCTCAGATGTCTTCTTATAGATCTATACATTTGGAACATCATTAACCTCTCACTAGGAGTTACTTGGGAAGTGTTAAAAGTTAATAAAGATATGCAGAGGTCAATTTGATTTGAGGAGAAAGTGGTTTAGATCTGGGTGAAAAACAGCATTCTTATATTCATTCTGGTGGCATTACAACAAATAAAATCCCTTCCTTCTGAAAGTTGTTAACTCCCCTCATTCAAATAAAATTCCTTATATTTTAGCGATACTAAATTTTTTATCACAAAGTGATGTACAATCTTGGTAAAACAGCAGAAGCTGTGGGATGGTAGACAAAAATTAACCACGCCATTTAGCCCTTCCCAAGCCCCAAGATTCATTTCTGGACAACCAGCATTCATAATTAATAGATTTATATATGTCTGTAAATTTTCAGTTCAAATACTGGATATCAGTTTATACCCAGAGTCTGCCAGAATACGTTTGGAAGTCTTTTTCAAGAAAAAATAAAAGACCTCAGAATTCACAATAAGAATTATTTAGATGTCTGTCTTCAAAAGGGGGGCATTTTACACTCTTTATAAAAAGCCTCAACTTTTTATCATCTTGATCTTTTATGTTTAATGCTAAGTTGTCTTGAAGGATTATCTGTGCATATATTACATCACTGTCTTGTCTCATTTATTTCTTTAACTACTGTCTTCTGTTTCATTTCCACGCATCAAAGTCACAAGAATCACTTCCTTTTCTGAAGGAAAACATTATCATAAAGGAGACAGCCACTTGCTGTCCATTTGCAGAAAATCCACACAGCTACAGCCATCAAAACTACCTGGATGTTTTCTTCAGACACTCACAAACTCACAACCTGTAATTCTGTCAGGAATCATCCACACCCCGACTGTACCAGCACATGATGGGTGCTTACTAGTTNGAAGTCAGACGCTCAACCGACTGAGCCACCCAGGCGCCCCTGTTGTGGCAGTTTTTAAGGGGCTTAATGGATAACTGACTGCCTCCTGGACCCTGGAGGCAGACTGCCTGGGTTGTATGTGGAGAGCTGGACTTTCCTGCTCTGCCCAGTAGAAGACGGCAAGGTGTGCTGGTTACATTCTACTCAGATTCGTGCACTCGCACCTTCTTGCTGTCACAACCCTAGGAAAAATCACCGAAGAACACTTGCTTGATTTTGTAAATCTGAAGCGTTTCCAATGTTCCTAGTAGCATCTACGAAAATGGTCATTTTTAGATTTAATTTCTGTTTTCTCCCTGGTGACTCAACTGATGCCCTATGCCAGCATTTCCCTTTTTTTTTCTTTAATGTATTTATTTATTTCTGGGGGGGGGGCGGAACG
>NW_027532420.1:284087-292818 GCF_008692635.1 Crocuta crocuta | reverse complement strand
AGAGAGAGAGAGGGAGACACAGAATTTAAAGCAGGCTCCAGGCTCTGAGCTGTCAGCACGGAGCCCGATACGGGGCTCAAACCCACGGCTGTGAGATCACCACCTGAGCTGAAGTCCGACGCTCAACCGACTGAGCCCCCCAGGCATCTCCCAGGTAACCCCTCCCAGGTAACAGTGCCGGACAGCTAGAGAGATGCTTCACGTGTGCAGGCACATGCATGGAGTTGAATGGAGAAGCTAGTGGATTTGATGCATTCCAGCCACATTTAAGACTTCCCTCGTATTATTTGCTACTCCTTACTGATTTCTCCAAAGTGGCTGTCCATTTTCTTAAAGATGTTACTGATGCAAAAGCAAAATGCCTCTTTTTTCTTATGTCATTTCTTAGTTTTTCCAGTTTTTAAAAAGGAAATGAGGTAAATAAGAAAAAAAAATATTATTTACTGGGCATTAAAAATTTTTCAAATGTAGTTTATTGTCAAGGTGGTTTCCATATAACACCCAGTGCTCATCCCGGCAAGTGCTCTCCTCCATGCCCATTACCCATGTCCCCCTCACACATCCCCATCAGCCCTCAGTTTGTTCTCAGTATTAAGAGTCCCTGATGGTTCGCCTCCCTCCCTCTCCCCCACTATTTCTTCCCCCTTCCCCTCCCCCATGGTCCTCTGTTAAGTTTCTCCTGTTTGACATATGAATGGAAACATATGGTATCCGTCCTTCTCTGCCTGACTTATTTCCCTCAGCACAACACCCTTGAGTTCCATCCACGTTGCTACACATGGCCAGATTTCATTCCTTCTCATTGCCATGTAGTATTCCATCGTATAGATGAACCACATCTTCTTGATCATTCGTCCGTTGATGGACACTTAGGCTCTTTGCATGATTTGGCTATTGTGGAGAGTGCTGCTATGAGCATTGGGGTGCATGCGCCCCTATGCATCAGCACTCCTGTATCCCTTGGGTAAATTCCTAGCAGTGCTATTGCTGGGTCCTAGGGGAGTTCTGTTGTTAATGTTTTGAGGAACCTCCACTCTGTTGTTGTTTTTTTTTTAATGCTTATTTGTTTTTGAGAGAGAGTGGGAGAGGAACAGAGAGAGAGGGAGACAGAGAATCCAAAACAGGCTGTGCACTGTCAGCTCAGAGCCCAACGTGGGGCTCAAACCCCTGAATCATGAGATCATGACCTGAGCCAAAGTCAGATGCTCAACTGACTGAGCCACCGACCAACTGAGCCAAGCATGTGCTCTGCTGGGTGCTTTGTTTTTATGTCTCAGGCTGGGTCTTTAAAAATAAATAATACATATTATTTAAACTATACAGTAGCTCTTAGAATTCTCAGGGTCTGACAGTCGAGGAAACAGAGGGGTGGAAAGGTTAGATGTTGCCTCAGGTTATTCCCCTGGCTGGGGGGTAGAGGGGCACCATCAGACTGAGGCCTTCCTCCCACAAAGACCATTCCCTCCACTGACAGGCTGCACTGTGCATTTTCCCTTTCTTTTGCTGTGGTTTAAAATGGATTACATAAGGGCACCTGGGTGGTTCAGGTGTTTGGATGTCCAACTTCGGCTCAGGTCATGATCTTGCAGTCCGTGGGTTCGAGCCCCGCATTGGGCTTTGTGCTGACAGCTCAGAGCCTGGAACCTGCTTCTGATTCTGTGTCTCCCTTTCTCTGTCCCCTCTCTGCTCGCACACTCTCCCTCTCAAAAATAAACATAAATTAAAAACATTTTTTAAAAATTAAAAAAATGAAATGGATTATATAATGCATTTGCAATTATATAATTGAAATTATATTTTATTTTATAATAATATTAGGCTTTTAATCTACTTTTTATTCTCTTTCTTGCTAATCTGTTCAAACATCTATAATCTGCAGATTTTCATATTTATTTTGGTTCTGTGAATGGTTCTCTGTTCGGTCAAACAAGTCTTATCTGGCTTCCTTTTTGGATGTAGGTTTGCTCCCTCTTTTTGTTTCTATAGCACTGTTTTCCTGCAAGCCTGTATTGTTCCTTTGGGTAATTTTCTCATCACATCTATTTTTCATGAACTTTGAAGTTAAGGCATATAAACCAGTTAAGCCAGACTCTGCTGTGTGTGCATGTTCATTACCTTCCTTGATGAAATACCCTTGGTGCTGGGCACTTGGCATCACGAACACTCATTTGGGACCTTTCCCTTACTGGGAACATTAGAAGAACTATGTGCCTTCCCACTTGCAGGACAGGTCCCTGTGTTAGTTATTTATGGCTGAAAATACACACTGTAGTGCATAAAACAACAGTAAGCTGTAATTCCTGTGGGCCGGGGATTTCAGACCAGACCGTCCCGCATCATGCTGTTTCCTGAGCTCAGATCACGTGTCAGTGGGGTCTGTAGTCACACACAGGTCTGGCAGGACTATCGGATTCACTTCCGAGTAAAACACGGGCCAGTGCTGCCGAGCTGGTGTTGGCTGTGGGCAGGATGCTTCAGTCCCCTCCTTGAGTGCACTTTCCTCCAGGACTGCTCGTGAGCCCACATGGCTTGGCAGATGGCTCCCCTCACAGTGCTCGCAGCTGCGGTGCCCTTTCTAAACTAGCCTCAGAGGTGACACACTGTCATACTCTTCGAATACCTCAGCTGAGACCTAACGATGTAGGGAGAGACTACGTAAGGGCGTGAATATCACAACCACCACTGGGAGCCATGGTGGAGGCCAGCTCGCACACATCCCAGAGTCAGGTTCCATTATGCCTTCCTAAACCTAGTGGTTGTCCCTTATTTGCCTTTTTTATTTTGCCGTTGTTTCCTCATAAAATAAATAACATTTTTATCCTCAAAGTTGCTCTCTATGCTTATAGTCTCAATTTACTTTGGGAGGCCAGTGTGTTATCATAGGAGCAATTTATTTTTCTTGTTCTTTTAGTTCTTATCACCCAGGGTATTTATCAGTATCATTTCAACATCGCACAGCTGTCAGTACTTACATTATTAAATAGGGTATTTCTTCCACAGTATACAGATGTTCGATAAATTCATAAGTCTAGCACTGAGATTGTTTCTAGATTACATATTCTAGTGTATCAATGCTTTGATATCCCAGTGACGACTCAAAATTTATTTTTTCCCTTCTATTAGCTCTACACGCTATCCTGTCAGATTCAGTAAATGGTTCACCATATCCCATTCTCACAAGCAAAACATTGCCATTTACTTGAGGTTCTTTCCTTCATATATAACATGGAATCAGTTACAGTATTTATGGAGTTTACCTTCTTTTTCTGAATAATTTATTTTTTAATTTGCATCCAAGTTAGTTAGCATATGGCATAACAATGATTTCAGGAATAGGTTCCTTAATGCCCCTCACCCATTTAGCCCATCCCCCCTCCCACACGGAGTTTACCTCCTTAGTAGCTTTTGAGATTGCCATATGCCCCCCATCCCTGGTGTTGTGGCTGCAACTGAAAGCTTGTCACTGTGTCATGAACTTCCTGTTTGCCCTCTCCATTCTCCACCACAGATCCGCTCTCCAGCCTTCCCTCAGAGCATCCTTCAGTGGCTCCTCATTAACTTGCATCATAAACCTCAAGCTCTATTCTCTCCTTAACTCTTAACTGCCTCCTTTGCTCCCATACCTTCCAGAACATACTAGGCCCCGATCACTTGAATCACCTGAAATCACCAGCGCACCAGACCTCAGCTCCTGTGGTAACCCACTCAATTCCGAAGCATTTCTCCTCTTACCTCTCTGTCACCTACAGAACACTGACTCTCTTTGACGGCTCTGTGCAAAGGTTACCTCTTCTAGAAAAGCTTTCCTTAAACTCACCTTATAACTGACACACCTTCCTCATTTGTTTTGTTTCTTAAATTCCACATGTGAGTGAAATCGTAGTATTTGTCTTCTGTCACTTAGCATTATACTCTCTAGCTCCATCCACGTTGTTGCAAATGGCAAGATTTCATTCTTTTAATGGCTGAGTGATGTTCTATTTTATATATATATATATACACATATACACACACACCACACCTTCTTTATCCATTTAGCAGTTGATGGATGCTTGGGCTGTTCAAACAAAACAAAGGAGTAAAGGGGAAAGAAAAAGAGAGAGGAAGCAAACCAAGAAACAGATTCTTAACTATGGAGAACACATTGATGGTCACCAGAAAGGAGGTGGGTGGGGAATGGTAGAAGTAGGTGATGGGGATTAAGGAGTGTACTTGTGCTGAGCACCGGGTGAGGTATGAACGTGTCGAAGCATATATACGCTAGAACTGATATTACAGTGTATGTTAACTAACTGAAATTTAAATAAAAACTTGAAAAAAACTTAAAAACTTGACACCTTCCTGTCTTTAGTTTTCTCTTCTGATAGCCTGAAAACCCAGTGATGTCAAGGATTATGACTAATTTTTTCCCCGATTTTCTGAGCTTACAGTAGTGACTGATACACAGAACTCATCAAGTAAAATGCTAATGAATGGAAAGCAAAATTCATTCATTGGACCTCGGTGGATGGATTACTTGTCTGTGACTCATTCAGGAGCACTACAAAATTATCTACAATAGTTTGTATGTTAATGGTATTTTCAAGAAATTGTTTATTGGGTTTGCAGAGAAGTACCACTAACATCTGATTGGAGAGCTCCTATATGTACTATTTTGAATAGAAGCAGTTCATAGTTTCTTGACTATACATGGAAAGTAAGAAAACATGATTTTGATTGTTTCATATTCAGATGTCCAAAAATAATTTAGTTCCCTGAACCTTGGTAATTGAAAATGTTAACTATTGGTTATATGTTCCAAAGTTTCATTTTAGAACTGAAAAATCTCTTTTGTTTCTTGAAAGCTGTAAGGGAAATTTTATGTTGTCTTCCTGACTGCATCTGAAACCCAAATTCTGATTATGTGGTACTTGTGTAATTACAGAAAAGAGAATAAGAATTTATTTTAGCTAAGAATGCCATATTTGCTACATTTAAAATATTTTCAGGGCATTTATCACATTGCTAACCAGAATACCTCATTTTTTCCTCTAGTATCATTGTTCTTTTTTCTCCAAGAACTACAACAAATTATATTTCTCTGAGCCTTTATGTTGTTACAGTACAAGAGAGAACTTTGAATTTAAAATACGTTAAATGTTTTATTTTGTTCTAACAATGTTGTAATGTTCTGTTACACAGAAATTTTTCTTTAGATTTTTTTCCCTATATCTCTGTTTCTTGAGACACAATTAAAAGTGCCTAAAAGACAAAAAAGTATGTGTGTAACTGTGTGTGTGTGTGTGTGTGTGATATACAGAGAAATGGATATATTTCTTTGATTTTGAGCCACAGGAATATAGAACCCATGAGTATTTCACTTTGTTGCCAGAATAAAATGATTAGATGCTGACATCTGGGATACATAGTTGAACAAGTAAAGGTAGTTTATCAACTGTATGTTTTCTTTATTTTAAGCAAATAATTTACAGCTCTGCTCTTGCCCTGTCACTGGATTATGAATTCTATCACTAGATGGAACAAAGGTGAACGTCATTCTAGATACTGGCTTTTAGACTCTCTTCTTCACTTGGAATACCATTATTGTGCTCTGAAGTAAATAACCAACCCTGGGAAGAAGGTACATTTTGAAATGTGTGATTTAAGAATCTGAGCTCTAAAGTTGAGTGAATATCAAACATGATGAGTGTACTTTTTTTTCTTCTGAGGTTATTGCTTTGCAATTGAACGGAATGTGTTTCAACTATGAAATAGAAACACAGAGTTAAGATTAGCCCACTGATGTGTAGAAAGTCAAAAGTTTGGGGGTGTTTGTTATCCTCAGACTTTTTAAAAAATCTTTTCTGCTTAGAAATTAGTTTTGTGGGGGTGCCTGGGTGGCTCAGTCAGTTAAGCGTCCAACTTAGGGTCAAGTCATGATCTCATGGTTCATGAGTTCAACTCCTACCTTGGTCTCTGTGCTGACAGCTTGGGACCTGGAGCCTGCTTTGGATTCTGTGTCTCCCCCCTCTCTCTGCCTCTCTCCCACTCATGCTCTGTCTCCCTCTCCTTCAAAAATGAATAAACATTAAAAAATTTATAAGGAATTTATTTTGTGATTTGGAGGAATTACGCCTTCCATGGGGCTAACCTATACCTTTGAATACTCTCATACCTATCTTCTAAACCAAGGCCCTTGTCATTGTTGTTGCTATTGTCATTTCAACCAACTAACTTGAGCCCATCAAGATTTTTGACTTCGCCCATTTTGATTCAGGTACATGTTTATGCATTGAGCCACTATGCAGTATTATTCAACCACAGTGCACCTAGTATTTATTCTACTTGGAATCAACAGTGGGTGGGAAAGAGATGAGGACTTGAAAGAAGTAGTTGAAATATCTGTTTATTAGGAGATACTGAGAAATTGTGATTTGCTAATAGTTTTTTTTTTTTTTTTCCTGAATGAGAGAGACAGCATGAGCAGGGGAGGGTCAGAGAGAGAGGAAGACACAGAATCCAAAGCAGGCTCCAGGCTCTGAGCTAGCTGTCAGCACAGAGCCCGATGCAGGGCTTGAACCCATGAACCGTGAGATCATGACCTGAGCCAAAATCAGACGCTTAACCAACTGAGCCACTCAGGTGCCCCTGCTAATAGTTTTAATAGGGAGATTGGATGTAGAGCCATCCAGGTGAAGTAATTGGTGTAAGCAAAACAGTGGGAAGAAAACACACTTCTCTCTTATGAAGGGTGGACCTACTGATATTTTGATCTGTGTTGGGGTACAGTTGCATAGCAGAGGGACAGTGGATGATGGGGTGCCTAAAAGACAGAGAGAATACTTGATATAGAGGCAAAACATGACCAAATTGTTGGACATAACATAGGTCCTGCAAAGTAATATGTGTTTCAGTTGAATCATTTGCAGAAATGATAAAAATAGAAATAGAAAGAGGGTTTTCAGACAAATATGCATAGTGCGTAGGAAAGTAGAGAAACCAGGATTTGGAAGACCGTTTAAGAAGCTGTTAGTTTAGATGTTTAGACGTGAGTGGACAAGGAATTTGCTGTGAGATAAGAATTAAGATTTAAGCTCCTAAGAGTAAAATTTCTTATTTAGTCAAGGGCATTGGAAAATTGGGGCCCTGAATAAGATAATTTATGAAGGTAAAACCAAATTCTTTCAGGGTTTATTAGTTCAGGTAAAACTAGTCAGATTTCCTTTTAAAATGACATTCCTATTTTTATCTATGAGACATAATTATCTCCAGTCCATTTCACTTTGATATTTTCCACTTCAAGGTAAAAATATATTGTCTCTGTGCAGAGATGAATTTTAATAACCTGACTGTATCATTTTGTTCATAATTCCTTTCTAATCATTTAGAGCAATTGTCTCCTAATAAATGTAAAACCTTGCTGGATATTATTTTTAGCATTTTTAAATATATATTTCATGCTAAAATGAAATACTTTTTATGATGAAGAATAACTGACAGATTCTGAACATGGAATTTCAAATATCAACGATGCTGAGAATGTCTGGGATTGTTTCATGTAGTGGAACAGAAGGGTAGGGCTGTGGAGCCGAGTCTGGAAAAGAATTTGTGTGTGTTGGTTTCAACTCTGTGTCCCACATCGGACATGCAGGCACAACATTTCAGTCCATGGAATGCTGACAGAATTGATTAAATGATACTTCCCCAAACTGGAGACCATTCTATCTGTGGTTGTTAGCACGTGGCCAAGCAGGATGCCCGCCTTTCTACCCACTGGTCTGCCACCTAGCTTTCACCGTGTACCGCTGTGTTAAGTTTAACACAGCTTCCTGAAGTGGTTTCCTCGTCTCGTTGTCCAGATTAGGACCCAGATCACTCCAGAGAAAAGAAATGTTATAACCAAGCAGGAGATGCACAGGGTACAGTTTATAAAACAGGAAGAGATCTTCATCCTTCAGGCTTTATTTTCATGTTAAGAGATAGATGCACAGATAGAGGGAGATAGAATTAAGGATTCTGTTTTCCTTGATAATGATGTGTCAAAGCATCTGAGGGCTTGATCTTGGAAAATATGTTTTCTGTGAGGCTGTTTCTTGGGTCCAGTCCCTCCCTCTCGGTGCAGGCTTTATTAAAGCATAGAGGAAGGATCACCACAGCCAGCTTGGGGAGGACCAAGTGTGACTTATTTTGAATGACAAGTAGACGTCTGTCAAGTCCAAGTAGAGGGACAGCATGTTTGAAGGCACAGGATTGGAAGGAATTGCGTCCAAATCAAGGAACTGTTCAGTTTCCTGTCCACGAAACCATTTAGATTCTACCTACCTTTGGGGCAGCAGAAGGTTAAGGAGAACACAAATGAACTTCACAAAGGACATTTGATATTTGATAATAATTGCATTTGAAGTCATCATCCTGTCCTGGTTAGAAGGTAACAACCTCCACAAGAAATGAGGAGTAAAGAAATGATCTTCCTAAGCAAGATGCAATCAACATAAGTAGTAATGGGTTGGAGAAACAAGGCCGAATTTGGATGTGTTTCTAGATAGGACGCTGAATGTGGAATGTGGGAGCACTGGAAAGAAGGAAAAGCAACTGGGAAGACCCCATAGGTTTTAGCAACTGAGTACTCGCTGGTACCATTAGGCAAGACTGAACCCAGACTAAAATGTGCAAACATCCCCTCTCTCTCTGACCCTCCCCTGCTCACGCTGTCTCCCTCTCTCTCTCTCCTAGAAATAAAAAAAAAAAAAAA
>NW_027532420.1:244089-283900 GCF_008692635.1 Crocuta crocuta | reverse complement strand
GCCAGCTCGGAGCCTGGAGCCTGTTTCAGTCTGTGACTCTCTCTCTCTCTGACCCTCCCCTGCTCACGCTGTCTCTCTCTCTCTCTCCTAGCAATAAATAAAAAAAGAACATTTAAAAAATAAAATAAAATGTGCAAACATCAAATTGACCCCTTGTCTCCTTACGATACCCTCCAAGTGCAAAGAAAAAGCTCTCCGCCATCATCTCCAGGGCTCACATTTGCTCATGCCTTTTATTGCTGGCATTCGCTAAGTCTAGGCGCTTACTCCCCAGTTCTGCCTCCTTTCTCCGGTGTTCCTAAATTTTCTCCTTTCCCCCATCTTATAAAATATAAATTCACTTCCCCTGGCATACTGCCTTCTGTGGACATGGGTCCATGTTTTTACTACAGACAGTATCACTGAGCTCTGCAGAGGCTGAGAAGTTTGCCGAAGTTAAACCTCTTTATATTTAATATAATACAGTTAGCTCATATAGTTAGAGTATCCTAAGATTGGTGACTAGAAAGAAGCAGGACATTTTTTCCTCCAGTATGCTTGGAATAATAAAATGCCATTTCCACATTTTAGGGAAAATTAGAAAAATTAACTTTATGTTACTGATTGAGTCCAATATTCATATCCCTTATTTTCTAAAACATGATTTTACATAATCACTTTATGTTCCATGGCAATACATCTTCCATGTTCCCTCTATCAATGCTATCACACCCTCGTATTCATCTTTCTGACTCTTCAAAATTGTTTTATTTTCCTGGATTTAAATTCTGTTAATGCACTCGAGCATTAGAATCAAAATTGTTTACAAGACTATAGAAGTAGATCTCTTCTTATTCCCCCTGCCAATCACACGATCCCAAACCTCCCATTTCTGGTTTGCTACCCTGTAATCCACTGTTGTTACTTCTGGGAATGCAGTATGTCTGCTTTGTTTGTGGATCAAGATGAATTTCCCTAAAGATTTTAACCAAAATGATATTCCATTCTAGTGTCACCCAGCACCAGTTTTAAAAAAAACTTTTTTTAATGTTTACTTATGTTTTAGAGAGAGAGAGAGACAGAACACAAGCAGGGGAGGGGCAGAGAGAGAACGAGACACAGAATCAGAAGCAGCTCCAGGCTCCAAGCTGTCAGCACAGAGCCTGATGTGGGGCTTGAATCCATAAACCTTGAGATCATGACCTGAGCCAAAGTCAGACACTTAAGCGGCTGAGCCACCCAGGTGCCCCCATCCAGAGCTGTTTAAATAGCTTTAGTTATAAAGAGACAAACTCTTAAAATATTATACACGCACTTTTATAACCTCCTTCATGTTACTGTGTTGATTTTGTTCCTACCATTTCTCAAGAGTTCCATTTTTCAACCCATGGGCACTCCTGTACAGTAAGTCTGGACTTCTAGAAGCCATAACCCACATGAAATTTAAGGACCATCCTTTGCTTTAGAAATAGGTATACTTTTGGATAAAAATCAGTAGAGAGTTTTAACAGGAGTAGAGTTTGGAATCTGGCATTTATGAACAGGCTGAAGTGGACAAGCCTTTGAGAACTCTGCCCCTCGGCCAGGTATGCAGTGTAGGTCCTGAAGAACAGAGAGGCCGTGTGGAAGCGGAATCTAACAGATGTCAGAGCAACTTTTCATTCTCTGACAATATATGCTGGCCTGATAGTCTGGGAGAAGTTGTCATCAGAGAGTTGTCAGAAGAATGTTTTTAGAAAAGGAATTCACACCCGGATGACCATGACATTTTATTTAAATATGCAAAAAGACACCAAAAGTAAGAGATATTAAGCAATAGCCATCGTTTTTTATGCACATGTTTATCATAAGCCGTGGCGTGCACAACTGTGCCATTGTGGGATCAAGATAAAATGTTCTGCTCTCCACTCATTCTTTGAGCAAAAAATGGAAACTTTTATCTGGATACCATTATTATATAAAGGACACTATATGTATATTAAAGAACATATTACTATATGCTTTAAAGTTATTGTCTTCAAATAATGATCCCCTTTGTAATTCATATTCTCTCATTAATCCAACCTTGAATTCAGTCCAGTACTTATTTTAATAGTCATGAGAAACATACTGTGTTGTTGGGGCGCCTGGGTGGCTTAGTCGGTTAAGCGTCCGACTTTCGCTTAGGTCATGATCTCGCGGTTCGTGGGTTCGAGCCCCGCATCGGGCTCTGTGCTGACTGCCAGCTCAGAGCCTGGAGCCTGTTTCAGATTCTGTATCCCCCTCTCTCTCAGACCCTCCCCTGCTCACGCTGTGTCTGTCTGTCTGTCTCTCTCTCTCTCCTAGAAATAAATAAAAAAATATTTAAAAAAAAAAAGAGAAACATACTGTGTTGTAGGGTTCTTTTTGTTAATTATAGTTTATTGTCAAGTTGTTTTCCATACAACACCCAGTGCTCATCCCAACAAGTGCCCTCCTCCATGCCTATCACCCATTTCCCCTCCCCCAACCCCCATTAACCCTCAATTTGTTCTCAGTATTTAAGAGTCCCTTATTGTTTGCCTCCCTCCCTCTCCTTAACTATTTTTCCCCTTCCCCTCCCCTATTGTCTTCTGTTCAGTTTCTCCTGTTCCACATATGAGTGAAAACATATGGTATCTGTCTTTCTCTGCCTGACTTATTTCACTTAGCATAATATAAGGTTCTTTTTAGAAAAAAAATACATTTAGGGGCGCCTGGGTGGCTTAGTCGGTTAAGCGTCCGACTTTCGCTTAGGTCATGATCTCGCGGATCGTGGGTTCGAGCCCCGCATCGGGCTCTGTGCTGACTGCCAGCTCAGAGCCTGGAGCCTGTTTCAGAGTCTGTGTCTCCCTCTCTCTCTGACCCTCCCCTGTTCACGCTGTCTATCTCTCTCTCTCCTAGAAATAAATAAAAGAAAAAAAATACATTTAAATATTGCAGTGTCTTCATGATAAGTAATCATCCAGAGTGACTTGCTTGGCATCAGACAAAACAATAAAGTTGACTTCCCATATTTTGTTTCAGTTAGTGTATTGATAATCTAGGAATATATAGATAATCTATAGATAGAGCTGCATAGTGGTTTGTGAAGATTCAACTCTTCTAATGTCTAATATTTAAGGTTTNAGCTCAGAGCCTGGAGCCTGTTTCAGATTCTGTATCCCCCTCTCTCTCTGACCCTCCCCTGCTCACGCTGTGTCTGTCTGTCTGTCTCTCTCTCTCTCCTAGAAATAAATAAAAAAATATTAAAAAAAAAAAAAGAAACTGTGTTGTAGGGTTCTTTTTGTTAATTATAGTTTATTGTCAAGTTGTTTTCCATACAACACCCAGTGCTCATCCCAACAAGTGCCCTCCTCCATGCCTATCACCCATTTCCCCTCCCCCAACCCCCATTAACCCTCAATTTGTTCTCAGTATTTAAGAGTCCCTTATTGTTTGCCTCCCTCCCTCTCCTTAACTATTTTTCCCCTTCCCCTCCCCTATTGTCTTCTGTTAAGTTTCTCCTGTTCCACATATGAGTGAAAACATATGGTATCTGTCTTTCTCTGCCTGACTTATTTCACTTAGCCTAATATAAGGTTCTTTTTAAAAAAAATACATTTAAATATTGCAGTGTCTTCATGATAAGTAATCATCCAGAGTGACTTGCTTGGCATCAGACAAAACAATAAAGTTGACTTCCCATATTTTGTTTCAGTTAGTGTATTGATAATCTAGGAATATATAGATAATCTATAGATAGAGCTGCATAGTGGTTTGTGAAGATTCAACTCTTCTAATGTCTAATATTTAAGGTTTTCAAAAGATAAACTTAATTTCCATCTAGCTAATCTAGGGAAATCTTCCTTTTATACTAAATATGATTGGCATAGATTTAGGAATTTAAAAAAAAACTCCCTGGAAAAAACTGAATATAAAAGGTTCATTCTCTAAAGTGTATCACATTTCTGATCTGTCCATTTTGAATATCAGAAGCTCTATTCTAATTATGATGGGTTTCACATTTCAGAAACTTGCATGTAAAAATATAAAATACCATATTTGATCTTTAAGTCTGATCTTTTAAGAGACCACATGAAGGATTGTTTGAGGATAACTGGATTCTAGTATTGTATGACTTCTATAGGGTTAATATACAGGCAGCTTAAGAAGATGCACATATGAAATTAACACACTAATTTGAAATATTTACTCTCTAAGGAATGAATAAAACTGCTGGTCACTAGTAGCTGCCCAAAGTGTTTCCATAATGATCGGTTTCAATCCTGTTCCTTGTTTTTCATAGTGGTTCCCCCATCAAATACTGATTTTCTCTCTCTTACCTATCTGTATCTTGTACTTGTCTGAATCTACATGAGTACATTGGGGGGGTGGTAACTGATGTTTGTATTAGTTATACGGACATGTTAGCCTGTCTTTCTGGAATTGCTCAAAATGTATACTTCTAGTCTAGTAGAGATGAGTCCATTCCTTCTTTATTCTTGGTGCCATGTCTGCTGCTCAGCAAGAACACCAGTCATCTCCCGTTGGGGTTATTCACAATGGCACTTGATTTATTTTCCTCAGGTCTTGTCCCAGCTTAAATCCATCATTCACACTGCAGTGTGATCTCTCTCCACTATATACCTGATTCTGTCCCTCTCAGAATAAGTCAAACTCAAACCCCTTAGCATGAAAAAGGCCTCTGCATCCCCACATTTGAGTCCCATTGCCAGCCTCAGATGACATCTTTGTTCAGTTTGCATCATGCACCCTGGTAATATCAGAGGTGATGGTATATTTCTCCATATACCGTGATGTTCCTGGAGTACTTTGTGTATTTGGTCATTCTCTACTCTCTGCCAATCTCGTCTTCCTTTGCTTGAACAATGCCTGTATATGATAGAAGTAATAAGAATGCAGGCATCCCCTCTTCAAGAGGATTTTGTGATCGACACATTCGTACCCTTTTAGAGGGAAGACTACAGTCTCCCTGCCAACTGCACCAGAACTCTTGAGGGAGGGACATGCTCGCTCTTATTCATCGTGCTACTGTTAGCACCTACCCAATGCTGGGCACATAGTGGGCAGCAAATGTTTGTTGAACTGAGTCAGACAAAGCTCATGTGTTTGCTCTTTTCCATTTGTTAATTTGCACATTAAGTACACTCAGTACAATGACGGTTGCACCTGATTCACATATGGAGGCATCGACCCAAGAAAACACTCTTCACCTGCTTAATTTTTCAGTGAAATTCCGTAGCTAACTAATGAATAATAACCTTGGATCTCTAAAATGAACCCATTGCCTATGCTCTCAAGCCATGCTGTTTCAAATACAAACACTCATTGTATGCCCGGATAACAGACTTAGCACACAAATACTTTGTGTGTGTTGTAAAGAATCTGGCCTTTCATGCCTTTTCTGATTTTTCATCAAAATATTCTCATGGGTGATTTCTTTCCTATCTTCATCTTTGCAGTTTGGGCTGTAGATCAGACAGGAAGGAAGCTCTTCGGGCTTTACTTTCAGAGGAAAGGGATATGAAAAGAATCACTGAAGTCCTGACAAAATTGCTTATTTTCCCATCTTTTCCTCTTCATTATGCTAAACGACTTAGAGTTCCCTGCAATAAAAATACATAATCGCCTTAGCTCCTCCTCACCAGTCCCTCACCCCCATCAGACCCAGAAGCAGGGTATATGTTCAGTGTCAAGGAGAAAAAATGTTTCTCCTGAAATGTGTTGTGTTTATGAACAACTTCTCTTCAAGGATGCAAATCTTAGAGAAAAGTGAGTGAGAGAGAAACTAACATCTTTCCAGTACATTGTATGAGACAGGTAATGTTGACCTCATTTAATATCAAGGCTTTAAAATATATTAGATTTTTTCAAAATTTTGTTTATTTTTCTATTATGTTGATTGTGCGTCTTATTCTTATTATTTTCTTCCTTCTAATTTATTGGGATTTAATTGTACATTCTTGTTTTATAAGCATCTTGAGATAAATGCTTAACTCATGGGCTTTCAGCCTTTCTTATTTTAAAACTTATATATATTTTTATGACTGTAAATTCTCTGTTACCAATGTAGTGCATATTTCAGGGTTTGAGATATGACCTCGTTCATTATTATTTATTTCAAAATATATTTTGATCTTTTTATATCTCTATGGCATTTGGGTAATTTTGAAATATTTTGTTTAAATATAACATACTTGGATTTTCCCCAAGTTTTTTTTTTAATTATTTATTATTTACTCCCACATTGGTGAGAGAATATGATATATTTCAATTTTATTTTACATTTGATGTAACTTTACTGCTTACTTTATGGCTTATTTTGGTAAATATTATATATGCATTTTATAAGAATGTGTGTTCTACAACTTGTAATTGTGTTATTAAGTATATGTGAAGTTGGTCAATTTTTTAATCATTTTGTTTCTCTCTTATACATCCTTTTTTTTAAATTTAAATTCAAGTTAGTAAACGCAGTGTAGTCTTGCTTTCAGGAGTAGATCCCAGTGATTCATCACTTACATAAAACACCCAGTGCTCATCCCAACAAGTGCCCTTCTTAATGCCCATCACCCATCTAGCCCATCCCCCACTCACCACCCTCCAACAACCCTCAGTTTGTTAGCTGTGTTTAAGAGTCTCTTATGGTTTGCCTCCCTCTCTGTTTTTATCTTATTTTTCTTTCCCTTCCTGTGTATTCATCTGTTGTGTTTCTCAGATTCCACATATGAATGAAATCAGTTGATATTTGTCTTTCTCTGACTGACTTATTTCACTTGGCCTAATACCCTCTGGTTCTATCCGCGTTGTTGCAAATGGCAAGATTTCATTCTTCTTCATCACCACGTACTATTCCGTTGTGTATATATCCCACATCTTTACCCATTTTTCAGGAGATGGGAATTTGGACTCTTTCCATAATTTGGCTATCAATCATATATATCCTTCTTGACTTTTTGCCTTTTGGTTTATTCAATTACTAACATAAGTCAGCTAAACTCCTCAAGTATGATTCTGTATTTGTTTATTTCTCCTATTAATTCTGTTAGTTATTATATTACATGTTTGCTACGTGTAATTTTTGCCTAGAAATTTAGAATTATTTTACATTCCTCTTGAATTAAATCTTTATCTCTAGCAATAACTGTTACCTGAATATTTACTTTATCTGATAAAAGAATTTTCATACAGCTTTCTTTTGTTTAGCATTTTCATGTTATACATGTTATCTGCCCTTTTTTATCTTTCTGTGTCCTTATAGTTAAAGGATATTTAAAATTGTGAACAGCAGATAATTTTCTTTTCTGACCCTTGTCTTTTAATTGAAGCATTTAGTCTGTTTACATGTATTTTAATTAATAATACATTTAAGTCCAAATTTACCATTTTAGTTTTTACTTTTATTTGTCTTTTCTTCCCATTCTTTTCTCCTTTATCTTATATTATGATTTAAAATTTTTCTTATTAGTTTTTTAATATTAATTTCTTTTTAAAAATATTTTACTCTTGTTTACCCTAGAGATAACAACATACATTCTTAAGTTGAGTCTACCTTAAATGAAACATGTACAAATTTTCAGACTTTGCACTGTAACTTACATTATGTTAATTCCGTTTACTTTCTTTGTACTAGTATTGATATTTATACAGTTTTTATGTTTATTGATTTTTGAGAGAGAGAGAGACAGAGCATGAGTGGGGGAAGAGCAGAAAGAGGGAGACATAGAATCCAAAGCAGGCTCAGGGCTCTGAGCTGTCAGTACAGAGCCTGATGCAGAGCTCAAACTCGCAAACTGTGAGATCGACACCTGAGCCGAAGTCCTGAGCCAAAGTCGAGTGTTTAATCGACTGAGCCACCCAGATGCCCCTGACATTTAACTTAAATGTACTTATGAGTCATAAAAGTTTTATTTTTTAATCAGTCAGTATTCACAGAGATATATCCATAAATTTATCCTTCCATTCCCTCTGTCTGTTCTGTTCCTATCTGGCATCATTTCCCTTCTATATTTCTATAATGTCACTAAGAAGAAAAAGGGGTGCCTATGTGGCTCAGTCGGTTGAGTGTCGATTCTTGATTTCAGCTTGGATCCTGATTCCAGGGACATAGGATTGAGCCCCAAATCAGGCTCCGCATTTAGCATGGAGGCTGCTTGAGACTCTCTCTCCCTTTTCCACCTACTCTGCTCACAAACATGTGCTATTTCTAAACTTAAAAAATAATAAAAGAAAAAGAAAAAAAACACTCTAGTTCTTTTTTCTTCTGCTCTTGTTCTTGAACATTTTTTCTTCTATTTTAGCACTTTAATTCTTTAAATAGATCATGTTTTTGGCTTCCATCATTTGTGTGGTGAAATCAGCATATTTAGGGCTTTCCTTGATCATGCTCTCTCCAGGATCTTGGCCCCTCCCATCATGGCTGCCTTGATTTCCCTTAGAACCTTTCACACCTTTGATTTTGTGTTCATTTTTATACTGATCTAGCTTGCGTGTTGTTTTCTGCAGGACGATTATGCTAAGAAGCAGTTTTTGTAACTGGAAGTTAACATCCAATTTCAGTCTTATATGTACATTATCTTAAATGTCTATTTTCTGATATCCACTTTTGTACTCCTTGCTGAATGATTGATTTTGTGAACATAACTTTAATACAAAGTGGATGAAATAATGTAGAGAAAAGTGGACAGCATAATCTGGCTTTGGGAAGTAAATATTTTTAAAATCACTGATAAATTAATGTATGATTCCTATATCTTGTATATTGGTATCTCAGTATCATTAATGCTTCTGGGTATTTAAATTTTAAGAAAGCGAGACATTGTACACATTTATCTAATGCATGACGCAACAGAGCATGTACAGTCACTCTGGAACAGGCAACTCCCCTTGAAGGAATGGAGGGAATTATTTATGTTGTGGATGTACGTGGCTTAGACGTTAGAACAGACTTCCTATCCCACTTAATAGGATGAGGAAAGTGCAATATTAGGATAGTATGAGTATTGGGGTACTTATTTGGATAAATACTCTTTAAATTAAATCTACTTCAGAGGGAAAAGTTCTACACATGTTTTGCCCCCGCCCGTATATTTTCTTTTCAAAAACTTTCCAGAATATTTTTAATAAATGATGACTGCAAAATATTTTGTTATCAGTGAGTTTCATGAACACATGAAGACCGTAGGGGCGCCTGGGTGACTCAGTCGGTAGAGCATCTGACTTCAGCTCAGGTCATGATCTCACAGTTCGTGAGTTCGAGCTTCACATCGGGCTCGCTGCTGACAGCCTGTCAGTGCAGAGCCCGCTTTGGATCCTCCGTCCCCCTCTCTCTACCCTTCCTCTGCTTGTGATCTCTCAAAAATAAATAAATATTACAAGAAGACAAAGCAAAAGAAAACAAAAACACATGATGATTATCAGAACAATCTACTCCTTGCATCTAAGTCTCTCTTTTAAAACTTTTTTTAAAGTTTGCTTATTCATTTTGAGAGAGAAGAGAGAGCATGAATGAGGAAAGGGCAGAGAGAGAATGAGAGGCAGAGAATTCTAAGCAGTCTCCACATTCTCAGCCCAGCTGGGGGCTCAAATGCAAGAACCATGAGATCATGACCTGAGCTGAAACCAGAGTCAAATGCTTAATCAACTGAGCCACACAGGCGCCCAGCCCCTGACTCTCTTATTTTTACTCTTCTTTCCATTAATGTCATAGACCTGATTCTGAGTTATCATTGATTACCAAGACCTATCACTAGTTTACTAACGACTTTTCAGGAAAGAAAAAAAAAGAAAGATTTCTTCCTTTGAATTATCCAATAAATGGAAGCCAAATCCCAGAAACATTAAAGTGTGAGACAAACTCTGCATTTTAAAATTGACAAATTATGAAATGTGTTAGAATGCCAACTAAGCACTGGTTAGCTTGCTAAACAGTGAGGACAAGCACATGAATCCGACATACGTCCTAGCCTGAGAGAGTCTGTAACCCGGGTTAGGCATCAGCAGCACAAACCCGTAAATACAGCAGCATGATGAGTGCTTTGGTTTGGTATGTCTGAAGCTCCCTAGGAGCCTAGTAGAAGATAATGCCGTTCGTTGTATCCTGGTACTGAGAGGTCACACACTCCATGTGGGGAAATGTGGGGATGTCTTCAATTAGCAGTTACATCCTTCAATACGTACTTCAAATGCTAAGAATGGCGGCACTATGGAAAATGGATTGGAAGGGAGCCATCAGTTTTATGCTTAAAAGTCTTGCAGAAGATCCTTAGCAGTCTGAAGTAAGGTGGGAATGATGAAGAGACAGAACAGAAATGGTTTTAAAAGTGACTTAGGAAATTCAAATACACAGATCCTGGTGACCGTAGGCATGGAAGATGGAAAGGGACACAAAGGAAAGTTCTTATCTTTCCAACTTGTAGTTTTGTGTTTCTAAATGGAGTGGTTTTTAGGGGTTCGTGGGTGGCTTAGTCGGTTAAGCATCCCACTCTTGATTTTGGTTCAGGTCACAATCTTACTATCGTGAGATTGAGCCCAATTCCGTCTGAGCCCCTCCTCACCCCCGGGGTGTGGAGCCTGCTTAAGGTTCTCTTTCTCTCTTTCTCTCTTAAGACTCTCTGGTTGCCCTTCTGCCCGCAGGGACATACTGTCTCCCTCCCTCCCAATACCTCTCTCCCTCCTTCCCTCTCTCTCTCTCTCTCAAAAAATTAATAAAAATAGATCGAGTGAGCCCCATCGGCTCTTAACACGTTAATGCAAAAGTGATTTGTATTTGATTATGTTGAATTTAAGGTGCCTGTGGATATATTGGAGAAGCACTTACACAGTTGTGGTTGTTAGGAGCCCACTTGTACTACAGGAAGGAATTTGGGGTGTTTGAGCAAGTAATTTAGAAAACTGTGACAGTGGATGAGACTGTGGGGAAAAGCACTGCAATCTGGGACCATGACAGAATGTGAGAACCGGCAGCTGCTGTGATAGGGGAGCAGGTGGAGATGAGGAAGTGGGGGGGGGGGGTGTGCATGGACAAGTGGACGGAAGGGTACTAATGAAGAATGGCTCTTGCGAGACCCTCAGGGAGGCTAATGCTGCCCGAATGTCAGATAGGAGAACCAGAAAATGTTATTTAGATCCAGATCGTCAGTGACTATGCGCAGCCTTGTTGAGAGCCATTCCCACAGCATGACCAGGGACTGCAG
Source organism: Crocuta crocuta (assembly GCF_008692635.1). Taxonomy (NCBI): domain Eukaryota; kingdom Metazoa; phylum Chordata; class Mammalia; order Carnivora; family Hyaenidae; genus Crocuta; species Crocuta crocuta. Next base: position 272,726 of record NW_027532420.1, on the reverse strand, counting down.
ATTTCGCAGCATCAGATTTGAGGAGTGGAGGCAATGGGTGATATTTCGGTAACATTCATTCAGCAGCTGCATTCCTGACCACTGGAACCGCGGATGAACGCAGGCTCTGGGTCTTTGTGCATGAGCTTGCCCGTACTTGTATACTTGCAGACTGTCACATTTGCTGGTGACATTTAACAGCCTGCTTCTGAAGCGACTTTCATGGTTTCTTTAGTGCTATTTAAAATGCTACCCTTTCAGCTTATTTTGGAATGCCTTTGCATTTGATGCTGTTTGAAAGAAACACGAACGTGAAATAAACTCTTCTAAAAGCTGTAACAGTAAAATCAATTATAATAACAAAACAGAAATCTTTTCTCATCTAATAACTCCTACCTCTCTGCGTAGATATATACATGAAACAAAATTCATTCACCTTCAAAATGTTTCTAGGGCTCCAAATATATCACCTCTGGGGTATATTAAAGTCATTTTTTCTTTCTATTGAGAGGCAGCCATGGGGAAAAAATTACAAGGAAACAGAGAATAAGAGATTTTTTTTCTGCTGGAGTTGTTCAGAATGATGTTGTTGGTCTTTAATACTAGGTTCCGCAAAGGAACCCCCTTTAGTAGCTGTAACTAAAGCAATTACGTCACTTAAATTCTATTCATAATTTGCATGCAATGCTGATTTTTCACAAGTTTAAATAGTTATAAGGTATCATTCAGAAATGTGTAGTGGCAGGGCATCTTAAGATTCACGTCCCCATGTACATTACACAACTAGGGATTCTACAACTAGTTTTTCTATCTTACGTTAAATGTATTACTTACCAGGGGCGCCTGGGTGGCTTAGTCGGTTAAGCATCCGACTTTCGCTCAGGTCAGGATCTCGCGGTCCGTGGGTTCGAGCCCCGCGTCGGGCTCTGTGCTGACTGCCAGCTCAGAGCCTGTAGCCTGTTTCACAGTCTGTGTCTCCCTCTCTCTCTGACCCTCCCCTGCTCACGCTGTCTCTCTCTCTCCTAGAAATAAATAAAAATATTTTTTAAAAAATGTATTACTTACCAGAAGTATGGCCTAAGGTGCCATCTTGTAATTTTTGAATGTTTGATATGATCAGGCACATCAAAATATGTTTGGTATGGTAACCTAAAATTATTAACATGTTCCTTCTTATCTCCCTAAAATTTAACAAGTTTAACTAAAAAAAACTCATGTTCTAGGGTACTATGTTCTGCATATTGATCTTGGCAAGCTCTTGGTCAAATAATATTTATTATCTCTTAAGCTGTTGTTGTAGTTTTTCTGCTTTAGATCAATCATCGCTTTTTCTAGCATATTTTTAGATAATTCTTAGATTTGCTTAGGGAATAAAATAATCAGTAACAAAGCTTTTATTTTTATGAAAGGAAAAAACAAATTAATAATTTCTGAAGGTTCACTTCTTCATAGATAGAACTGGATTAATGTATTAAAAGGAAAGTCTTAAGAAACCCTGGTGGCTTGAGGCACCTAGGTGGCTCAGTTGGTTAAGCATCTGGGTCTTGACTTCGGCTCAGGTCATGATTTCACAGTTCGTGGATTTGAACCCCATAGAGGGCTCTGTGCTGACAGTATGAAGTTGGCTTGGGATTCTCAATCTCTCCCTCTCTGACCCCTCCCCACTCACGTGCTGTTTCTCTTTCTCTCAAGATAAATCAATAAACTTAGAAACAAGAAAAAACACATCCTAGTGGCTTCTCACACTGGCAGAAGCGAGATGACTCAGGTTTCCAATGGCTCATAAAAGAATTTTTAAATATAAATATATTTTAATGTTTTAAATCTTTTTTACAACCTTAAGAATTGTGAGTGTGATATTTGAAGGTTATTTACTTATAAAAAATGTGACTCATGAATTTCATTAAGAAAAAGATTTCTTTATGTTTTCAAGAGTGTAACCATTCTGTCCACCTTTGTTTTTCATGTTTCCCCAGTGCATATAGTTAGTACCTTTCCATAGCACTTGATTTTTAATTATTATTAGTTCTGAAATTGGAAATTGACAGAATTAAACTTTGAGCGTACGTGATATTGAAGCTGAGAGAGAACATTTGTCTCTAGGAACAGGCTGTACTTTTGTGCACGTTTTTAGAAAATATGGCAAGCTTTTATGCCTAAATCCTTCTCTATCAGCCCATAGGTATTTGTCAAAATATGTCTAATTTGTTATTATTTATAATTGAGCTTATATTTCCTTGGCAAAAGCGTATACCCAAGATGACTAAATGACATGGCATGAAATTTTGGGAGAAGAATGAGGTAAATAGAAAAACAGATATAACAATTTTTAAATTCAGGCGAAGAACTTAGTGAGGATAATTAGGCACATATGCTGTCAAATGAAAACTAAAATAAAATATCTTCTATTCAACACCTTGTCAGCCACAGCTGTAGTTTTCTGGAATGCTTGCTTTAGACTTCCACCAAATGCTCTTTAGTTTCTTAGAACAAGATATGACCACCTCCACAAATTATGTCACTTTGGTAGTTAAATGTTTTTTTCATGAAAGCGAAGGCTACTAGGCTTCAAAAATAAGCCATGCGTTTTTTAAATTAACGTTTTCGAAATCGGTCTGCTGTCCACCGCGTCTCTAACTTTGTACCTCTGGGACACAAAGAGCAGATGGTGTGTGGGGAGGGCGGGAGGGGAGAGCTCCTTTGCAGTGAAGCTACATGGAGTCTCTTTGGCTAAATCAACATATCTGCACATCAAATTATTTACAGTATGAACGCGTTGCTCCATCTTAAATTGAGAATCGCAGGTTTTAAAAACCCTCTTTGCGTCCTATTTACTTACCAAAGGCTGCTTGTCTAGTGCAGAAGAAGGTTTGGGAAAGTCCCCGCTTCCAGCATGTTCCGTCTCGGAGCCCTCCGCCCACCCGTTCCATTTGGCTCCATGTTGCTCTTCCCACTGCCTGCTTGCCAGACACCTTCAAAGAGCCTGCAGAGTACAGGAGAGCTGAGGGCTTTGCTCGCTGCCTCCGTGTGTGCATTTAGCTTGTTTGGGATGTTGGAAAGATATGGAGGAGATGTTCTCAAGGTCATGCCACCAGCAAAGCTCGGTAGTACTGGCGACAAGACCGTATCGGCGTTTTCCGAAGAGCTGTCGGTGGTTGCCAGTGATGAGCACTGAACAAAGTAGCTTTGGTGTCTTTTTTTTATGCTTATTTATTTTTTTTTAATTTTTGTTTGTTTGTTTTATTTATTTCTAGGAGAGAGAGAGAGACAGCGTGAGCAGGGGAGGGTCAGAGAGAGAGGGAGTCACAGACTGAAACAGGCTCCAGGCTCCGAGCTGGCAGTCAGCACAGGGCCCGACGCGGGGCCCGAACCCACGAACCGCGAGATCATGACCTAAGCGAAAGTCGGACGCTTAACCGACTAAGCCACCCAGGCGCCCCTATGCTTATTTATTTTTGAGAGAGAGAGGGAGAGAGGCAGAGACACAGAGGATCTGAAGCAGGTTCCGCGCTGAGAGCAGAGGGCCCGAGGTGGGGCTCAACCCACACATCGTGAGATCATGACCTGAGCCGAAGTGGGACGGTTAACCGACTGAGCCACCCAGGTGCCCCCAAAGTAGCTTTATTTTCAGGTTGGGTGGCCAAGAGGTGCATTGGGATTCAAAGCGTGAGCACCTTCTCCCACATGCCATGTTCCTGAAATGGCAGGGTGCCCGGGCAAACCACTGCCACTCGCACTGCTGGCCTGCGGTCCTTTCCGAATCTCAAGGATGGCTTCAGACCTTTTGGTTAGTGGGCACATTCACATAAGCTCAGAGAGGAGACGCTAACCTTCTGTTCTATCAACTGTCCCTGAGAGCTCATCATGATCAAATCACGCCTTCACACTATTATTACAGTTCTTTTATTATATTTAATTGGCTTTAAGACTTCTGTAATATAATTTAAAATGCTTTGCAATAAATGCCTCCTCTTTTAGAATTCTCTATGGATTAACTTCTTAATCATATTTGAAAGCCAAGGTTTCCTTTCTATGGTAGAGTTTTCCCAGAACAAGAAAGCTGGCACTAAAGAAACAAAACGTTAGTTGTTGTGAGGATTTTAAAATAAAAGGTTTGGAAAGATTGTGGTTAAAATACTGAGAAGAGTAACTGAACTGTGAGTTCAGAGTATGGTTCCCCTTAACCACGTGACTTGACAGTCACTTTATGCAACTACTTACTCAAGAAACAGAAATCGGTGACATCTATTTTCAACTTTTTTCTAGAAGCAGTGTCACTCTGATCTTAGATGAAATCATTTTGTACTTTTACTGCTTTCTCCAACCCCAGAAAAAAAATAATTGAAGCAATCTGGACTTCCTTCCTAAATAATGTTAAACAGGGAATTTGGAAGGATTTCAGTGTTCTTCCTTCTTTTTTTTTTTTAATTTATTTCTAGGAGAGAGAGAGAGACAGCGTGAGCAGGGGACGGTCAGAGAGAGAGGGAGATACAGACTCTGAAACAGGCTCCAGGCTCTGAGCTGGCAGTCAGCACAGAGCCCGACGCGGGGCTCGAACCCATGAACCGTGAGATCATGACCTAAGCGAAAGTCGGACGCTTAACCGACTAAGCCACCCAGGCGCCCCCCCACCCAGTGTTCTTCCTTCTATGCATAAATTCAGATTTTCTTCCATATATTTTATTTGCATGATGGTTGAATCAAAGACTACTTTCTATTATTTTTCACTTGATTATGGAAGGTCATGAAACTATAATTTGACTTAAAGCATCAAGGCCTCATTTCTCAAAAAAGGTGCAGTATTGATTTTAAAATAAAATATGGGGAATGAGATTTGAACTTAAATATTGATAATTGGCCAAGATTAAATTTTCATTCATTTATTCGTTCATTTCACATCTGAGATAAAAATATAAATATTTAAAAATAATTAAGAAGGACTGATGTTTGCCTTCAGGAAGTTTAGGTCCCCTGAGCATGAGGGACCAGCATGGGGATGAGTTCCAGTCCCTGCTCGGCTCCTTCCTGAGGCTCTGAGACTGTAGGAAACTACTTAAGTCTCTTGTGGTCCTTTTAAATGTATTCCCCTGATTAAAAAGTGAAGGTGATGTCGATGGAGTGGGGGTCCACTTGGTCATCTGTACCAGTGTTGCCCTCTGACATCGGGTGTTCAGTTTTCCTGAGCACTCATTGATGACCCATCCAAACCAACTCTAACATGGGTAATGGCACCTGTCAGTGGGTGGTGGTATGTCTGTGCTCACATAGCTCTGTGCTCACAAGCTACTTTCGTGATCAAATAGCTCTTAGAAATCATAACTGGATTATCAGAAGGTTGATTTGAAAATAGCTTTGGCATGTTTTCTGTAGAACAGTTCTTGAATCTTGTCTCTGGGAGCCAAAGTTGTTGTTTTAAGCAGCCGTCTTGCCATTGTACGGAGAAATATTGATGGAATAATAACTGTTCCTTGTTTGCATTTGGCCTGATGCAAATTTCAGGTAATGCATATTAATAATATAAGTAGACAAATTGGGGGAATTAAGAGGAGCATAAATTTTTTTCTCATTGAGTGACTTGTCAGTCCTTTCTGACTGGTATTCCTTGTGAAAACTGGTTGCTTATTTTATTGAGTTGCAATCTTTAACCTTTATGTAGCTTTATTTTTTTATATTGAGGTAGCAAGTTCCAATATAATATATTCATCATAAGCCAATTACCCTTTTATAAATGTAGAGTATATAGTGCACATTAATTTACAGGAATGTCAATAGAAAGCAGACAACAGTCGGGCACTTGGGTGGCTCAGTTGTGATCTAACCCTTGATTTTGGCTCAGGTCACAATCTCACAGTTCATGAGATTGAGGCCCACATTGGGCTCTGTGCTGAGCATGGAGCCTGCTTAAGATTCTCTCTCTCTCTCTCTCTCTCTCACTCTCTCTCACTCTCTCACTCTCACTCTCTCTCCCTCCACCCTCCCTCCTCCCGCCCCTCTTCCCTGCTTGTGCTCTCTCTCTCTCTCTCTCAAATAAACATTGAAAAAGTAAATAAGAAATAAAAGTAAATTTTTTAAAATTAAAAAAGAAATAAGAACACTAAGGTGATACTTAAAGGTAGTATAATTTATTAACTTGACTGCTAAGATGTAAAAGCTAGAAAGTTAATTACTTCATGATATAATAGAAATTCAGTATAATATTTATATGATAAACAGATTCAAATGCATTAAACTATTAAATTTTTAGTTACCTATTAGAAATGAACATTCTAATTTTCACAATTTTATTTTCTGTTTCCTCTCACTGTTAGATTTTTCAGAGACTAGTTATTTATAATAACTAACCATTAAAGTAGCTGTTCTCTCTAATAAATAATGTTGCTTTCTTTCTATTCATTACTTTGAGTTAAAAGGATGCTGGTGAACACAAAGTATTGAAACACATATGTAAAACTGAAATTACAAGTCTGTATTATAATAGGAACTGGAATTTTTTTGTTTTTTGCAAACAAAGCTTTATTTCAATTTTGTACATACTTTTCAAGCACTCAGTCAACTATCATAGAGTCTTTACAGCATTCCCAGCTGTACAGACCTCTGTAAACCTCTTCTGAGCTCTGTAAAACATAAATAATGATCCCATTTGTTGAATGTTTCCTATATGCCAAGTTCAGTGATAAGGACTTTTATTTGTCACCTTACTCTGTCACAGAGCAACTTCTGAATTAAATAACGTTTCATTGTACACCCAATATTTGAAAGACCTGAGGGACGCCTGGGTGATTCAGTCAGTTAAGCCTCTGACTTCGGTTCAGGTCATGATCTCGCAGTTCGTGGGTTCGAGCCCCACGTCGGGCTCTGTGTTGACAGGTTGGAGCCTGGAGCCTGCTTCTGATTCTGTGTCTCCCTCTCTCTCTGCCCCTCTCCTGCCTGCACTCTGTCTCTGTCTCTCTCAAAAATAAGTGAGCATTAAAAAAATTAAATTTATGAAAGACCTGGTAACCCAGCCTAGGTCTAAAAGTTGAGCCGGGCCCTTCTCAGTCCTGTGGTTCTATTCTTCTACGACCTCCCAGGGGGCAGAAGGGATCTTTCCCTTTGAATATAGCCAGGCTGCAGTGTCTTGACCATGTGGCGACAAATTTCCAGAAATTTTTGAAGCCTATCAAAATAGGATGTTTCTCCAAACACAATTTTTGATAGCGAAATTTCATGGGGGAAAAAAATGCCCTTCTCTTTGTGATCGTCAGTGACGACTTATTTCTAGCTAGTCTCCTAAATCACTGTAGAGTTCAGTGCTGATGGCCAGTGGCACAGTCTCAGAAACTGAGTACTTCTGAAAGATTGGCGTAGTGAGGAAGGTAGTGGTAAACACACTGCCTTCTTGTGAGGTTGTAAGATTCCTGAAATAGAAGCAGGTCGAATTTCTGTGTTTACAGCAGGCTATAGCCTCCCACATTTCCCCCAAACTAAACTGTCTCTCCCCAACTCCAGATTCATTTAAGTAATGCCTTACCTGACGTCTCACATAGATGTCTTCTAAGTAACACACAAAGTCAAACATGCCCAAAAAGCGGCTCACTGGTTTTCCGAAACCTTCCCAGTGCCCTGATTTCCCATTTCCTTTCTCTCTTGCCTCCTCCCACCCATCGTGTCATGAAATCCTGGAACTCTGCCTTCAAAGAGCATCCCGATCTGACCTCTTCACACCACCCCCAGTCTGGTCGGATCGACCTTCATTTTCCGTCGCCCAGCCAGAGCGGTCCTTGGCAAAATTCAGCCAGACGATGTCACCCTCTCGCTCTGTTCCTTCCATTCTCTCCCCTGTCGATGCGAAGGAAATGCCCATGTTCTGGTAGTGGCTTCCAGGCCACTCGCTGTCTGCCCTCCGAACTCCGCTCGCCTCCCCTCCCCCTGTTCCCCTCGTTCTGTTCGTGGTCCGACAGCGGCAGCTGTCTTACACTTCTTTGAATAAACCACTTCGGGGTTGCTGGAGCCAGCCTGGGGTGTCCTTCCCGGGCCTGCGCACAGCCAGCTCACAAGGTCAAGGTTGGTCCACCTCTTACCTTCGGGACGAGCACTGCGCTCCCCGCCTGACCATCCCCTTTGGTAGCGCTGCATCCTGCCTTCTGGCTCCCACATCACTCNATTTTCGTCGTTGCCTTTGTCACATATTAACCTGCTTACTGTTTGTTTTTTTTAATTATGTTTTCTTGGTTATTGTTTATCATGTCTTTGCTACACTCCGGGGCAAGGTCCACGGAGGCAGGGACTTTGTGATATTTGGTGATGTAATCCAAAGAATTAGGACACGGCCACTTGATAAACATTTGTCGGAGAGGTGGAAGAGTGTTAGAATGATGTTTCCTTGGCTTTTGCAGCAGAATTCCACACTCACATTTTCCAGGAAGCAATGTCAGGAACAATTGGAGAATATTTAGTTGATGTGGTTAAAAATAGTCCATAGAAGGGTTTTCTAGGTTGCTGTAGGCAGTCTCAGGGGTAGCAAAGTAGGCTGAATCCCACATTGTTTCCTCCCTGGAAAACACTGTCTCGGGCTACTTGCCAGCATCGTTTCCTCGGGGACTCAGTTAAAATGTCACCTCTTCTGAAGAAGTCTCCTTTGCCTCCCTTCAACTGTTAGACATACCTGTTCCGTTTGGTGTACCAACCACTGCTCGGGGACAGAAATCTCTGCTTCACTCAACTTGCGTTGTGGAGGTAGGAGGCAGACAATTAAACAAAGGTCTCTGTAAAGTTAAAAAATAAGAAAGTGCAGAGGGGTCTGGGGGTTTACAGTTTTACTTGGGGGAGCAGTCAGGGACAGCCCCACTGGGGAGTCACATTGCGGGGGGGGGGACCTGAAGAATGGAGGCGGCTGGAGCAGGCAGAAGCCGGGATGTCCAGTTGCAGAGGGAGGATGCAAATGTCAAGGGAGAAGGCCGGTTGGGGGGGAGAGGTGCATTGGGGTCAGGTTGGCTCGAGCTGAGAGAGTGAGGGAGCACATCAGTGTGACAGGGACAGGGGTAGTTAGGGTTTGCTGTGTTTACAGATGTTTCATTGGATTATGGACACTGGGAAGAAAGGATCAAGTCTTAAAAGCTGAGTACTCAGTAAACACTAGGTACCCAGTAAATACTGTCAAATATTGACGAAAACTTTTCTTTCATGCTTTAATTTTCTTGTGTAAAAATTTAAGAATCAAAATAACATTTGCAATAAATAAGTGTGTAAGAGGCATGTATTTCATCAGCTATAAAACATTACTTAAAAAAATTGTTCTTAATGTTTAGTTATTTTTGAGAGAAAGAGAGAGACAGAATGCAAGTGAGGGAAGGGCAAAGATAGAAGAAGACACAGACTGGGAAGTAGGCTCCAGGCTCTGAGCTGTCAGCATAGAGCTTGATGTGGGGCTCGAATTCACAGACCGTGAGAACATGACCCAAGCTGAAATCACATGGCCCAACCCACTGAGCCACCCATGCGCCCCTAAAATATTCTTTTTAAAACCATACTTTCTCTCATTTTGCATTCATACCAAAAAATACAAAAGAAATTAACATGCCTTCATGTAAATATAAACGGTAGTGAAAATTTCAAATTTCCCGAAATCCTTTTCCAGGTAATGTAATTTTGATGAATATTTATAACCAATGTTTTCATAGAGCCAGGCACTTGATACTTTTCATTAATGAAAAAGCATTTTCATTTTATGAACATTCCATCTATAACATTTTTTTACTCTAAAACCCCTAAATGTCAGAATTGTCTGCTAACAAAAACAGTGTACAAATTTACCTTATTGTTAATATAACTTGCATATTTATGCTTGTTTTTATCTTATTACTACTGGTCAATCACTGTCTTTTAAAAAGTGATCTAAACCGTTTATTTATTTATTTTTTTAAATGTTTTATTTATTTCTAGGAGACAGAGAGAGACAGCGTGAGCAGGGGAGGGTCAGAGAGAGAGGGAGTCACAGACTGAAACAGGCTCCAGGCTCTGAGCTGGCAGTCAGCACAGAGCCTGACGCAGGGCTCGAACCCACGAACCGTGCGATCATGACCTAAGCGAAAGTTGGACGCTTAACCGACTAAGCCACCCAGGCGCCCCAATCTAAACCGTTTAATTCAGTGAACTAAACTAAAGCCTACTTGTTAAAATAAATCTGAAGACTGTGTTTTGCTGGAAGTTTCCAGTTTATAACTTAGCTGTTTGGGTGTAATTAAGATTTACTTTTATTTCAACAACAGAAAGATGATTTTATAAAGAAAAAATATCCCTCGTTAGAGCATTTTCAAAGAGATTTTTTAAAAAACTTGATATTGTTTTTATTACTTGGTGCACCAGGAGACAATCATTTGGTTGAATGATGGTCATTCTAAGAAAATAAACAAGAAGGAGTTCATGCGTCAAGGCCCTAGTTGGGTTTATTCATGTTTTATCAATGCTTTCTTCTAGAGATCTTTCTGGAGACAGCATCCTTTTAATCCTAGGGAGTTTCTGAGTGAAATCCACTAGACTGAAGTCAGAAAGAGATGTGACTGCCTTTATGTTTGTCTGAAAGTCTGTTTTTAAATGACTCCATGCACACTTGTTTATTTTCCAGACCTATTTGTGTGCTCAGACTCATAAATAGTTCTGATGGCTATTTGAAATCTAGGCTCCTAATTTGTATTCCACTTTTGGTTAATGATTTTTTTTTTCCGAAAAGACTTACAGTTGGTATTATATATGCATTCATTAGATTCACAGCTTGATTACTGTATTTGTCCTTCTCGGGGACTAAGAATGGACCACTTAATAACAATAATTAGGAATAACAACGCCTTCTTCTTGCTTCCCAAATTAGATAGAATTTAGGACCAAATCTGAATATAACTACAGTCGGTTTTCTCTTCATATGACCTCTAAGATTTTATTTTATTTTATTTTTAATATTTTTATTTATTTCTAGGAGAGAGAGAGAGAGAGACAGCGTGAACAGGGGAGGGTCAGAGAGACAGGGAGTCACAGACTGAAACAGGCTCCAGGCTCTGAGCTGGCAGTCAGCACAGAGCCCGACGCGGGGCTCGAACCCACGAACCGCGAGATCATGACCTAAGCAAAAGTCGGATGCTTAACCGACTAAGCCACCCAGGCGCCCCTAAGATTTTAAACTCTTAAGTTATAAGCCCATCTGTTTTTGGTTTTCCAGTTAAGACCCACATTCACTTTTCGCAATGTAAGTGGTTGGAAGATACTTTTTTTCCAGAAAGAATAAGGATTACTATTAATTATAGAAATTCAAAATAGGTTAAAGTAATGGAAAAATCCCGAAAGTTTTACTTTGAAAACAGTGAATTATAAATTATGCTAAATGACCCATATAAAATATAAGATAGAAACACTGTTCTGAACAAAGATAAATATTGTTTCATGACATTAATGAAGTATTTAGTAATTGCTTATTGACTTATTAAATAAAGCATATGTAGTATGAAAAAGTCCTTATAAATAAATCATTCTCAAAGATAGAGTTTAAAAAGTAAGAAATAGTTTACCTACTATAAATATTACAGTATTTTTTAAAGCAAGGGATTAGCTACTTCTGAAATATATTATTTTTAAATTAGAGAGAGAGAGAGCAAGAGGAGGAGAGAGGATCTTAAGCAGGCTCCACGCTCCACACAGAGCCTGACACAGGGCTCGATCCCATGACCCTGGGATCTTGACCTGAGCTGAAATTAAGAGTCAGATGCTCAACTGACTGAGTCATCCAGACGCCCCTACATTTGAAATATTTAATGTAGGTTGAGGATCCTTGAAAACTAGCAAAGAAGATTGACAATCATATATGAAACAGGAGACCATCACACAATACTGCGTAGGGAAAGGACCAATAGAAGGTGGTGGAACATATTAATTAATACCTATGCGATGTGTATCAGAAAGGAGAACAACTAGAGGGAAGGGAACAGAATTTGATTCTAAGCCACAAAGCCAAGTAACAATGGAGGAGCTACAAAGTTAAAATAGAAATGTCAAGGAAATGTTGAACTGAAGAAAAAAGACTTGGCAGGAAATAATAAAACAATGTGGCTTCAGATTGAATGTGAACAGCAGAAGAGAGGGGTTTAATCAAAATACACTTTAATATTTCTTGTTTGGAGGCGCCTGGGTGGCTCAGTCAGTTAAGCGTCCGCCTTCGGCTCAGGTCATGATCTCACGGTTTGTGGGTTCGAGCCCTGTGTCGGGCGCTGTGCTGACAGCTCAGAGCCTGGAGCCTGCATCCGCTTCTGTGTCTCCCTCTCTCTCTGACCCTCCCTGCTCATGTTCTCTCTTTCTCTCTCAGAAATAATTGTTAAAAACATTAAAAAGCTTTTTTTTTTTTTTTAAATATTTCTTGTTTGTGATTTTGGAAGTTGATTTGAAGGAGGTGATCTAAGTTCAGTGCTGGAAATTTGAGTATGACAAAACATCAAACCTGGGCATTCTATAGGAATTTAGATATTTGGGATGAAGGATTAAATAAGATTTCCATTTATAATATTATGATGAAGGGTGCCTGGGTGGCTCAGTCAGTTGAGTGTCTGACTCTTGATTTTGGCTCAGGTCATAATCTCAGGGTGGTGGGATGTAAGCCGCAAGTAAGCTCAGCTCAGAGCCTACTTAAGATTCTCTCTCTTACTCTACCNTAAATAAATAAATAAATAAATAAATAAATAAATAAATAAAATATTATGAGCCTCTGGGTGGCTCAGTTCTTAGAGCATCTGACTTTGGCCCAGGTCATGATCTCATTCTCACAGTTTGTGAGCTTGTGACCCTCTTCTGGTCAGCTCGAGCCCCACTTGTTGTGAACATGAGCCCTGCTGTGGGCAAAAGATGAGCCCTGCTTCAGGTGAGCCCTGCTTCTCTCTCTTTCTCTCTCCCTCTCCCCATACCCCCCCTCTGCCTCTCCCTCACTTGTGCTCTCTCTCCACCCCCCAAAATATGATGAATGACAACATTTTAATCTTATAAATTTAACTAATTCTCAAACTGGAATTAAATTACCATTCTAGAGGTAGTGTAAGGTAACTTTTTAAGCAAAATTAAATCCCCATGCCATGTGCCCTACTATCTTAAACACGAGGTCAAGCTAAAAAAACTATAGATCCAAGACTTGGTCTTTCAACTGGATCTTTGTATCTTAGTTTGTTCATGGTTACTTTTAACAACAGCTTCAACTGTATAAATAGCTTGACTTCCCAGTATTTTTGTGTCTTTTACAAGCAGCAACGTTTTCATAAAAAGGTGACGTCATACAGTTAGGCACCATTTTGCCACTGGGCTATACGCTTCAAGAGAGAAGTAGCATGTCAGTTTCACTCATCATTCTGTTGCCTGACCCTGCATGGGCCTGACACTTAGTAGATCTGGTTTGGATTTGAGCTCTGCTAATGCAGTCTGTGTGGCCTCAGGCAATTCCATTCCTATCTCTCTGGCTCAGTTTCCTCAGGTTATAAAACAGAAATAATAACACTCTTGTGTAACAGCTGGCTTAATAGATGGGAAATCTCTTCAAGATTCAAACCCCTATATAGATGTAAATCCTTGTATTATTTCATAATATTTCTCTGAGATAAGTGACAAATTAATGAGAGCTTTCAGTTATCCGAAGGAGTATTCTATAGAAGCTGCAGGAGCTCTCCTGGTATCTGCTACCGTGAGGCAACAGTAAATCGCAGCATTAAGTATTTGATTTAATTACATAAGGGTAACATTTTAATGCCAAAAGATTGTCTTTCTGTATGTTTTTAAAACACAGGATGGAATATTTCTTCCCTCCTATATTATAAATGCATTCTTCACTTAAACTAAAGTAAATTCTTCAGAATCCCTTGCTATTTCAGATTATATAGATTAGCTTAATGGGGGAAAAAAAAAGCATGCATACACACATGCACACACACACTCAGGGGAGAATCTGTTCCCCTCTTTTAAAAGGTATGGGCGTTAGGGGCGCCTGGGTGGCTCAGTCAGTTAAGTGTCTGACTTCGGCTCAGATCATGATCTCACGGTTTATGAGTTTGAGTCCCACATCGGGAGCCTGTTTTAGATTCTGTGTCTCTCTCTCTCTCTGCTCCTCCCCCACTCATGCTCTTTCTCTCCCTCAAAAATAAACATTAAAAAGTTTTTAAAAAGTATTCTGAATTGGAAGGTAATGTTTATTGTCTCTTATATGTCATTCTAATAAAAAAAAAAAAACTCTACCATGAGTGTTTGACGTAAAGAAAAAAAATAACAGTGTCAGAAAAGGCAAGTAGCTGGTATAAATTCTCTCTCCTGGTAAGCGACTGGCCCAGAATTTCAAACCAGGCCCAGGCCTTTTCCATTCCTATCTACTTTAACATTTCTGACCCCAGTGCAGCCCCATCCAATATCCAGCATGATATTTTCTTATATATGAAAATAAAACGAAGTTTGACGTGCATGTTCTGTGATTTGCATTGTGAAAGAGTCCCAGACCAAATACCAAAGTTTAGGTTTTCATGTCTTCAGAACACACCTTCCCTTGTAGGTCCCCAGGTGTTTTGATTGTCCTACAAATGTGTGTATTGATTCTCATGTCTGTCCTTTCTTATGTTCACATGCACCTCTGTATGCCATGTAAATGAAGTATTGGCTCTTTTCCTCTGGCGTCTTATTTTTGTTTCTCGTTGTGATGAAGGGCAGATAAACATTGACTCTAGTGTAATGACAGGTTTACAATGACAATTAGTAAAGATAAATTCATGTTATTGGTTTCTTAAAAATATATATTTCATTTACGTGGAATTTATTGTTTAAGACTCCTTTATTAGCTAAGAGAAGAGAGATTATTGTGATGGTAATCGTTTGGTTTTGGCTTTTTTAAAGCAAGATTAGTCCTAACTTAATGGAAAAAGGGACAGATTTGTCATTTGTTCATTCATTCAGTGAACATGAAGTAGAACCTTCTATTGCAGAAGTAGCAAATATGTAACACAGGCTGCTTCTCTTGACCCGTCTGTGCTCCAGTGTTTATGTGCGTGTTCTTTCCTACTGAGTCTGAAGTGGCTTCAGAATCCTTTGGAACGTGGTCCTCGAGGCAGCCATTATTAAAGATCAGAGATGGGGGTGTGATGGGTAATCTGTCTCAACATGGCTAGGCCATAGTACCCAGATATTTGGTCAAACATTATTCCAGATGTTTCTGTGAAGGGTCTGTTTTTGTTCAGATTTTTTTTAGTTGAGATTCACTCAAAGTGAGTAGACCTTGGTCAGACGTTTTATTCAGTAGACTTTGAGTAAAGTATTACCCTCTCTAGTGTGGGTAGGCCTCGTCCAATGTGTTGTAGGCTTCATAGAAAGAAGATGGACTTCCCCTGAGAAAGAAGGGATTTTTTGCCAGTAGGTTGCCGTAGTTTTGTTTTCTTTTCTTTTCAATTTTTTATTTAAATTCTGGTTAGTTAACATACAGTGCACTATTGATTTTCAGGAGTAGAATTCAGTGATTCATCCCTTACATACAACACTGGTATTAATGGTTTTTAAAGTTTGATTAATGTATTGAGTATGTACTATGTGCCAGGCACTGTCCCAGGTACTGAGATATACCAGTGAACAGAGCCCACCACAATTCTTTATGGATCTTACATTCTAGAAGCATACAGATGTGGGATTTAAATAGTATGTTGGAGGTATACTAGAAGGCAATAATTAATGTAAGAAAAAAAGAGAGTGAAGAATGGGGAATATCAGAGGTTTGATAAGATTTTAAAAGATTGGTCCTACCATAGAAATAAAATATCAACAACAACAAAAAAATAACACTTGAGCAGAGCCTTGAGGAAGTGAAGAAACAAGCCACGGAGCCATCTCAGGGAAGAGCAGTACAGGCATAAGAAAGAATCAGTGCAAAATTTCTGAAACGAGTGCCTGTCACGTGTGAGGATGAAGCACTGAGGCCGTGGGGCTGCAGTCAATGAGGTGAGAGGGGTACTGGGGATTGAAATTATGAGGGCTTTGGACGTCCATTAGCACTTAGACAGTTACTGTGAATCTGCCTAGCAGCCAGTGAAGGGCTTTACAAAGAAGGGTCATGTGATCTAACTTTTCAGCAGCATCCTTCAGGCTGTTCTCTTGAGAATAGAACTAAGTTAAGATAAGCAATGTTAGGGGCGCCTGGGTGGCTTAGTCGGTTGAGCGTCCGGCTTTCGCTTAGGTCATGATCTCGCGGTTCGTGGGTTCGAGCCCCGCGTCGGGCTCTGTGCTGACTGCCAGCTCAGAGCCTGGAGCCTGTTTCAGATTCTGTGTCTCCCTCTCTCTCTGACCCTCCCCTGCTCACGCCGTCTCTCTCTCTCAGGAATAAATAAAAAACATAAAAAAAAAAAAAAGATAAGCAATGTTAACCCTCCACAGAGTGCTTTTCAGATCCCTCAACTGTTCCTTCAACAAAGATTTATTGAGCGTTTGATTTGTGCCAGCACCAGGCATACAACACGCAGTGAAAACCTGTCATTCCTTACCTTTGTGCAGAGTGATGCGATTACAGGCTCAAACACTGCTGGGGGCCCCATTCTAGAAGGAGAGGAGATGACCTTGTCTGGAGGATCAAGGGACATTGTCTCATGAAATAACCATTCAGTGGAGTGAAGTAGGTGAAAATGAAGGTGCTGTGTGTGTGTGTGTGTGTGTGTGTGCATGTGCACACGCACCCACGCGTGCATGCCTTCCGGACACTGGGAAGTCTGGATATGGACAGGCTCTGTGAGGGAGACGAACTCAGAGTCTAGTGTCAGCCACAACAAAACATGAAAATCCAGCAAATAGGGTCCAGAGTGAAGACTTCTGAAAGTCAGACTACGGATTTATCTTTATCCAAAGATCAAGAACATTGTAAGTTATTCTAAGATAAAAGTCACTAATGTGATAAAGCAGAGAAAAGGCATAACATTTATATTCAAACCAGTTATTTTGATTGAAAGCTGTCAGGACGGTCGAGTGGTGTAAGGTGCCAGACTCCCTCCCTGCTTCCTGCGCTAGGAGTCCACGTGCAGCTGTGGGTGGGTTCGAATCCCACTTCTGACATGTCAGATTTCACTCCCCCCTAATTTCCTCCAAAGTATATCTATCTGAGCAGTCTGGGGAAAAAAAAAAAAACTATTTTGATGGAGATGGGCCAGGGGATGCAGCATTGGATGTCCATTAAGGGCTCTATCAGTCTGAAAGAGAGAGGCTAGCAGAAGGAACTGGCAGGATTTAGAACCTTTGCAGAAGAAGTTAGAGATGAGGGTGTGCAGGAAGAGATGCCAGAGAGGCAGGGAGCAAACCAAGAAACCAGTTGGTTGTTGAATCTTGTGGGCCAAGCGGAACAAGTGTCAAGAAGGATGGAGAGGCGGCCCCTGGTCTACCAGGGGAAATGCAGCATGGACAGAGCAAGGGTCAGCACCTTCCATTACACTAACCCAAGTGAAGGGCACATCGAGGGAGGCTCCTGAGGGCTGAGAGACAGGCAGGAGGTTGGAAGAGTAACTAAAGCACAGAGAAAATATCAACAATGATACACGGACACATGATCATTTGTGGTATTGAAGGTCGCCACGCCACAACTAGCAAAATTCTAGTGGTGGTTGAGATGGCAGTGGTGGTGATTTTCATCTTTATCCACATTTGACAGGTAGGAACTGATACTGTGGCAAAGTAAGTAACAAAGTCAGAAGAACAGTGAGTGAAAGGCTGGAAAACAAAATCATGGACTCAGGCTTCAGATGGTCTATGTTCTTTTCAAAACAGCACTTTGCCAAAGATCTTTTCATTGCAGTTTTTGAATGCTGCTTATTTGGTTTGGTTTGGTTGGTGAAGGGTTGCTTTCAATTTGTGTTTTTAAAGTTTATTTATTTATTTTGAGAGAGAGGATGTGTACACACAAGCGTGAGCAGGGGAGGTGCGAAGAGAGAGGGAGAGAGAAAATCTCAGGCAAGCTTTTGCTGTCAGCACAGAGCCCAACACGGGGCTCAATCCCATGGACCACGAGGTCATGACCTGAGCAAAATCAGGGTCAGACACGTAACCAACTGAGCCACCCACGTGCCCCTAATTTGTGTTTTTAATGGGAAAGACTTCATTGTTCTCACAGAAAAATAACCTCAGTCTGTCGGCCTGAGGTTCACAGGTTTTATGCTTTAACTGTAGCCAATAGTATTTCCAGTACTGACATATAATTGAACATTAAATTCTTACTTATGATAATTAATAATAATAAATCAATTAAGCGAATGCATTAGTTGCTCCATTACTATGGGAAGTATGTAAGAATAAAATTATCTTGAAATGGTTTTAAGTATTTTCTAGACATATGCTGTTAGAAGTTTTCATATTTGTATAATGACAGTAGAAGAAATGAGTGGATAATTGTGATATGCAGATAGTAGATGACTGGGTGATGATCACTGAGTGACAGTTTTCTGATCAATTAATTATTAGACCCGAATCCATAGCAAACCAGGCCACATTACTTTAGCACTTTCCCCATAGACCTACTCATGAGAACACTGGAAAATGAGTTCTTTAATTAAAAAGACCAGAAATTGTCCCATTTCTTATCCCTCTCATAGATTTGTAACCAAAAGTCTGTGGCATTCAATGAATCACTTGCCCTGTGTTCTTTCTCTGTGGAATTTAATGGTTTTTTTCACTTGCAACTTTAGAAGATTATTGACTGTTCTTCATCTCTTATCTATTAGGTCTCTCACTATAAGGAACATGCGTTGGTAGCATCTTGGCTTTATGTCCGCCATATTGCCTGTTTGAAGCCGAGTATTGCTTTTTGGTTTCTAAATAAATCATTTTTGGAAAGTATGAGTCACAGGCTTCAAGCAAGTTTTCTGTCAATGATATGGATGGTGTAATGTCATCCAGTAGTGTTTTCATTTCCTTCAGTAAAATATAGTTTAGAATTTCTGCAGTTTGTTCATTTTTGATTTGGACATTTGAGGGGGGAGATACTAAAAGTTTGGAGGCAATAGGGAAATTACTTTTTCTTACAGAATATTAAGGTAACATTTTTTGCATTTTTATGTGCCTTCCTACTCTTCTGCATTGTAAATTATATTAATGCTTTGGGATTTTATATACAAGAATAAAATTCTAAAGCTAGTTCTGGAATGTAGAATAAAGAATGAAGATTAAAAAATATAAAACTTTAGGATAGTTACCTTAGTAAATTAGCTCTTTGGATAACATGATATGCTTTTAATAAAACTTCCTCAAGCCATAAATGCAAGGCTATTTATTAGGATCCATTTAGGTGGTATTTTCTACAATATGAGAACAACACTTCTAGGAAAAGGAAAGACAATTTTTGGGAGTTTTTAAAGTTTATTTATTTATTTTGAGAGAGAGAGAGCATGAGCTGGGGAAGGGCAGAGAGAGAGAGAGAAGGCCAAGCAGGCTCCACGCTGCTCGGGGCTCAAGGCTGACACGGGCCTCGATATCACAAACCATGANAGAGAGACAGATGTATAAAATGTATAAGATGTATAAAATGATTCAGCTAAGTACAGACTCTGTTGCTATGAAACTCAGCTTTGCACCAGGCCATTAGGGAAAACAACAGGCTACTTGGAAATCATGATATGACACGTGAAGATAAATTTGATAATATCCCTATGCAATACTTTACTAGAAAAGTTAATTGTTTTTAGTTCTATCTTTCACGTTGACAAACTGAATTATGATTTTGAGGTTTATGTCTAGCCTAATGTACTGCAAAGCATCCATTTCATTAAAGTTATAAAGATAGAAAGCAGCTATCCATTTGGCAGACTTTCCTATATGACAGAAGATTTACATCTTATAACACTGTACTCTTTTTTTAAAATATGATGTATTGTCAAATTAGGTAACATTCAGTGTGTAACGTGTACTCTTGGTTTTTAGGGTAGATTCCCGTGGTTCATCACTTACATACAATACCCAGGGCTCATTCCAGCAAGTGTAAAAAAAAAGTCAGGGAGAAAAATACACTAACAAAACACTCTTCATTTGGATAATACAAAAATGGCAGAGTCCCATTAAAAACGACATAGCACTAGTGTTTTAAGGCTAATAATAATAAAAATAACTTACATTTATGAAGTTCTCAATATGTGCCTGACTCTTTTCTAAAGATTGTACATGTAATTGTATCACGAAGTGCTAAATTAAAAGCTAAATAAAAATATTTTCCAAGGCTCTTCCGTAAAACAAACCTTGTTAAGGTACAGTTAAATGCATTGCGAAATAAGAATTAATATTTAGATAGGTTATTCACTTATTTATAAAACACCATATCTTTTATTCTTCTAAAAATTTAGGTAACCCCATCCTACATCATAGAAGTGTTCCATGAACACAGCAGTGCTGAAAGAGTATGCTAACCAGGATGACGTGTTATTAACGCTCATGGAAACTGTTTTGTTTTTGTGTATGCCTTTTTGAGAAAACCTTTATATTTTCTAGAAACTTCGATCAATCAAAACTTTTTAGGCGGAAGTCACAGAAAACACAGACCTCAGGAACAGCTGGGTGTAAAGGGGTGAAGGATGGAAAAGTCCAGGCAAATGATGAAAATATGCCATGCCAAGGGGTTCACATTCTGCCTAAAAACAATAGGCTGAGGCTGGCCTGCACAATACTTTTAGGAACCAAGCTTGATCCAGATGTAATCCCAAGGTTCAAGTTTTTAAGTTCTGCATGTGAAAAATACATTATAAAGTTAGAGGAAAGGAAGTAATACTCCCAATGCACTGATGATCAAAGCTCAGTACCATTCATGCCATCGCATTCTTGCCTTGTTTTCCTACATCCTCTATTTCTTTCGATTTTCCTTCCACTTTTCCACGATTGAAATCTGGGAGTCAACTCTGAATCCTTCATTTTTCAGCCTGACACTGTCCTGCAAGTTTTCCCTTCATCGCCCACCTTCACCGCGTCCTTCATTTTTTCTCCTCTCGGCACCGTTTCACAAGAAGCCTTCATCCCTCGGTAGCCTGTATTTTATCATTTATATGCTCAGTAATCATATTCTGATACAGTTTTCTTTACTTCAGTTATTCTTTCTCCAATGCTATTTGCACCAAGAAACTAAATGCCTAGCCTCATTTACTGTGCCGCTGTGATGACCTGCAAGAAGCCCCGATGCCCGTCCGAGAGTTCTTCATGCCCAGGAGTGTGGTCCATTCCCTCCTCCCTTACGTAGTTTACAAGTAACATGCCTGTCAAGCCATTTTCCTCACTTTCTCCTTCCCTCCCTTTCTCCAGGACCTTCTGCTTGCATCACTCATCATGGTAGCTTTGCTCATAATATCCCTATTGGCATCTTCTTCCTTGGCTCAAATCCCTCAAACCACGTTCAATCCTAACTCCTATACTTACATTTTCTGATATTTATATATTAGAAAAATATAACATATCTTGCCATTATTTCATAGGTTCTTGAAAGGAAGGTATATAATCTTTTTCAGGTTACCTGTGTGTCTGTGTCTGTAGGTTATTTTTACCAGGAAGCTGTTTTGGTATTCTGTACACGTGTCTGTTTTTTCATGTACTCAGTCTACCAGAATCATATAATCTACCACGGACAGGGGGAGATGGGCTAAAATCTTCCACTGTTCATGTCATTTTTATAATTCTAACTTTGCTAATGCTAGCTACTCCTTTTGACGCATAAAATGTTCATACCTGTTACATCTTTATTATGGACTGATGCATTTAGGATTAAAAAGTTCACTCTTTCCAGTCACATGTAATGCTTTGCTTTGCTTTTTTCCCTTCAATTCAACTGTGTTCTTCATGTTACCTGTGTCCGCTTTGACTGCACTGAGGGAAATGTGAGAATTTGGGGACCCACACAAGCCATCATGGAAGAAAGCATTCACTCTCAGTAGGATTAGATTTGAAAATACACGTCACAGACAAGTGCTATTGTTGTGTGTAGATTATTATTGGGTGGAATTATTAGGGCAACATGTTTTGCTCTGGTAAAAATTTTTTTCGTCTTTTGGGGCGCCTGGGTGGCTTAGTCGGTTAAGCGTCCGACTTTCGCTTAGGTCATGATCTCGCGGTTCGTGGGTTCGAGCCCCGCATCGGGCTCTGTGCTGACGGCCAGCTCGGAGCCTGGAGCCTGTTTCAGTCTGTGACTCCCTCTCTCTCTGACCCTCCTCTGCTCACGCTCTCTCTCTCTCTCCTAGAAATAAATAAAAAATATTTAAAAAAAAAAAATTTTTTTCGTCTTTGTTCCATTCGGAAATTAAGGAAAAAGCCAGGCCTTCTCCTTCCTTGGATAGGAAGGTGACACTTGGGATCCCAGGCTTGACAAGTATTTAATTGTCATTTTGCTTTAATGTCTGTATTTAAAGTGATTACTAAAAATATAATGAAACTAAGATTCAGCTATTTGAATGAAACTCTTTATTAATAACTTTTAAGAGAAAACAATTACTTCAAGGTTTTGCTAATGTATTAGGATTTCTTTTCTTTATTAATAACTTTTAAGAGAAAACAGTTACTTCAGGTTTTCGCTAATGTATTAGGATTTCTTTGTCAGAACCCTTCATTGCATCCTATATAAATACCAGTATTCCTTATAACAATCAGAGCGGATCTTACACAGTGGCAGAGCATTTATAGCTACAAAGTTTAAATATCAGGTATTTGTAAATGTAATGTTTTAAAGTTTACTCTTCCGTTATAAAACGATGTTACATTTTATAATATTTTTCTAAAAATAAC
The DNA here is from genome assembly GCF_008692635.1 of Crocuta crocuta. NCBI lineage: Eukaryota > Metazoa > Chordata > Mammalia > Carnivora > Hyaenidae > Crocuta > Crocuta crocuta. The sequence continues at coordinate 249,995 of NW_027532420.1, read as the reverse complement.
ACACTAAGTTATTTCTTGTATTTTTAATGGAGTATCAAATATTTCACATCTAAGAAAATTTACTACTGTAATACAATTTCAAGCCCCATTCTTTGAAAGATCACTGAAATTCAAAACTTCACATCCCACTAAAATGTTACATGTTTCCTGTGTACAATCTGGTAGGTGAACCGTTAGCAAAAATGCATCATGGGAGCCTCATCAAACCCCTTCATCCTCCCTAAGACTTCCCGGAGAAGGGCAGCTCTGGGAGGCAGGGGTGCTTTTTGAGGAGAGGCCATGAGTAAACATGAAGGGCAGGCCAATCTTCCATGCTCCAGAGGGATTTCTCGCCATGTCCCCCTGCGTGTGGCTCCGGTCCTGCTAAAACACTTGTTGTCACTGATACTGGGTCATGACTGGGTTACAGCTTTTCAGAGTAATAAAAAATACTTCCTTTTCTCCCCATGTCCAGAATACATTGTTAATGATGTCCTGAGCACTGGAGACGGAAGACCAAACCTCCCGAACTTTTTAAAAGATTTTGTTTTTTTAATAACTTACTGTCATGTTGGCTAACATATAGTGTATACAGTGTAGTCTTGCCTTCGGGAGTAGATTCCTGTGATTCATCCCTTACATGCCACCCCAGTGCTCTCCCCAAGTGTTCTCCTCAATGCCCGTCATCCATTTCCCCTGCCCCCCCAACCACCCACCCATCAGCCCTCAGCTTGTTCTCTGTATTTATGTATGCTCTCTGTATTTGTTCTCTTGTGGTTTGCCTCCCATCTGTAACTTATTTTTCCTTCCCTTCCCCATCGTCTTCTGTTACATTTCTTGAATTCCACATAGGAGTGAAAACATACGATATTTGTCTTTCTCTGACTGGCTTATTTCATTTAGCGTAATACCTTCCAGTTCCATCCATGTTATGGCAAATGGCAGGATTTCATTCTTTTTCATTGCTGAGTAGTATCCCATTGTGTGTGTGTGTGTGTGTGTGTGTGTGTGTACATACATACACATACCACGTCTTCTTTATCCATTCCTTTTATAAACGGGAAGGGGCCTTAGCGACCATTCAGCCCATTGGATCGCTTCACAACGTGGGAGAGGTTCGAGGCTTGCCCTGTGACTGACAGTGGAACTTCCATAGCAGCCGCATCCTGGTCCCCTGCTCAGAGCTCTTTGCTGTCGAATCTTAAGTTGTGGTGCTTGTCTTGCTTACCACATAGCAATTTAGAACATATGTTTGAGATTCATTGTTCTAGAGAGTAAATATATCTGCGCTATTTTCCATGTAAACAGTACAGTGTTTATGGCTACCATGTCAGTAGACTTTTTATTTTGATTTGTTCCTTTGTTTCTTAAACGATCAGGAGAGACGCCCACCAAGTGAAACTGACTCTCTCCCCCTTCTCCTTACTTCTCTTTACCGAAATACCTGCCTTCTTGTTCAGATTGGTGGTGGCCGAAGTAATTGGAAAATGGAATTGCTGTGGATGGGCTCTATTGCTAAATTTGTTAAAATCTCCAGATGATATTATAATTTTATTTCCTGGGAGTTTTGTAACATTTCTTGCATTATTGTGGAACGGCAGGACTCAGATGGCTTGCATTCTTTTCTTCGTGGTTGTGGACCGTATCACGCGGCTTTTAACTGGAGGCCATTTATCCTTATGGCCGTGGATTTGATTTTGAGTTTTTGAGTTTCAGTTTATATTGTGACTAGGAATACATAGTGAATATCGTTTTTATTTCTAAGTAGAACAAGTGTATCACTTCCAAATACTCTGGAATGTGGGATATTGGATATAAACTCTGCATAGTTAAGCAACTCTTTTTGTTATTTTTCTTATCAACTGTGAATTCTAGGTTTTTACTTTGTGATTGTAAGCACATGTTTTTATGTGCATGAAAGATATTATTAGTTTAACAGATGTTAACTGAGCACCAGCTGTGTATGAATTTACACCCCAGTGGAGGAGAGAGATAAGAGATAATACAGGTAAGTAAATTTTGTATGATGCTAGAAGGTCATATGTGATACGGAAACAAGAAAAAGTAGAGCAGGGTAAAGGGGATCTAAAGTCCACGTTTATGAACATGGGAAGACAGGAAACAATTTGTAAACTGAATAGGATAAAATTTGAGCAAGCACTTGCAGGACGTGTAGACGTTAGTTCAGGGGTAACTGAGGGAAGAATGTCTCCAGCAGAGAACAGAGACTCTAGGAATGCCCAGCACTCAGGGCGCACAGGCCATTAGTTCCCCCTCAAAGAGGAAGTGGCAGGGGCGCCTGGGCGGCTCAGTCTGTTGGGCGTCTGACTTCACCTCAGGTCGTGATCTCGCAGTCTGTGAGTTCAAGCCCCACATCTGGCTCTCTGCTTTCAGTGTGGAGCTCGCTTAGGATCCACTGTCCCCCTTCTCTCTCTGCCTCTCCCCGGCTTGTGCTTTCTCTCTCCCTGTCTCAAAAATAAATAAACATTCAAAGAGAGAGAGAGAGAGAGAGAGAGAGAAGGTGGCAGAGGGAGGGAGGTACAAAGAAGAAGATGAAGAGAAATGACGGAGAACATTAGGCAGGGTCTTGAAACCATTGTTAGGATTTGGGCCTTACTCCAAAGGAAATGAAGAGCTATGGCGGGTTTGGGGCCAAACACCCACCCTCAAGGCCTGTGTCTTTCCCTTCTCATCTGACCCTCAAGCTAACTCAGTTCTATTGTCAATGCATATGTATTATTAACAAATGGTATATATAATGCACAGTACATTTTAATATGATTTTTTTCAGTGTTAAGAATTCCACATTATTGGTGTTAGTGTCCGGACTCGTAAATATTCTGTTTATTTTTTATTTGTTTTTTTTTTTTATAGGCACTACATTTGTGACTATTATTTGTCTACTAATATATTCAACATTTTATAACTTAATAGATCTTTTTAAATGACAAGGATAGCTCCCTCTTATAATTTTACATTCCAGAAGCCACCAGGGGCACCTGGGTGGTCCATCTGGTTAAGTGTCTGACTCTTGATTTTGGCTCAGATCATGATCTCAGAGTTCATGAGATTGAGCAAGGTGCCTCCTTGGGATTCTCTCTCTCTCTCTCTCTCTCTGCCCCTCCCCAGCTCTCACTCCTTATCTCTCTCAAAATAGATAAATAAACTTTGAAGAAGAAGCAACCAGACTATTAGATGAATGTTCCATATTTTCTTTTTTTTTTGTAACTTGATAAACTATTTCTTTTCTTTAATTTTCTTACATTTTTATTTTAGAGAGAGAGAGTGCAAATGAAGGAGAGGGCAGAGAGAGAGAGAGAGAGAATCTTAAGCTGACTCCATACTTAGCACGAAGCCCAATGTGGGGCTCGATCCCATGACTCTGTCATCATGACCTGAGTCAAAATCAGGAGTTGGATGCTCAACTGACTGGGCCATCCAGGTGCCCCTCTCTGTCATTTTTAAGTTATTATTTTAATTCCAGTTAGTTCACATAGAATATTATATTAGTTTCACGCGTACAATATAGTGATTCAACCATTCCATAAATCACCCGGTGCTCATCATATTTTCCCTTAATTTAGGTAATAAATGATTGAAATACAAAAAATCTGCCACTTCAAATTCTGGAAACTTTGGTAGAAATACAATATTCTGGCCAAAGTCCTCCGGAAATATCCTTTTTGCTTTCTTGTGGTGCTTCAGCATTTGTCAGATTTCCAAACAGACCTCCTGACTCACAGCTACATCTAACATAGTTTAAAAGTCAAATCTCTGGCTGAAATGGGAGTCCCAGGAATGCCGAGAAAGGAGGAGGCAATCCCCTTTATTTCCATTAAACATTGGTCTGCAGGAAACATAAGTAGGGCCCAGAGCCCTCCTGGACATTTGCTTCTCTGTCGTGAGTTACCGGGTCAAGGCCACTTTTCTACGGATTTTCTTCCCTCAGTTCTGGTTCTAAAATACTTCAAGTCTTGTGGTTTCTTAAGCGAAAGGAAAATAACGTTAGAGATACATACCACCTTTGTGTAACGAAACAGCAGCAAGTCTAGGCCTTGTTTAGGATTTCCTTATGAGAATAAATGGTCAGAGTTACTGTAAGCCTCTTCTTCCAGAATACTGTCTGGAAACAGTGATAGAGGTTTTTTGTTTTTTTTTTAATATTGCTATGGTAACAGTAGAGAGCCATTTTTACGTATTATACATTATGCATAGTATAATGAAAAGTTATTGGGTATAATTTGGTCACATTTGAGAACTAAAGAAAAGAGTAAAGACTATCATACCACTGGAATGTATTTTTCACTGTCATTTAAATGTCTCACTCTAATTACCTTGTCTCACTTTCAAGTTCAGTCTGAGTAAACATCATTAGACATGTTAGAAAAAAAATCCTTTTAATTATCTAGATTTGATCCTATATATCTGCGGAAGCTGCCCAAAGGGTCAGCAGTTTTCATCATGAGTACAAAATGCTGTCTTTTCATGTCTTAATTCCAAAGAGTGTGTTCCTTTAGCAAGCAATATTTTTAAGGATATCTAAGCGAGGACTTTCCAATGACCTGGGAAAGCCATTAAGCTAATGAGCTTATACAACAGCTTTAAGGGTAATAAAAACCAATCCTGTACCCCATAAAACCTCCCTGTAGAGTTTCTTAAGTTAGATCTTACTTTTTAAAAATAGGAAAAACCAAGCATTAGACAAGTTTAAGGAACTGCTACTTATTTTAAAAAAGGCAGAAATACAACACAGTTCTGTCATGACTTTCTGCGGAGCTTGCTCATCATACCTCAGTGATGACCACTCATGGCCAAAGCCAGAAATTACTGTTTTTCCTTCCTGTCATAAGATATATTCCGAAGGTTTGCTTGGGTGTAGCTCCATCTTTTGACTCTATTGCTGTGACTCCAGTATATTTTTTCCCAATATAATTTGAGTGGACAACATGTTGAAATCGAAGGATAGACCTTCCTTGATGGGCGAAGTTGACTCATGTCGGTAACTGATGCAGAGAAAAACAGCACGACGTAGAGAAAGAAGATAGGTCCTTGGTTGTTCCGGGCTCCCTGTGTTCATGACCCGGACTCCAGAGGACACGCAGCATGTATAAAGATACATCAATCCGGATCCCATCTCAGAGGCTTGTTACCGAATCACGTGCAGACCACAGTACAAGAGCCCTGTACCCAAGCACTGTATAGGGTCTGGACTCGAGATGATAAAAACCTCCTGTTTCATGTAATGCATCTGCTTTTTCAGTTTTCCACGGGCATTCTGCTCTTACCTCTGCAGCCATTCATAGTTTACCCCACAGCCGCTGGGGGGACTGGAAGGACCTGAAAATGGGCTTTGTGTGTATTCATCAAATTCTGGGGATTAGTAACGTGAAAGAAGATCTGTGTGAAGTGCAGGTTTTCAGACACCGGCTGAGTTCTCTTAAGGATGCGCCCTGTGGCGAGCACAGTACAGAAACAGCCGAAAGGCACATTCTGTTCTAACACACTCACAGTCGTGTTTGTAGTCTTCTTATCTCTTAAACCTTTATTTTTTTCACCACTACTGTCTCGGAGTTATATGGGATATGATCAAAAGAAGCAGAAAGCATCAAAAGGCGTTAAGTATTTGGGGTATGGGACAAATTAGTAGAGAGTGAAAATTGCTGTAATAAAAACACAAGTGCATTTTTATTTTGTCCGCTTGCCGCGCATTCCAGTTGTGAAACAAGCAAAACGGCGGGCGTGGGCGTGGCTCAAATAAAGTCCACGTTGCCTCGTCAGTATTTAAAAAGATTTATTAAAGACTTTGAACTAATGCTTCCCTGTCCTTTAGAGAGCAGAACATGTACAGCAGCTCCTTTAAGTGAGAAGGACAGGGACAGAAAAGAAAAATATTGTTGATTTAAAAATATATTTTAGCTTTTTTTTTT
>NW_027532420.1:235872-244072 GCF_008692635.1 Crocuta crocuta | reverse complement strand
AACCGACTAAGCCACCCAGGCGCCCCTATTTTAGCTTTTTAAAGACTCTCGGTGCTTTAGCAAAGGTACTGCTTACAGAAATGACATTTCTACTTAGAAATGCTGCCATTTTGCCTACTTCCAAATATACATTAGATAATTCAGACGCCCTTAACAGTACTTTTGGACCACGGAAGAGACTTTTCTTCCTAACATATTGTGACAATTTGTTTGTGACTAGTTGTGAAGAAATAAACTGTGATGTGCCCATTTTGAAAATTCTGCTAATGTTTATGACACAACATCATCATGTGATTTTTTTCCTGAGATGATTTGTTCTCTATATATGTTTTGAAATAACCTTTTTTTTTTTTAATTTCTTAATGCTTATTTATTTCTGAGAGACTGAGAGAGACAAAGCATGAGTGGGAAAGGTGCAGAGAGAGGGGGAGGCACACAATCTGAAGCAGGCTCCCGGCTCTGAGGTGTCAGCACAGAGCCCGATGCCGGGCTCGAACTCATGAGCCGTGAGGTCATGACCTGAGCCGAAGTCAGACACCTAACTGACTGAGACACCCAGGTGCCCTGAAATAATCTTTTGATTTTGGAAATATACTTTGGAAATATTCTCATCATTTTGATGTTTCAGAACAAGGCTTTAAATTTTGCCTCATGCCATAACTATGAAATAGAAAATTTTAGTATCTGCCTCTCTGAAAAAAAATCTTTAAATTGAGAAAAAATGTGTAAATTCTTAAATACCAAGTTGCATTAAAAACCTATTGTTACGTTTAGAGAAATGTGATTGTATCTGCAAATATAGTGAATTTCCATGAACTGAATTAAAGAAGTAAACTTTCAATGAAGAATTCATGTAGCCTTTTATTTTGTTTTAATTTTTGGAAAATGTTTATTTTTGAGAGAGAGAGAAGGAGCGGAGGAGGGGCAGAGAGAGAGAGGGACAGAGAATCCAAAGCAGGCAACACGCTGACAGCAGAGAGTCCCAGGCGGGTCTGGAACTCATCAACTGTGTGAAATGATGACCTGAGCCGAAGTCCAGTGCTCACTGAATGAGCCACCCAGGAGCCTCTGATGTTGTCTTTTAAAAGAGAATTTGGGGGCACATGAGTGGCTCAGTCAGTTGAGCATCTGACTCTTGATTTTCGCTCCAGTCATGATCCCAGGGTCATGGGATTGAGCCCCACTTCAGGTCCTCGCTGAGCATGGAGCCTGCTTAAGATTCCCTCTCTCTGCCCCCCATTCTGCTTCTCTCCCCCACTCACACGCTCTGTCTCTCTAAAATTAAAAAAGAAAAACCTTTAGAGGCACCTGGGTGGCTCAGTCTGTTGAGGGTCTGATTTGGACTCAGATTATGATCTCGCCACTCATAGGTTTGAGCCCCGTGTCAGGCTCTGTGCTGACACCTCAGAGCCTGGAACCTGCTTTGGATTCTGTGTCTCCCTCTCTCTCTCTCTGCCCTTACCTAGCTCACTCTCTCTTTCTCTTTATCTCTCAAAATAAATAAACATAAAAAAATAAAAATTTTAAAAAGTAAAAAAAAAATCTTTAAAAGAGAATTTGTATTTTTTTATTTTCTAAACTTTGTTTTACAACAGTAAGTTATAGTTAGGAATTATTTTATAGTTATTTTAGCCACTAGTTTTTAAAGTGACATTTTCATTTTTAAGAATGGGCTCAAATTCCTTAATTTTCTTTTAAATATATTCCATTTCTATTTAAAGTGATAGGTATCTGACCATGTACTAAAAGCTCACTAATAGATACTTTCATCTTTGCTTTTTTACTGGAGTTTTGAAGAAACCTGTGATCAGTATATCTTTTTTACTGTCATATGGTTTAAATATTGACTAGTATATTTTGTGAACAAATTTAATTTTATAATGTAGATGTTATTTTTTTCTCAAGATTAGTTTTAAAAATTCATTTATTCTTGTATTTTTAAAATAATAAAATACATCAAGACAATATTTGCTGATCAGTTAAATTTTGCATAAGGTATTCAGAAATAATTCCAATATTCCCCCCTTAATAGCTTAATACATCCACTTAATTAAGGAATAAACTTACATTGCATATAAACACTAATATTTTTTTAATTCCACAGAATATCTGGAATAATGGCATAAGCAAAATATTGCTTTTTTATGTTAATTTGGTTATAAAAAATTTCTCAGTGATCGTAAAGATCAAAAGCATCTTGGGGCACCTGGGTGGCTCAGTGGGTTAAGTGTCCGACTTCAGCTCAGGTCATGATCTCGTGGTCCATGAGGTCGAGCCCCGCATCCGACTCTGTGCTGACAGCTCAGAGCCTGGAGCCTGCTTTGGATTCTGTGTCCCCCTCTCTCCTTGCCCCTCCCCCACTCATGCTCTGTCTCTCTCTGTCTCTCAAAAATAAATAACGTTAAAAACTTTTTTCTTAAAAAAAGATAACAAGCATCTTAAAATTGCCTTGGTCTTGAGATTCAAAGATAGAACTATATCAGGATTCTTGATCTGGACTCCAAACTGCTATACTTAATTGGCACAATTTCACAAAGCCTTATATTTTTTAACATTAAAAATATAATCTCATAATGGCATATTGCTTCATTATATAACACATAATGCTTATTTGAAAACATAGAATGCTTTATTACACTGAAAACTCTTGACAATTATTGCGGCTCCGTTGTGATGTGCAGAAGACACTTAAAAACTTTTTAATGATACATGGTTCACCATATCAGCCAAGAATACAACACACAACCTAAATTGTGTAATTCACATGGGTATAAATTATTTTTATGTAAAACAGCACATCTCCAGTGATCCTACAAGATCTCTTTTATCACCAGGTTTTCCTTTCTTTCTAGTTTTCTTGGAAAAGTCTTTCCTTTTTTCTTTTTTTAATATTTTTATTTATTTCCAGGAGAGAGAGGGAGAGAGAGACAGCGTGAGCAGGGGAGGGTCAGAGAGAGAGAGAGAGACAGACTCTGAAACAGGCTCCAGGCTCCGAGCTGGCAGTCAGCACAGAGCCCGACGCGGGGCTCGAACCCACGAACCGCAAGATCATGACCTAAGCGAAAGTCGGACCCTTAACCGACTAAGCCACCCAGGCGCCCCGGAAAAGTCTTTCCTAAAGAGTGATGATTAATTTTTTAACTTTTATTGCTCGTTTATATTTAATATATGACAGTTAATAGCAGTGCTCCCGTGCTATATTATAAACTTCCACTGAATGCACGTGTTGGTCATCTGTGTAGTCTCTTCATTAGTGCCCAAGTGGTAAGTACTGGTGCAGAAAAATGCACAATTTAAGAAGTGAATGCCTGCGAATAATTGATGAGCTTTAAGTCATGTTATGATTAAATATTTCTGCCTTTTTGTTAGTGAATACACAATTTCCACTAGACTTTTCTCATGTTGAAAGTAGGATCCTCTCTCATGAGCCATAAAGAAAGGGTTCTCTGTAGGGAGGAGATGTAGACTGGGAAAAGGAAGGAATATAGATCAAGCAACGCAGAAGGAACAGCCTGAGTGCAAAGTCTCGTCTTCAGGAAGTGGAAGGTGGCCAGTGAAGCCGGTGTGTGGTGCGCCGTGTGGCGTGTGGGGGAGAGATCACGAACGGCGCTCCGGTGTGTGAGGCCAGTATGACACTGTACGGCAGCAAAGCACAAAGGGAAGTCAAAGAAGGAGAGTGACATACTGGAGAGTGACATACTTTTATTTATGTTTCCAGATATTTCCTCTAGCACTTGAATTGGTGATACGTGAGGTAAGATCAGGAAAAGACCCATCTAGGAAGGCAAAGCTCTTTCAGAGAAGATGTGTCCTAGGTACCATATTATTTTGGGGCATCACTTAACAAATGACTTAGAAAATCATATAAAATGTTATAGAATAGCAGTAAATAACATGTGATGAATAAGTTTTTAAAAATACCATCCTCTTTTCTTGAATGTATTGGCTTAAGAAGCCACTGACTCTACTTCCCTTGTCAATTTCATCAGCTTTTTCTGTTCAGAATTTAGTAGTTCTGAAGCTCTCAGGATCTGCTGTGAATTCTTTCTGCATTGTTTTAGGTGGAGAAGTATGTGGTTTTATTTTGTTTGGTGGAGAGTAATATTGATAAGCCTCAGTATGATGTAATTATCAGAGCAGAATTTTAGAGACAAACATTAGTTCAAGTGCAAGCATTGCCAGTTATGTAGCTGTATGCTATTGTTTGAGAAATAACCTAATCCAAGACTTTTCTTCTACAAAATTAAGATAATCCATTACAGGGGGGCTTTTGAATTATCTCCTCAGCAAACTTGCATAAGCATTGTTTATGCAGTAGGAGATTTTCATGATTCTGATATTTGTCTGCAGGGTAGATATGGAAAGTGTGAGGCAAACAACCTTTTTTTGACCTGTCCTATTTGTGTTGATTCAGATTTTCAAATTAATTCATTTACTCAAGAAATATTAATTGAAAACCCACCATGAGGCAGATACTATTGCAGAAATGGGACATATAAAAATGAGCAAGAACCAGAAATGTTTGAACTGACAGTTTTTACATTTTGGTGAGAAGAGGCAATAAACCAAGTCAAACAACTGAAATCACAATACGTTAGATGCTGATGCTGATAAGAGTCATGGAGAAAAACAAAGCAGTTCTTGGGGTAGAGAGTTCCTGTTTTCAACTGGATAATCTTGTGGCCAGTTAAAGATGGCTGCAGACTCTTTACCACTTCTTCCATCCAGAGCCGGAGTCTACTTTTCAACCTCCAAGAATCTGGGCTGCCGGTGACTATTTTGAGAGGAGGATGTAGCCAAACTTATGCTTGCCATTTCGGGGCTTAGCCGTTAAGATTGGAAGCTTTTGCTTTTTCTTGGAGCTTCTGCTTGGGTGGAAGCCATCCATTGTGTCTCGCCGTGCTGTGACAGCCCTAAGGACCACTTGGAGAGGCCACTCAAATTGAGATACTCCCTAGGAGTCTTCAGCTGTTCCAGGCATGCTCCATGCAGGCGAAGAAGCCATCTTGGACATCCAGTTCACTCAAGCTTTCACGTGGCTTCCAACCCCAACCACCTTTTGGCTGCAGTTGCTTAAGTAATCCCAAAAGAAAACTGTCCACCTGAGTTCAGTAACCCCATGAAAAATGTGAGAAATTATAATATATTGTTGTTTTAAACTCATACATTTTGGGGATGGGTCATGAGGCACCAATGGGTGACTCAACAAACAAGCCACGTTCTGAAGAAATGTGAAAGTTGTTGGGAAACAAGCCATGTCAATATTTATGGTAATGGGTCTGTTCATTGCAGGCAGAGATGAGGGTTTTAACTGGATCCCCAGACATCATCTGAACAAGATGTGTCCTACAAAAACCTCACAGGTGTCTGGAACTCAGAGTAGTTTGGTGCTCCACTTTCCCTACCCCCACCCCCCACCACCACCACCAGGGATTGCTCTCATTGCACATGAGTAATATGTCTCCACCTGATTGCTCTCTCACCCTCCAGGCTTATTTATCACAGTGAGAGAATATGGCTCTAATCATTATTGAAGCAATTAACTTTTCTGCTTAGGGAAATATGTTTAATGAATCAAAACACTTCTGCTAAGTCATGTTGACCAGTACAGAATGTCCTCTAATCAGTGATAGAGTTTTTTAAAAACTCAGAATCACAAATATTAGTATTCTTAAAATTCCTTAATAAAAAACATAGAAATAAAAATATCGTTCTTCTGGAAAGTCCACACTACGTAGGCCTTCACATACTTTTCAGTGTTGAATAATACTGAAATAATCGTTTGTAAAATTGCCTGTATGTGATCATACCTCCCTCATAGCATTGCTATGGAGATCACACAGTCGACACCTCAAAAGTCTTGGCACTGTTTCTTATGCATTGGAACCACTCAAAAAATACTTATTGATGTGATTGAATCATAAACTGCTTACTTTGTTTAATAATCTGTTCAAAATTCTTAAGGCAAATCTGTCTTAATCCCTGTATTACATGTGTATCTAGCTTATCAACTCATTTTAAAACATGTTAGGCATGTAATATGATTTTATACAATACTGTGTGGCTTCTCCATGCAGCTCCATCACAATCAGCTGAAGCATTTGATACAAACACCGTTGTCAAGAGAGGAAATCCTAGGATCTCTATTTTAGGCGAAAGACAAAATAGGTGGTTTTGGTACCCAGCCACACAATTAGGAGGGGATAAAGACAAATCTCCGATATTATTTTCCTCTGTCAAGATGTTCTTTTTAGAATCAGGACGATTTGGTTAAGTATGTAGCAATGACTAATATATATAAATTTTAAACCTGTCATTTTAGTTTGCTATCTTAATAATTTGTCCTGAATAATTCAAATGTTTGTCTCAACTCTGTTCTTTGTTTGGGCCAGGAATATATGTAAATAAAATGGTAGTTAACATTTTAAAAATATTTAGGGATTATGTGGGCTATATTCTAGAATGCCTTATTTTTTAAAATTTTTTAACGTTTATTCATTTTTGAGACAGAGAGAGACAGAGCATGAGTGGGGAAGTCACAGAGAGAGAGTGAGACACAGAATCCAAAGCAGGCTACAGGCTATGAGCTGACAGCACAGAGCCTGATGTGGGGCTCGAACTCACAGCCTGCAAGATCATGACCTGAGCTGAAGTTGGACATCTAACCAACTGAGCCACCCAGGCGCTCCTAGAATGCTTTAAAAACATAGACGATCATGGGGCGCCTGGGTGGCTCAGATGGTTAAGTGTCCAACTCTTGATTTCCGCTCAAGTCATTCCAGCATCATGGGATCAAGCGCCAGGTAGGGCCCCATGCTGAGCATGGAGACCACTTAAGATCTCTCTCTCTCTCTCTCTCTCTCTGTCTCTCTCTCTCTCTCTCCGCCCTCCTTCTCCACTTGTACGTCCTCTCTCTAAAAATAAAAATAGTATATGGAGAGAGATGATCATGTCATGAATTTAAGGGTTAACTATTAGAAAGTCTGTCTGCTATAAACTTTGCAGTGTAATGCATTCCTCAGAAGCACAATTTTGTGCTTTTATGTTATTAGGTAAGTTAGGGTGTGATCCTGGCTGCTCTGATTGGACTCTCAGGATGTCACAATGCTAGATATTTAGGAAGAGTATTTTTGGAAATGTTTCTGGAAGAGTGCTAGAAATTTCTAATTTTATATCTTCTAGTGTGTAGGCCCAAAAAGAGTAGAGGCCATGGTTTGTTGGGTTTTTTGTTTTGTTTTGTTTTGTTTTTTTTTTTGTCATCCCTGTACACTCAGTGCATAAAATTAGTATGTGCTCAAAAAACATTCACTGAATATTGATAGAGTGATTCAGTGCCCATGCCGCTAACAAGCCAGAGAAAAAAGAGGTGAATTTGTGAAATAAACTTGGTACAGCAAGTCATGATGTAATGGTAACTCTACTCTTTCTATCCAAGGGACATATTTCCTTGCATAATAGGATAAGAGAAAGTCGGGTTGGCTTCATGCCACTAACATCTCCACAGACACTTAAGGATCTTAAGGCTATATTGAATTGTTACTCGCTTTCAGAAACAGCCCTCTGAAAAGTCATTTGCTTTAACTTTACTGGTGTGATAACTTCACACTTCCCTTGTGTGTTGATGACTTTGTCTAAGACCCGTATTGGCCATGGCGCCAGTAGCTCTAACTAGAAGCACTTTCTTGGCCACAAAACCCGACCCCCGCCTCTCTATTCTTTGGTTTTGTCATGGCTAGGGAGCAGCAGTAGTTGTGGGGATAAAAGGACTCCACGAAGGGAATCTTCCCAGAAAGGAGAGTCCTGTCAATCTGGAGACTCAGTCTTCAATTCTAAGAAACTGTTTTCGAGTGTCTGATAAGTTGCTAATCTTCATTTCCTCTGTTTTTCATGGTGGACCTAATATTTGGATGTGGATATTGGACCTCCTTACCTGGTCTCCTAAGTTGGTTACCTTTTCTCTTTAGTTTCCATTTTTGTCTTTTTGTTCTACCTCATCATACGTTTCCTCTCCTTTGTCTTACAGCCCTTTCGTTAAAATGTCAACTTCTGCTATCATGTATTTATTTAGTAAGAGCTTTTAACTTTTTTTCTTTTTGCAGTTGCCTATTATTAGCATCTACTCTTATTTCAAGAATGAAATGTATTTACTTCTATCCTAAGGGAATGTAAGTGTGTGTGTGTGTGCGCGCGTGCACGCACG
>NW_027532420.1:230317-235770 GCF_008692635.1 Crocuta crocuta | reverse complement strand
GTGCCGTTTTTAAACCCTCATCAACTGCCTGCTGTGTCTCTCATTTCTCTGAGTTCTTTTGTGTTTATTTTGGTTTCCTCCTTTCAAGTTGGAGATATTCCTCCAAAGCCTATCAGCCCTTTGTTGTCCCTTTATAATCAAGAGTGAACCCCCAGCAGTATGGTAGACGACATGACATGAAAAACTTTGCTGTTGTAAAGCATTTAAAATCATGGAATTAATATGTGTATGTATTTAAGATACACATATGTAAAATGTAGATAAAATATATTTACTCATCTATGTATGCATTGGTATTCTGAGCCTGACTTCCACCCCACACGTGGAGTGAACTTAGAACACAAAGTATAGAAACAAGGACTGTAAAAGGCATTACAGGAGGGCTGAGCCATGAAAAGAAAACAAAACAAAAATAAACCTAACAGTAACAATGACAAAAATTCTGTGTATGACAGAAAGAAAATTACCTTCCTTTTACCTTGGGAAGGTTGGGAGGGGAAGTCCCCTCAAGACTTGATCCCACAAGCCAGCTCTCCTATGAGTTTGTGACCTTAATTTCTGCTACCTTAGACTGAAAAGCCCAAGTTTAAGATTGAGTTTAAAGGAAGTCACCATAAATTCCAAAAGATTGCTATTCTGTAGTTTATGTTTTCTAACAATGATGCAACTAAGGCACGAAAAGTAATAAACCAAAACATAGAAAAATATCACATATTTGGGAATTACAAAAATATCAAAGAAAACAAATATATAAATACATTTTGGGTCAAAAATCACAATAGGCTTTAGGAAATTTTTACAACTGAACAATATTAGAAAGATCACAAAGAACTTGTGAAATCACAATTAGAAGGGACTTTATATACTTAAGTTTTTATTAGAAAAGAAGAAAGACTAAAGCTAATGAGCTCAGCAGCTGCCTCAAGATATTATGAAATGTACAGCAAAATATACGCCGATAAAGTAAAATTAATAAAATAAGTTAAAACAGAAATTAATGAAACATAAAATAATCATGCAAAATGGGTTATTTAAAAAGACTAATAATGTTAAGAAGCATTAGAATTATATTACGATACTTATTAGTACTATTTGCTAAGTATATAGAGCCCTCTATTTTCTGGAAACTTGGTAGAATTGCACTTTGTGTTATTTGTGGTTAAGTGGGAGGCGTGGTGACTTTCTGGCCTTTGGACTGTGAGTAGAAATGGTATCTCTCACCTGCAGCTCAGAGTATTTAATTGTCAAAGTGAGACTTTCCTGATGTTTCTTATTCTGAGTTTATGACTGACAGGGTTCAAGATGAGGTCTTTTTCAGCCTGAGTTTCTGAACACAGGCTATACAAAGCGGAGAACCCCACTACTAAACTGGGATAGAAGTATTATAACCTGGGGGCACCTGAGTGGCTCAGTCATTTAAGCGTTTCACTTCAGTTCAGGTCATGATCACACAGTTTGTGAGTTCGAGCCCCACGTCAGGCTCTGTGCTGACAGCTCTGAGCCGGGAGCCTGCTTCAGATCCTCTGACTCTCTCTCTCTCTCTGCCCCTCCCCTGCTGGCACTCTGTCTCTCTTTCCCTCAAAATAAATAAACATTTAAAAAATGTTTAAGAAGGGGCGCCTGGGTGGCTTAGTCGGTTGAGCATCCGACTTTCGCTTGGGTCATGATCTCGCGGTTCGTGGGTTCGGGCCCCGCGTCGGGCTCTGATGCTGACTGCCAGCTCAGAGCCTGGAGCCTGTTTCAGTCTGTGACTCCCTCTCTCTCTGACCCTCCCTGCTCACGCTGTCTCTCTCTCTCTCCTGGAAATAAATAAAACATTAAAAAAAAAAATTAAAAAAAAAATGTTTAAGAAATATTATAACCTGAAAGACAAAATGTGATATTTTAAATCATTGAAATTGTTTTTTTACTTATGTAGCAAACATGGAACATAAAACATAGGCTATTCTGACTGATACACATTAAGAATAGAGAAAGAGGGGCGGCTGGGTCATTTTGTCAGTTGAGGTGTGACTCTTGATTTTGGCCCATGTCATGATCTCACAGTTCGAGAGATCGAGCCCCAAGTCAGGCTCTGAGCTGACAGCCTGGAGCCTGTTTGGGATTCTCTCTCTCCCTCCCTCCCTCCATCTTTGTCTCTGTCTCTCTCTCTCTCTCTTTCTCTTTCTCTCTCTGCTCTTCCCCTTCAAAGTAGATAAATTAGTTTTAAAAATTAGAGAAAGAAATAGAGAAAAATGAAAAAAAGATAAAGGCGGAGAAGCAGAGGGGAAGAGGAGGAGAAGAGGAGGGGTAGAGAAATGAAGAAAGGAAGGACATTGAAATTATCAGAGAAAACAAAAGGAAATATGAACAGATGATAAATAAGTTAAAAATAGTATAAAACAGGGGCACCTGGATGGCTCAGTTGGTTAAGTGTCCGACTTCTGCTCAAGTCACGACCTTGCAGTTCGTGAGTTTGAGCCCTGTGTCAGGCTCTGCGCTGACAGCTCAGAGTCTGGAGCCTGTTTCAAATTCTGTGTCCTCCTCTCTCTCTGCCCCTCCCCTGGTTGTGTGCTCACTCTCTCTCTCTCTCCCTCTCTATCTCAAAAATAAATAAACATTAAAAAATTGTTTTACTATATTATAAAACAAAATTACATATAGCTTCATCATAAATTTTAAATCTTATATTAAGTTTACAAGTATGTAAAAATTGAACTTAGTAAACAGACTTACAAAGAAATAGAAATCTTGATTAGTTCTATAAATATTAGCAAATTAGATCAGTAGTGAAAATTCTTCCCCCACAGTACACAGGTGGCCTGAATGGTTTTACTAGCTGGTTCTGCCAAATATTTGTTGTGCAGCTAAACCTGACATAAACAATGCCACAGCACCAAGGGACAGGAGGAGGTCACTTTGCAAGGCGAATATAAACTTGATTCCAAAGCAAGAAAGCAACAATTAGATGTCCGTCACATTCATGGACATAGATATCCCTGTCTTCACCCGTTACATTTTTAGCCTCATTTTTTACTCATTTGTTTCAATGTCAATCTATTGTACCAGCAACGGCTTCTTAAATTTTCCTTAGAGACTCTCGTCACACACCTTCCTCAGGACATGAGCATTTACTTTTCCTGTTTGAAACCCTCTTCTCCCACAGACCCTCTGGGACTGTTCCTTTACCTCCTTTGTGTCTTTTTAAAAATGTCACCTTGGTTATTCCTTTCCTGACAAAAACTGAAATCATTATTCCACGATTCCCTCCCTTCCCTGTTTTGGTTTTGCTGTTGGCACTTTCCACAGCCTCTCACGTGTTACTGCTTCGCCTTGCTGGTTGTCTGTCTCCCCCATCTAGAAAGAGAGTGGAAGCCTTGTTTGCTTCCTTACTTCCACAGCTCTGGCTCTGGCGAGTAGCATGCTGCCCAGCACCTGGGGAGGACCCAGGAACTATTTGTGGGGTGAACTGATAAATGCAAAAGCATTGAACAAAATGTTAGCATGACAAATTCAGCAGTGTATGAAAAATACAGTATGACTCAGTTGGATTTTTCTCAGGGATGCTGGTTTAAATTAGAACAACTTATTGAAATGGCAGATAAAAGGAAACAACAAAATTATTTCAACAGAGGGGGAAAAGCATGTTATGGAATTCAAAGTTAAAGAGACCTCCTTAACCAGTAAACCAACAGCAAATATCACACTCGATGGTAAAACCTGGCAGGTGTTTTCTTTATTATCAGGAACAAGAAAAGGTGTCCTTTTTTCATTATTTCTCCTCGTCTCAGTGCACTGTACCGGACAGAATAAGCCAATAGAAAGTACAAAACATGGAACGAAAGAAAGCTCCAAACTTTCGCAGATGGTGTGATCATCAACAAACTCAAAGGAATTCACAGAATCCAAATAATTCAGAAAATCATTACAAGAAATTTGTGGATTTTCTAGAAACAGAATCAGTGTATAGATACCAATCACAATCCCGATTAGTTAAATTGTGGAATCAGAAGAACTGTTTCTGAAATTTACATGATAAGGTGGGAGGGCGTTAATAGCACAATCCACATGAGGAAGATGAACAAGTTGGGGAAATTTTCTCCGCCACAAACTGAGGCATATTGTACAGCAGTATGATACTGGCCCAGGGACAGACCAGGACACTGATGGAGCACAACAGCCCCCAAACAAACCCAGACCTCTCCAGGTACGAGGTGATGACCAAGGTGACCTCACAGCTCAGTAGAGAATGCGTCAACTCATTGGTAAATGATGCTAGGAAATATTTATCGATGAATAATTGCCGATCCCATTTGTTGACCTCTTCTCCAGAATCCACAACTGTGCTAGCCTCCCTCCTCAGCTGCCTTTCTTACAGGCTCTTTTTCTTGTTGGTTTCCATCCTTTCCCCTTGACTTCTCTTGGTGCCCTTTGTGGAAAGAGCAGTGGCAAAGGCTTGTGTTTATTTCACAATGTTCAAATGGAAGTAAATTAATCATAGATCTCATCTTTCTTTAAAAATGTGGAATATGTCAAGAGATTCTATGTCCTTTGAATTTTTATATCCGTGTATAACCCCACTAAATATCAGACAAATGCTGTTTCTGAGTGTGTTGAAAAGGAAGTCTTCTCATTCCTTTAAAAATTTTTTTTCATATGAAAGTAAAGGCATAGGTTCATTTGAGAAAATACAGCGAGGAACTGGGTACGTATGAGAAGCACTTCTGTGTGTATACAGGTAGTGTCTACTGGAGAGCATGTAAACTCCATGTTCAGTATTAGAACTGTCCGCTCTCTTTGAGAATCGGTGGCCCTATTCTCCTCAGATCTAGTACTGAAAGTGTTTCCTGTGCAAGTTAATCTTTATTGTCTTTGTAGAGATTTTTCTCAAGAAATGTTATTTTCTCCAGTGCCGGCCCTCCGCGTATGATGCTTTCGCCGCTAGTCATTAAATGGAGCCGTTTCTCCTTTGGGGGGCAGTGAAAACGTGGTGGTGGGCGGCAGCTGAAGCCTCAGCCTTAAAGGATGCTTGTCGGGAGCACGTCCCGGCCCCAGAGCTCGGTTGCTATGGTGATTCTGCTGCTCTGCCAAGGCTCTTTCTCACTGTGGGTGGAGAGACGTTCTCCTGCCCGCAGCGATGTGGGAATCTGGCAGCTGGAGGGAAGGCTGAAATGATGCCCTGCTTCCCCCCATGGGGGTTCTGAGAGTCGTCTTTTAAATCGAGTCGGCAGCTCAGGCGCTGTGGGAGAGCGGGGGCAGTTAGGATCTAGATCATCCCAAGTGCAAAATGTGCCTGACGAGAGTCTTCAGGCTCCTTATTTTGAGTGCAAATTTTGCAGAGGATCGGGACTTAAACTGAAGGAGCCTAGCCTGATGTGGCAGTACGGGAGGGTTAGAGAAACCTGTGTTTGTCAACAGGGATGCTCTAATGGTGAGGGATTTAAATGGCCACGTTTCAACAGGGAGCGAAATAT
>NW_027532420.1:118320-230120 GCF_008692635.1 Crocuta crocuta | reverse complement strand
TTAACTCCGGGTCGTCAATTTGGGTTTACGCAGTATTGAAATTTGTCTCCTGTTCTTCTAAATCCAGAAGGCACCACTCAGTGAAAGCTGTAATTGATCCTATAGACTGACACTGAGGACCACCCCCCACCTCCTGAACTTATAAAGTCTAGGTAACTGGTGACTGCTAAGCCACAATCGAGACAATGTGAAAGAAGTAGAAACTGACTCTGAATTAGAATTTAGATGAACAAAATAAATCAGAAGTCTCCCATGGCATTTTAGGGACCATCTCTAGGCTTACCACTTCGTTTGCCCCTGGGCCTCATTCTGATTTTATTTTTTGCTTTGTCAAAAGCTTTAGGAGGACCCAGCAAAGGTAATTCCTGTCGGTGAATTAGATGTTTGGACTCTCTCCTTTACATTTAGACTTCTATTCTGAAGGGTTTTCTTGAGTACATTACATTCACCTGGTTTTGACAGCTTAGTGCCTGCAGAAGAAAGCCCACATACCTACATCAAATTCTTCGAGAATAGTAATAGGGAGAAACCACAATGTGGTTTGAAATCATGGGACTGTTTGGGGCGCTTGCCAAGATAAGGGGTAACTCCTCTTTGGGTTGGTACCGATTTTGTTTCTTGTTTCCCTTTATTTTTAGATGATCAATAAGGTGAAAATGTTACAACATGGAGAGACAGAGAGTAGTTCAAAGATTTTTCTGCTTTCCTGTTAATCTTCACTCACAACTGTGTTCAGTGACATTCAGAGGCTACCCACTCTGGTCTCATCCATCTGCTAGTGAAATCTCTTCCTATCATATGAAGTGTCAAGCTGTTCTACCCTCTTCTACTTCCCCACATTGTGTGTGTGTGTGTGTGTGTGTGTGTGTGTGTGTGTGTGTGTGTGTGTGTTAGGGGAATAAGGTTCAGGAAATTATTTCCTGTACTAAAAATTGCTTTGGAAGTGTGGAAGTGTTCTGATATCTTCTTATTTGCCTCTGGGGCAGAAAACGTGAGCCACCATTCTCTCAAGAAGGCCAGTTCCAATGATCAGTATTAAAATTAGCAGTCTAGACCACTCTCTAAACGTAGAATTACTTCACACAGGAAGTTTACAATTATTGCATGAATTGTACGTTACTGTAAACATATATGCATTCTAGATAAGGTGCATGTAGATCTTCTTATGACTTAAGTACAATAAATAGCCATCCACTTTCCAATCTCATTTTTTATTTGCTTCTGCAGAAAGGAAGAGTCAGTTATATAGAGAGTTTTTGAGAGGCTTCAGCATTACGAATGGACATTGGATCAAATATTTCCAAAAGGAGAAGAGTAGGAGGAAGTCTCTGAAATAGGATATATATGGAAGAGGGGGAGGGACACAGGTAGATGGAGGGGAAACTGAGATCATCGTAGGAGTCACTCTGAGCCTGGCAACCCCTCACTTACATTTCCTTTCTCACCAGCAGCTGGTGCAAAGTACCTCATCAATAGGTCTTATTGCAAAGCATACACACTTATGCATTCTAGTTAGTCTCTTAGAAGATACCTAGCAAATTCCAATACTTATCTTTTATACTAACAGCCATGGTTTTCTGATGTCTTAAACAGTTATCTTTCAAAAGACTAACATGACAAAACTTTAAAAAACAAAAGTGATTACTGTAGTTACTGTGTTTTTAAAAACCACATTACAACATAATCCTAGTTCATCTTAATATAGTTAAAAGTATATCTAGTAATGGTAGACATGATATTTATTGAGTAGCTACTGTATGTCATGCATTATTTTAGGTATTAACTCGCTTTTACTTTTATTTTTTATTAGCTCACTTTTACATTTTGTTTTATTTTAATTCCAGTGTACTTAACATACAGTGTTATATTAGTTTCATGTGTACATGTGGTCATTGAACAATTCTGTATATTACTCGGTGCACACAAGGTAAGTGTACTGTTTAATCCCTCTCACCTACTTTACCCATCCCCCACTCCCCTCCCCTCTGGTGGCCATCTGTTCTCTGTAGTAAAGAGTCTGTTTTTTGGTTTGTCTCCTTTTTTCCCTTTGTATGTTTGTTTTGTTTCTAAGATTTTATTTTTAAATAATCTCTACACCCAATGGGGGGTTCAAACTCATAACCATGAGATCAAGAGTCGCACACTTACCTGACTGAGCCAGCTGGGAGTCCCCATTTGTTTTAATTCTTAAATTCCACATATGAGTGAACTCATACGGTATGTGTCTTTCTCTGGTTGGCTTATATTGCTTAGCATAATACACTCTATCTCCACGGTGTCATTGCAAATGCCAAGATTTCATTCTTTGTGATAGCTGTGTAATATTCCAGTGGGGGGGGGCGTGGGTGTGAGAGAGAGAGAGAAAAAGAGAGAGAAAGAGAATACCACATCTTCTTTATCCATTCATCTGTTTATGGACACTTGGGCTGCTTCTGTAATTTGGCTGTTGTAAATAAATGCTGCTATAAACACAGGGGTGCATAGATATCTTTTTGAATTAGTGTTTTCATATCCTTTGAGTAAACACTCAGTAGTGTGATTCCCTACTTAATGCTCACAAGAACGATTTGAGGGAAATTCAGTCACCCTTTTACAAATGATGAAATGAAAGGAATAAACCTACTGAAAGGCAGACAGTGATGGAGGCAGGATTGTACCCATCCTCGCCTCTCTTTTCTCCTGTACCCGTATCTTTCATGTTGTTTTCAGTCATGCACCACAGCAAGAACTCAGTTTTGCATTTGAATCACTAGAAAGCTAACATGTTACTATCTGAACTCAAAAGCTTCTAAAATAATTTGTCTTGCTGCATGCAGTGCTCTCAGATATTGTCTGTTCTCTCAAACTTCTCAAAACTTATGGTTGAAGTTCCCTAAATTGGGTTCACAACAAACAGGTTTTGACTCACTATTTTAAAGATACAGCTACAGGGAGTTCCTTAGAGTAAATGTCATTGAAATGAAAACTGAAGCGTGTGAAAATTGACAGCCATAAAGTGAAGAGAGCATGATATGCGTGCATGTTCTGAAGATTCTGGGAAGTCCGGGTTGGGAAGGAAGGGCTTCTGTTGGTTTGGGGGAGAGAAGAAGAGGGAGCCTTCAGCGGAAGTAAATATTCTCCTATTTGTGGCGGATGGGCTTGTAATTAAGAACCCTGATTTTTATAGCCTCCTGGGCAGCCTAGGACTTGATGTGTACGTTGACCTGATGTCATCTATAAATGCAAATATACATCTCATAATGCTCCCATGGTGGGTTTTTTTTTTTATTAGATGAAGAAAAAAATACAAATTCCTAATGTGTTCCTGTCGGTCCTCCACAGGGTGTTTTGAGTGCTGTATTAAGTGCCTGGGAGGCATCCCCTATGCCTCCCTGATCGCCACCATCCTGCTCTACGCCGGAGTCGCCCTGTTCTGTGGCTGCGGTCATGAAGCCCTCTCCGGAACTGTCAACATCCTGCAGACCTACTTTGAGATGGCGAGAACCGCTGGAGATGCACTTGACGTCTTTACCATGTGAGTCAGTCTCCTGTTGCTCCGTAACTTGAGAGTATGTGTTCACAGTGCTGTGTGTTGACTCAACAAGGGTCTGGAGTCAAGTGAGGCCATGTTACAGAGGAAGAAATAAATACCCGTAGGCTATACACGTGAGACGAAAGACCTTTGACTTTTACTGTGAATACAGGACACATAGCAGAAGGTTGGAAGCCGACTGAATCTGGATTGATTTGTGTTTCAATCTGACTGTCACGTGCTTTCCAAAATTCAGTCACCGTTAAGCAGAATGCTTGCCTTTCTTTGGCTCTTCTCATTTGAGCAGAAGCTGTTCTACTAGAAGAAAACAGGGAATAGAGAACAGAGCCAGGTATAAATGTAGACTCTGCTGCTAATTCTAGGGCGTCGGCAGAATTTTATGGGTTCTCTTCACCTTTCTAAACATTTTAATTCAACTATGGGTGTGATATCATCTTTCTTTCCTGCCTCATGGAAGTGATGTGGACTTCCTAATTAATCTTTGGGAATGGTTCTTACTAACTTCAGTTAATGATAAATAGTAAGGAATATTGAGCACCTTTTTGCAAACATGGGGCATACTTAAGACATACATTTGACTCATAAAATGCAAAATCCTGGGATCACTGAATTTTAATATTTTTTAAAAAGTAACTCAAACATAGTCTAGAAGTAAAAGAGTTTGCTGTTTAAGTTGCAATCCCTTGTTGTGGAATATCACAGAGAACAAGTGTTTATGATTGAATGTAGTTCCAAATAAATTCCCAAGTCAGTTGATTTCTTCAGTGATACACTGCCCACAAAAAGAAACTAACTTGTTTTTATACCATATTTCGTAATCCCAGCTGATAGTAGACTTTCCGTTGCATTAGCCAGCATAGCGTCTGCTCCCCTACGCTTCTTGCATGGATTTCATGCTTCCTGACACTGTGGAATTATAATATTTGTCATGTTGCTTTATTCTGTCATTCAGAGTAAATTCAAACCTTCATAACTGGTATGTACTTTTTCTGGAATAAGATGGGTTTAGAGTCACAGATCTTAGTAGTTAGTAGGGCTGATGAGAGTGACTTTGCTTTTTACCTTTAGAAGTTCATCAAAAGGTTAATGACATTTCTTATTACCCAGAGCCAGTTCCTCCTGACCTGGTGTAATTAAATTTGAAGGCCCTAATCTAAGACAACACTTGGTCAACCTGGACAACTTTCTAGGTGGAAAACAACTTTTCTCCAACTCCAGTATCAGAAAATGTATCGTATTGCTACATTTTTTATTTATTTTTTTTTAAATATTTTATTTATTTCTAGGAGAGAGAGAGAGAGAGATAGCGTGAGTAGGGGAGGGTCAGAGAGAGAGTGTCACAGACTGAACAGGCTCCAGGCTCTGAGCTGGCAGTCTGCACAGAGCCCGACGCGGGGCTCGAACCCACGAACCGCGAGATCATGACCTAAGCGAAAGTCGGACGCTTCGACTAAGCCACCCAGGCGCCCCTCGTATTGCTACATTTTTTATAATCTATCAGCTACAGGCAGAATATCTTGAACAAGATATTGCTCATGTATTATATTTGCTATTTTCTTAAATAAAGTTGCTGGTTTTTATGTAAATGAAAAGAGAAAGAAGGAACCCATTTCTATCAAATCATAGAGCAAGAACCTCCTACTTTGCAGAGAGGAAGGTCTGTATCCGTGGACATACTGTATAGCAGAATTTTCAGGAAAAGGAAATATTTATATAAAATATTGTTGCTTCTCTAAAATATAATATCACTTAAAATCTGGGAAAGATTGACCTTAAATAAGAAATATGACATAGCAGGTGTGTGAGACTGTGCACCTCCCCCAACATCGTTATTAAGAGGAGAAAGGAGTTGATTTCCTACTCAGTTAAGAACTGAGATTATTTAAAAACATAATCCCTAACTCTAAAGTATCAATTTCAAGCTTAATCAATGTTGCTGACTTGTGGGAATGAAGAATTCGTAGCAAGTTTTACAAATCATAAACTAAAAATGACAAAGGCCTTTCTCACTTTCCTCATATTTCCCAATGTAGTTTCATCATACAAAGTAGTTTTGAAAAATTGTAATTATCCATTAAAATGAAACTCTTTAAGCTCTTAGCAGATAGTTTATCAATTTCCATTACATTAGCTATATAGCATAAATCGATCCTTGAAAGTTTATAAATGATATCCGTCATTTGGAATAGGATTGAACTATATGAAAATGCTTTGGATTATTGCAGGCTAGCCCGCAGAGGTCCTTAAGAAGATGATTGCAAGGATATATTTTAATGTGATAAAACTGACATTTTCTTTTTAGTTTTATCTCAGCCTACACTGGACAAAATATGTTTTCACTGTGCATTATTTTAAGCTACCACAGATGTCCTTAAAATCTACAGATTCTCTATATTTAGGCTACATCCAAATTGCTAACCTTAGATACAGAATAGAAGTTTGTAAGAAATCATGAACCTAATAAGTGACGTGAGGCAGTTGTGTACATCTATCAGGAACCATTTGTCATGACACCTATTTGACGTTTAGAAGCAGACTCTCATATATCACAAAATTCTACTCAGGCTCTGAAGGAAGAGTATGTGTGGGAGTTCAGTAGAGAGAGCAGAGATCATCTGCTTAATTTGGTACTTTTACCTTTGCTCTGTTTCATTGGCAATTAACTGTGAAATTAATAATGCATTTTTGGAATGGGAAGAATGCCATTTTGATTGGAAGAAAGGCAAGTGCTCAACTTATCTCTATTTTTATATTTCAAATAGCTAAAAGTCTTTATACAAGGCCTTCTGAAGCTACCAAACGAATTTAGACTCTCTCTCTGTCCACAAACAGTTCATGAAAACAGAGGGAAGATATGCATCATAAACTCTTTAGGTACCATTAGTGCCAACTGATACATTCCAACATTTACATACAGGTTTGGAGCAAGTAGAGATTGCTCTATGGGATTCTGCCTGACAGAGATATCAGAGAAATAGATACAGTGAGAGAGAAACAGAGGATGTAAAATAAGGAAATCCAGAATAGAGGTGGGTGAGAGATGTGTTTAATGGCCAGTACTATTTGCTTGGAAATAAGCTAAGCTAAGTTTGGAAAAGAATGTGAAGAAAACCCCTGTTGGCCAACTTTAGTCGTTTACAGAGAGTCTGTTTTTCCCCTTAGTTCACATGCTTGGTTCAGCCAAATTAGGCACTCCTATCTCATTTCCTTATAAAGGAAAAGAATCCTGTTTACTGGATGTGTGAACTCAAAGCTAAAACCAATTGCCCAGGCCTCCATTTTTTCTCCTGTGGTCCTCAGGATCCAAGGATTACTCCATTCTTGCTCTTAGTTTCTCTGTCTCTGTCTCTTCACTGTCTTCTATCTCTTAAACACACACACACATATCTCAATGTGGTCAATATCTCCAGTCTACATAGAGAAGCATGTAGGTCAGGCACCCTGAAAGGTGGTCATTGCATTTCACTAATCATCTGTGTGGCATGCAAAACTGACTTGTCATAAATAAGTTTGTGTATAAATAATAAATTACAAGTTCATAAATATTATAAATAAATAAAGAAATGATCTCCGTTGTTACACAGGCTGTGCTTTGGACCTGAAATTCTCAGTATCATCAGCCTTCACCAGTAAAAGGTGATTGATGGGAGCTTCTCCATCTTCAGCTGATGTCATCCGTCAAGTCATTTTGTCATTTTCCATTTGGAAATGGAGATCCCCAGAGAGAGAGAGGAGAGGAAATTGCTCAAAGATTTTGTGACCCATTGATCTATTTGTAACTATCGCTCTGTCCCTCCTCATCAGCTTGGTTTCTGGGGAGCTTTCATCCTTATCAAGTCCATGGTTATTCATTGGCTCCAAAGTGTTGTGACAATGGGTGTGTGGCCTAGCCCACTGCTTCCCTTAGGGGATATTATTATCCTTTGACTGTGACTTTTTATAGTTTGGCATAGCTGTTTAGGGCCCCTCAACACGGGGAAATGGTTCACCACTCTACCACTTCCTGCTGTACAACTGGGAGATCATTTTCTGATCTGTGATTCAGACTTCCTTACCTGAAGGCCACTTGCCAGGGTGTTCTGTGTTCCATGAGTTTCATTTGGCTGAGTGAGCAAGAAAGTGTGGGGTAAGCATTTCACTTCCATAGGGCAGATTCATAGAGGACAATTAAATGTGAAAACTGATTAGAAAATTAGATCTCAAACAATCCAGACCACTAATCTTGCTAATAAGTGACTTGGCTTTTCAGTAACTCTCTGGAGGACTGAGCTAGAGACAGTCTTATTCACAAATACGCCTGCTTGCAACTTATTAGACAGGGATTATATTTGGGTTTTGATAAATTATAGAGAGGGTCCAGGATCTGGTACCATTGATTTCCAGAGAGAATGTGTTTTATGTGTAAAGTTTTGTTACTGTGACTTAAAGTTGGTATGTCAAAAACTGAGCTTACTAGATACTGAATTCTCTGACATTTAATGCACACATAAAAATTAATCTTGGGGCATCTCAGTGGCTCTGTTGGTTAAGCATCCGACTCTTGATTTCAGCTCAGGTCATGATTCCAGGGTGGTGGGATTGGGCCCCGTGTCAGGCTCTGTGCTGAGTGTGGAGCCTGCTTAAGATTCCCTCTCTCTCCCTCTCTCTCTCCCTCTCTGTCTCTCAAAAAAAAAAAAAAAAAAAAACTCTCTGTGTAAAACAAAAGCAGGCAGTAACTCAAATAAAGTAGATATATTGGAATTGCTCTCAGCTTCCTATATATGTAGATCTTTAAGTCTGCTTGTAGTTCACATGTTTCTTTCTTGGAACTAAATGAAATTTTAAAAAGCAGTTATCAATCACTTAATGGATGGGAATGAGAAGGGAAAAGAAAATAGGAATTCATGGCAAGACAAAACCAGGTTTGTTAGGCTGACAGAAATCACAGCAGTGTACCCATCTGACCTGGGGGATTGACAGTCAAACCAAATTGCTGGAATCTTCTCCTTATAAGAATTTTGAAGACCAGACAAATTAGTACTGATAGGAGATCATAGAGTTGGAGATATTGATTATTGAATTGGAGATTCAAAAATAATCTCAGTCTCCTCTAGAACTTATGTTAGAAAACCACAGTGAGGGGCTCCTGGGTGGCTTAGTCGGTTGAGCGTCCGACTTTCGCTTAGGTCATGATCTCGCGGTTCGTGGGTTCGAGCCCCGCGTCGGGCTCTGTGCTGACTGCCAGCTCAGAGCCTGGAGCCTGTTTCAGTCTGTGACTCCCTCTCTCTCTGACCCTCCCCTGCTCACGCTGTCTCTCTCTCTCTCCTAGAAATAAATAAAAAACATTAAAAAAAAATTATTTAGAAAACCACGCTGAGTTCCTTACTGCTGGTGTAATGAACAGAGAGGAGCTCCCTAGGCAGTATTTCAGCCAGACTAGTAATCCTCATCTAAGTGTCCAGAAAAAAGAAAAGAAAAGGGAAAACCCACTTCATTAATATGAAACATCAGCAGTGGAACCAAGTATATAAACCATGAGACAGCAGAGTGGGGTGGATATAAGAGCACTGATTTGGGGTCAAACTTCCTGGGCTTGTTTCCTGTGGTATCTGCCCCCCCCTTTTTTTTTTAGTTTACTTATTTATTTTGAGAGATGGGGGCAGGAGCAGGGAAGGGACCCAGAGAAAGAGAGAGAGACTCCCAAGCAAGCGCCATACTGTCAGCAAGGAGCCCAACGTGGGGTTCAAACCCATGAACTGTGAGATCACAGACTGAGTCAGTTCGAAGAGTCGGATGCTTAACCGACTGAGCTACCCAGGTGCCCCGGCCCCTTTCTACTTCTCTTACCTTGGACAAGTTTAACCTGTCTGGCTCAGTCGCTCAGCAGTAAAAGGGGGCTTAACTAAGGCTGGCAACTTGCCAGGGTTGGTATGTGGATAAAATGAGTTGAGATTTTGAAACAACTGTTAACAGGGCTAGCGCCTAGGAAGGCTGCTCGCCTGTTTATGAACATACCGCTGGTGGCCAGTATCACACTTCCTGAAGCCTCCCCTGCACACACCCTGCTTACCACCCTACCCCTAGTGGTGTGCTGTTTGATGAGAGGAGATATTCCAGCCAAGGTAAGCACCAGGGTAGGCTTCAGACTCGATTAGAATTCAAAGATCTAATTTCCATTCTCTTTTCTTACATCGAGGAAAACAGCAACGTTAGAAAACAATATTCACAAATAAGAACGTAATGATTTCATTCAAATACAGTTTGAAAGGTTATCTGATAGAGGAACACTTGCTTTGCTCTTTGTGGTTCAGAGAGAGATTTAGGTCAGTGGATTTCAGTTTATAAGGAAGTAGGTTTTTGACTCAGTATAAAGAACTTTTCAAAAGGCAAGACTTACAACCTATAACTCACTTGCTAAACCTTGGTCTTTTATTCCAGAACAGCTATCATAGTGTTTTTCCTTGTTTTGCAAATTGGGTTCTATAGCAAGTATGGAATTATTTACATATATTTAAATATATAAATATATTTAAAACTTACAGTGTTTATATTAATTCTATGTTTTTGTTTTCAAATATGCAACTATCATTTTTCAAGCTAATCTTTTGTCTGATTTGTCTTTTAATGAATTCACTCATTCAGTAAAAAATAGTGGGTCATACAGCAGTAGCACTGCTAGGAATTTACCCAAGGGATACAGAAATGCTGATGCATAGGAGCACATGTACCCCAATGTTCATAGCAGCACTCTCCACAATAGCTAAAACATGGAAAGAGCCTAAGTGTCCATCAACAGATGAATGGATCAAGAAGATGTGGTTTATCTATACCATGGAATACTACATGGCAATGAGAAACAATGAAATCTGGCCGTGTGTAGCAACATGGATGGACCTTGAGGGTGTTATGCTGAGCGAAATAAGTCAGGCAGAGAAGGACAAATATCATATGTTTGCACGTATAGGTGGATTAGGAGGAAGTTAACAGAGGACGAAGTGGGAGAAGAAGGGGAAAAGTAGTTGGAGAGAGGGAGGGAGCAAACCGTGAGAGACTGAGTTGAATGCTGAGAACTNGGAGGGGGGCACTTGTGGGAATGAGCACTGGGTGTTATATGTAAACCAACTTGACAATAAACTATAAAAAATTAAAAAACAAAAAATTAAAAAACTAGTGGGTCATACTCTTTGCTAATCACTGTGCTAATCCTTAGGGATCTGGTGTAAAACAAGACAAATTTATTTGTCCCGGACACTGACATGGGAAAGATATGTGAGCATAGCACCATCGACATCAGACTGAACAGATAGGAATCCAGGGATGGATAGTTAGTACTTGAGTTGATTTCAGATTAAGAAACAGACGGAATGGAGAAGCTGCAATAATAAATACTATCAGAGTATTCCCACAGACAGAAAACACATATCAAATGGACCAGAAAAGAGAGGGTAAAAGCAAAATTTTTAACAAAAAAACTTTCAGATGATCTGAAATTTCAAATTTAAGAATAAACTATTTTGTATAAGCTAGGATAAAAATAGATTAAGATTTCATTATATTATGGGGCAAGAAATCTAAGAAATAGAAGAGATCACAAAGGAAAATATATGTAGATTTGATGTAATATAAATTGTTACTTATTGAAGTATTACTTTATAAAAATAAAAGATACATACAACTGCAAAAGATATTCACCACTTACATGAGAAGAGGTCCTAATTTTAATAAAGGCAGGATTAATTCAACAACAAAATGATACATATTCTAATAGAAAAAATGGCAAAATATAAAAACACATTTCCTTGAAGAATACAAATGGTTAACAGCTTGTAAATATATGTTCATCCACACTTCTAAACTAAGAGTATTAACTAAAATGATAACATTGTTACCAATTAAATTGATACCAATTAAAATAATACCTGGTATTTGGAACAGAAAATAAGTCCTCTGACTTGTTACCAAGGCATTTTTAGTTTGCTTCAGACTAAAAATGGATCCCGTTTTGACAATACAGTCTTTCCAAAGGTTTATCTAAAATGATCACTGTTACTGTGCTGTTTGTAATAGTGACGCATTAGCTTCCTATTGGCGCTGTAACAAATTACAACAAATTTAGTGAATTTAAAAAACCACATATTTATTGTTTTGAGGATTTTCTTGTCTTTCCAGTTCTAGAGATCAGAAGTCGCACACGGATCTCACTGGGTTTATTGAAATGGGCTGAAATCAAGGGATTGGCAGGGTCGTTCTCCATCTGGAGGCTCTAGGGGAGAATCTGTGTTTTCACTTCTTCCTGATTCCAGGGGCCACCTGCATTCCTTGGCTCGTGACCCCCTTCCCGCTTCGAAGCCAGCCCTGTAGCATCCTCAGATCGCTCTCTGAATCTGACCCTGACCCTTCTGTACCTTCCTTTCGCTTATTGGTGTCCTCGCGATTATAGTGGGCCTACCCACTTAACACGGGATAACGTCCAAATCTCAAATCATTAGTTTAACTGCATTTGCCGAGTCTCATTGACCAAAATACCTGTTCACAGGCTCTGGACATGAGATGCAAGCATCCTTGGGGGGCTGTTATCCTTCCTACCATTCAACAACAGTAGAGCATTGATAAACTATATCATGATACCTTCAAATGATAGAATGTGCCATAATCTTTAAAAAATATTGGATACGTTCTATAATATTTTCATAGCATATTGACCAAAAATGAAGTTTGTAAAGGAATATATAATAATCATAAATTTTGGAATTCACTGTAATTCCAGTGGGAAAAAATTGGGAGGAAAAGACATGAATAATCTGATTTTCTGGTTTTAATCTTTTTTTTTTTAATGTTTTATTTATTTCTAGGAGAGAGAGAGAGAGAGACAGCGTGAACAGGGGAGGGTCAGAGAGAGAGGGAGTCACAGACTGAAACAGGCCCCAGGCTCTGAGCTGGCAGTCAGCACAGAGCCCGACGTGGGGCTCGAACCCACGAACCGCGAGATCATGACCTAAGCGAAAGTCGGACGCTTAACCGACTAAGCCACCCAGGCGCCCCTTTCTGGTTTTAATCTTATTCTTCTCTACAATGACATATATTGCTTTTAAATCCATAAGATAGTTGTTTAGAAAAACATTAATCAAATTTTGAAGTTTGCATTTAGAAAGGAAGTTAAGTACTTTCATGAATTCCTTAAGAAGTAGGATAATATAGATCGTTACTTTGGAGAATGAGACTAGTGAAATAAAGGTGAGATTTCTTACAGTCTCTCTTATTTCATCCTCCTCTGAACACAATCAGTGACTTCAAGATTAACACATTTTGTTGACCTATCATTGGCAGAAAATTCACTTTTATAGATGACAAGAATTTAATTTTCCTAGTATCAGATTTCAAGTTCTTTGTTCTGTTAAGTCATATACTGTGAGTACTTTTTGTGTGAAAGAGGGATTCAGACCAGTCAGATGATGTCAGTATATCAAAATTTAAATGTTTAGATGATTTAAAATTTTAAAATGAATTTTGGAATGTGACATTTAGTAAATGGCCTTCCTTCCTCAGATTGTTTGAAGAAAATTTCGTGTAAGAATATTTGAATGTCTGGAAATGTCAGTCAGATACATAGCTTGTGGCAGGCTACCTAAGGCCCCCAAAGATGTCTAGAATCTCACCTCTAGAACCCGAGACTGTCATTTTATGTGCAGAACACACTAGAAATTGTGGGCGAGTTAAGAATGTGGAGGTAGGAGGCTCCCTCACCTCACAAGAGGGGGGTGATATATTAGAATTACTGAAGGAAGGAAACTGCCAGCCAAGAATACAGTACCTGCCAAAATTATCCTTCAAAGAGGAAGGAGAAATTTAAAAATTTCCCAGATAAACAAAAGCTGAGAGATGTTATCACCATTGGACTTGCCTTACAAGAAATGCTAAAGGGAGCCCTTCAAATTGAAATGAAAGAAACTTACAAGGCAACAAAAAAAAGAAGGAAGGAAGGAAGGGAGGGAGGGAGGGAGGAAGGNAATACAGTACCTGCCAAAATTATCCTTCAAAGAGGAAGGAGAAATTTAAAAATTTCCCAGATAAACAAAAGCTGAGAGATGTTATCACCACTGGACTTGCCTTACAAGAAATGCTAAAGGGAGCCCTTCAAATTGAAATGAAAGAAACTTACAAGGCAACAAAAAAAAGAAGGAAGGGAGGGAGGGAGGGAGGGAGGAAGGAAGGAAGGAAGGAAGGAAGGAAGGAAGGAAGGAAGAAAACACCTGCAAAGAAGTATAAAGCTCATTTGGTAAAAGTAATCTATAGACAAATACAGAATACTGTAATACTGCAAAACTGGCAAGTAAATCTTTTTGTAATTTTTTTAAATTTACTTTTGAGAGAGAGACAGAGCACAAGCAGGGGAGGGGCAGAGAGAGAGGGAGACACAGAATCTGAAACAAGCTCCAGGCTGTGAGCTGTCAGCACAGAGTCCGATGCGGGGATTACACCCACAAACCACGAGATCATTACCTGAGCCAAATTCGGACGGTTACCCTACTGAGCCACCCAGCTGCCCCATGTAAATCACTTTTAATTCTGGTATAGAAGTTAAAAGGCAAAGGTATAAAAAAAACTATAAACTATAAAAGTGTATTAATGGATACATAATATTAAAAGGTGTCACTCGTGGGGCGCCTGGGTGGCTTAGTTGGTTAAGCGTCCGACTTTCGCTTAGGTCATGATCTCGCGGTTCGTGGGTTTGAGCCCCGCGTCGGGCTCTGTGCTGACTGCCAGCTCAGAGCCTGGAGCCTGTTTCAGTCTGTGACTCCCTCTCTCTCTGACCCTCCTCTGCTCACGCTCTCTCTCTCTCTCTCCTAGAAATAAATAAAAAATATTAAAAAAAAAAAGTTTAAAAGGTGTCACTCGTGACATCAATAAAGTGTTTAGGGAAGAAAGGTAAGTTCAGGGTATTTATTTCCAATGGAAGGTGAGTTGTTTTTAGCTTAAAATAGATTGTTAACTATAAGATATTTTATGTAAGAAACATGGTAACTTCAAAGAAAATATCTGTAAAAATATACAAAAGAAAATAAGAATCAAAACATGTCTCTACAAAAAAATCAATGAAATAGAAAGAAGGAAAAGAAAGACAAAAAAGTTACACAACAGAGAGAAAACAATTTAAAATGGCAATAGTTAGTCATTTACTCCCAAT
The DNA here is from genome assembly GCF_008692635.1 of Crocuta crocuta. Classification (NCBI taxonomy): domain Eukaryota; kingdom Metazoa; phylum Chordata; class Mammalia; order Carnivora; family Hyaenidae; genus Crocuta; species Crocuta crocuta. The sequence continues at coordinate 215,424 of NW_027532420.1, read as the reverse complement.
AATAAAGATGAATGGATTAAACTCCCCACTGCAAGACAGAGTGATTGAATGGATAATAACCAAGACCTAAATATATGTGCTCTGTAAGAGAATTGCTTTAGATTTACAGGTACAGGTTAAAAATAAAACATGAAAAAAGATACTCCATGCAAATGATAACCAGAATAAAGGATGAATGGCCATACTTCATCAATCAAAATAGACTTTAAAAACTGTCAAAAGAGACAAGAAAGGGGCACCTGAGTGGCTCAGTCAGTTAAGCGTCCAACTCTTGATTTTGGCTCAGTTCGCGATCTCACAGTCATGAGATTGAGCATAGATTCTTTCTCCCTCTCCATCTGCCCCTCTGTATAAATGAATGAATAAATAAATAAATAAATAAATAAATAAGTAGAGAGACAGAGAGAGAGAAAGAAGGATATTATATAATGATAAGTGTGTCACTTCACCAGGAATATATAGGTACACAGCATCCAAGCACCCAAATATGTACAGCAAATATTCAGAGACCTGAAGGAGAAGTAGAGAGCATCACAATCACAGCCAGGGAATTCAGTATTCTACTTGCTCTACTAGATAGAACCACCAGACAGAAGATTAATAAGAAACAGAGGACTTGAACAACACTATAGAACAACTATAGAACACTATAGACTTATCTAGAACATTCCACCCAACAGCAGAATACACATTCTTCTTGAGTGCTCATGGAAACCTCATCCAGGATCAATCCCATGTTAGGTCGCAAAACAAGTTTTAGGAAATTTGAGAGGCCTTGAATTTATATTGATACCACCTCACAGTAGACTCAAGAAGAATAAAATACTTAGGAATCAACTTAAGCAAGGAGGTGAAACATTTAAATGTTGAAAACTGTAAAACATTGGTGAAATAATTTAATGAAGCCACAAATAAATGTAGTGACATCTCATGTTCATAGATTAGAAGAAATAATATTGTTAAACTATACTGCCCACAGTGATTCACACATTAATTTCAATCTCTGTCAAAATCCAAAGAGAGTTGTTCCAGAACTAGATAGGGCAACCCTAAAATTTATATGGAATCACAGACTACCCCAATAGCCAAAATAATCTTGAGAAAGATGTAAAAAGCTGGAGGCTTCACATTCCTGATTTCAAAACATAGTACAAAGCTACAGTGATCAAAATAGTGTAGTCATAGCATAACAGACATATAGACTCATGGAACAGAATAGAGACCCCAGAAATAAACCCTTGCATATACAGCCAAAATGGTTTGGGGGACCCCTGGGAGGCTCAGTCGGTTAAATATCTGACTTCGGCTCAGGTCATGATCTCACAGTTTGGGAGTTTGAGCCCTGCATCTGGCTCTCTGCTGTCAGCACGGAGCCCTCTTCGGATCCTCTGTCCCCATCTCTTTCTGCCCCTCCCTGCTCATGCTCTCTCTCTCTGTCTCTCAAAAATAAATAAACATTAAAAAATTATTTTCCACAAGGATGCCAAGACGCAGTGGGGAAGGGTGGGCTCTCAAATAAACGGTGCTGGGAAAACTGAGCTTGCAAAACAGTTTGGACCCTTATCTTACATGATACAGAAAAGACAACTCAAAGTAGATGAAAGAATTAAGTGTAAGACACAAAACTGTGCAAATCAGAGAAGAAACTTGAGGGGGAAAGCTTCATAATATTGGCATTGCTAATGATTTCATGGATGTGGCCCCAAAGCACAAGCAATGACAGGAAAATTAGACAAGTGCAACTACATCAAACTTAAAAGTTTCTGTTCAACAAAGCAAATACAAGAGTGAAAAGGCAACCAACAGAATGGGCGNTATATAAGGAACTCCTACAAATCAATAGCAAAAAAATCCCAAATAACCTGATTTAAAATGCACAAGGAACTTTTAAAAAAATTTCTCCAAAGAAGATATACAAATGGCCAACGGGTATATGAAAAGATGCTCAGCATCGCTAGTCACCAAGGAAATGTGGATCAAAACCACAATGACATATCACCTCTTAATAGAATGACCATTATATGGGNCAATCCTACTTCCAGTCACTTATCCAGTGATTTGAAATCAGAATCTCAAAGAGAGATTTGCATTCCCATGTTACCTGCAGCACTATTCTCAATAGTCAATGTGTGGATATTACCTCAATGCCCATCCGCAGATGAATGGGTAAAGAAAAGGAGATTTACATACACCATGGAATATCATGAAGCCATAAAAAGAAGGAAATTCTGTTATGTGAATGAACCCAACATGAATGAGCTTTGAGGACGTGATGCTGAGTGAAATAAGCCAGTCACAGACGACAAGTAGGGTGCGATTCCACTCACACGAGGTACCTAAAGTAGTCAGATTCATAGAAACGGAAAGTAGAATGGTGGTGGCCAAGGGCTCGGAAGGACAAGAACTCACTGGGATTTAGAGTTTCAGTTACAGAGGATGAGCAAGTCCTAGGCACTGTGCGCATAGTTAACACTGTGCTATACACCGTATTGGTCAACAGGGTAGAACTCATGTTGTGTGTTTTTTCCCTCAATAAAAACTAATAAAATATGGATATTCTCCACAACTGTGAAGGTTTCAAAGCAGCTTCAAGTAGTCTCCAAAATCGCTGATGTATTTTTTTTTTACTGAAGTTGAATAGGGGAGATATATATATCTTGGATGTGTATATCTTCGCTGGAAAAGCCAGTCACCTCCTACTCAGTAATTCACTGGTTTTAGGTGCTTATGAAGAAGCAGCCATTTTCCTATTTTTTTAAAACAACCATTTTCAAACTCTAAAAAAGAGGTACTATTTATACACTCGCAGCTTGTCTGCATGACTGTCGAACTACTATATTCTAATAGTCTGTAACAGACAAGTGCATTAGACAGTGTCCAAATTAGTGTAAAACAGTCCTTACAGTTAGAGAAGCACTAAAGCAGTAGGGAAATGAAGTAACCGCATGAGTGTCTTGGGGCCGCCATAACCAACTTGGCGGCTCACAGCCACCAGCCTTATTGTCTCACGGCTGGGGGACCGCAGGTCTGAGGCCAAGGTGCCAGCGCAGGTGCACTGTGTCCTGAGAGTCAAGGGCGGGTTCTGTCCCATGCCTCTTCCAGATTCTGGTGCAGACACTCGTTGATTGGAGACCCAGTCTCGGCCTCCATTGGAATAGGTCTCCTCTTGCAGATGTCTCTCTCAAAGTTCCCTCTGTACGTCTCTCAAAAAGATGCCCGTGATTGCCCTGAGGGCCCACCTGCATATTCCAAGATAAGCTTCTCTCAAGATCTTTAACTTACCACCATGTGCACCACAGAAGGTATCGTTCACTCTTTGCCATATAAGGTAATATTCAGATGTTTCAGGGGTTAGGAAGTGAGTATATTTGGAGGGAAGCATTTTTTTTAACCTACCACAGTCACCGACACTGTTTTTTGCTCTTGCAACATTTGCTACCCGTGAAAGCTTTTTCTAAGTATGAATATATTAGAAATGTCTGGCAATACATGAGCACAGTAAATATGCCTGTATAGTTCTTTCTGGAGGCACTTGTGATCACTTCCTTTTTACTGTGAGAAGAACACAGGTGAGCATAAGCAGCAACTTGGGACATTAGAATATATAGGAACCAGCGGCAACTGGGTGGCTCGGTCACTTGGGCATCTGACTTCTGCTCAGGTCATGATCTCATGGTTGTGAGTTTGAGCCCCACATCGGGCTCTGTGCTGACAGCTCAGAGCCTGGAATCTGCTTCAAATTCTATGCCCTTCTCTCTCTCTCTGCCCCTCCCTCACTCATGCTCTGCCTCTCTCTCAAGAATATTTTTTTAAAAAAACATTAATTTTTCTAATTAAAAAAAAGAATATATAGGAGCCAAAAAGAAAAGCATCTTTCTAGGTTTATATAGGGACTAGAGCCCATTTCCATAAGACCTAAAATAATCACACACACCAAACCTTATACTGATTGTTTTTATTCCAATCTGTAAGTTTTCTCAGAATTGCTATGTTTCCTAATAAACTCAAGACAGAAGTATATATTACATATATATATATATACACACACACACATATATATATATATACACACATATATATATATGCCATAACCCTAAACCCCAAATATAACTCATTCCTACTAAAGTCGGGAACAAAGAAAGCAAGGATGAACTCTGCTTCTATTTAACATGTTCGGGATGTATTTGTCCGCTCAGTTAGATTAGGAAAAATCGGGAAGGTAAGAACTGGAAAACTACCTCTATTTCATGTCATTTGCAGATGACATGATGGTGTATGTGGAAAATCTGAGAGAATCCATGATAAAACTGCTTCAGATAATCGGAGAGCAATGGAGCAGGATATGAAATTTACATGTGAAAATCAATAGCATTTGTAGAGACAAACAATAACCTATTAGATGTACTGGTAGAGGAAAATTTGCTTTACAGTGACCACCAAAAGTTAAATAATAAATTTAACAGGAAAGGCTTAAAACGTATAGGAATTAAACTATAAAACATTCCTGAAAGATGGAAAAATGGACTTTAACAAATGAAGTTACCTTGTGTTCTTGGATATGATCACGAACATGTTAGTGCTGTCAAAATTAGTACATAGATTCAATGCACTGTAGTAAAATTCCAATTTTTTTTCTTTGTGAAGCTAGGCAGTTCGACCCTAAAAAATCATGTCGAACAAAAACACAAGATCAGCTAGGAAATCACTGGAGAAGATCCATGAGGGGATGTCACCCTACCAGATAATAAAACATAATCAAAGCCCCTAAAATTAAAGCACTGTGGGTAAGTGAATGGACAGATCAGTGGAATAGAAAGGAAAGCACAGAAATAGAAACATTTTGATATAGAAGCCAAGTGCATGATGGAGGGAGTCCTCAAATCAACAGAGCAAAGGTGAATTTTTTTAATTCCAGTATTATTAATATACAGTGTTATATTCGTTTCAGCTGTACAACATAGTAATTCAGCAATTCTTTACTCAATACACATTATGACAAGTATACTCTTAATCCCTTCAGTGGTGGTCTTTTTAATGATGCTGGGGCAACCAGACAGCCTTTTCTCTTTTTTTTTTTTTCTTTTTACTTTTGATTCCTTATACTTTTGACTTTCTTAACTTCATTAAGTGATACATGAATATCTGGAGTTTTGTCAGGCAAATCCCTGACGTTCTATCATGTCACCCCAAAATACTCCAGTGTTATAATGGTGTTATAACATTGGACACAAATAACAGTACTGCTTCACAAACAACTCTCTGATATTGAAACTAATATGAAACTATAAAATATGGGTGCTGCTACCCTCCCCACCCCCCAGAGAAGCATCCATGTCTGAGAAATTTCCAAGATGTTATAGACAGCTGTTTTGGAAAAGATGAAATTAGATCTAATTCTTGCACTTCCCAAAGAATAACCACTAAATTGGTCAGAAGTCTAAATGTACTAAAATGGAATGATACACACTAGTGAAGAAAAGATGGGTGAATTCCTCGATAGCCTGAGTATAAATAAAGGCTTATAACTATGACTGAAATCCCAGTGTAATGAAAAAGAAGACAGATAACTTTGACAACATCAAAGGTGTTTTTTTTTTGTTTTTTTTTTTAATGGCAAAATGCCATAAGCAAAGTCAAAAGACAGATGGCCAACTAGGAGAAAATACAAGCAACACGTATTATAGGCAAAAGTCAAATATCCCTACTAAACAAACGTCTTTTAAAAATTGAGGTGAATATAGGACATGGGCAAAACACATAACAATTTACAAAAAGATAGATATTGCCCATGATCGTAACAAAGGTGATCAATTTTACTCTTACTAAGCTAAATAAAGCAAAACCACAACACCAGTCATCACCCATCAGCTTAACAAAAATTTAGAAGCTTGAAATATACTCTTGGTTGGGGGTTGTGGAGAAACAGATTCTCATACATCGCTGGTTGGGATACAGAGAGAAATCTTAGGAATCTGGCAGTTTTTGTCAAAGCTACATGCCTTCCCTTTTCAACTTACTGATCCTCTTACCCTAAAGATACACTATCAACTATTTTAATACATTTGTACAAGAGTGTTCATTGCAGTGTTGTTTGTGATTGCAAAATATTGATAACTATCTAAACATGCAAGCATAGAACACTGGATCAATAAATAGGATAAATATGTAATATACCAGGAGTACATGCAGCTGTTGAAAAGAATGAGGTAGATTGCTGTGAACTAAAATGGAGTGATTTGAGAGGATATTATTGATTGATAAAAACTAATTGCAAAAGAGCATATGAATATGCTCCCTCCCATGTAAAAAAGAAGGGAATACAGGAATATGTACCCACACACATGCACACACTCACACTTGCCTTTATATACAAAAAAACAGAAGGATTACAAGGAAACGATGAACAAGGAACAGGTTGGAAGGGATAGGGGAGGTCATGACGCTTCTCTGGGTGTATCTTTTTATACACAGATTTGACTCTGGGAAGCATGATAACGTTCTACATGTTCAAATGAAATTAAGTCAATATGGATGGAAGGGAGACCTAAAACTGGAACAGACTGAAACAAGTAGTCCCCCAGTGCATTTCAAATGAATACCTAACCACAAGGAAGGGAAGAAAAAATTCACTAATCCAAGTAATTTAGAAACAGTATTTGAGTGTATAGTCTTAGTGTTGGGCGGAGGGCAAGGGGAATTGCAAACATCCTACATTCTTTAATTTTAATCTTTTTTAATCTTTATTTTTGAGAGAGAAAGAGACAGAGCATGAGCAGGGGAGGGGCACAGAGAGGGAGCCACAGAATTCAAAGCAGGCTCCAGGCTCTGAGCTATCCGCACAGAGCCCGACGCGGGGCTCAAATCCATGAACCGCGAGATCATGACCTGAGCCGAAGTGGGCACTTAACTGACTGAGCCACCCAGGCACCCCCTGAATGCTTTTCAAGTAGCTTTGATTTTTGTAATACTTTGGATGAAATAAATCTGAAATAACTTTAGGTTTATTATGAATTAAACAAAAGAATACATGTGTTACTCTTGGGAATCAGGATTCTCATTAAGGAAGAAGGACATACCATATGGACTGGAGGAAGGCAACCAAGAACCTGTGGAAATTGATTGAATTTGGAAATATCACTATGAATTCGAGATTTCTAAAATATGTGTGTGTGATATGCAGACACGTGCACAAGTGCATATATGTGCATAGATATATGGATGTAGCGTATGTGTATGTACATGTATATGTGAATGTCCATGTGTATAAATAAGCAAAGAAACCACAGCAGCACTAAGCACACCTACTACCTACCTGGTCTCCAATACTACTACTCATTAAAAGAACCAAGGCCTGGGGTCCCTGGGTGGCTCACTGGGTTAAGCGACCCACTCTTGGTTTTGGCTCAGCTCATGGTCTTCACAGTTTGTGAGATGGCGTCCCAAGTAGGACTCTGTGCTGACAGTGCCAAACCTGCTTGGGATTCTCTCTACCCCTCTCTCTGCCTCTCTTTCTCTCTCAATAAAATAAGCATTAAAAAAAAAAAAAAAGAACCAGAGCTTGGTAAAGAGATCCCAAATTTGCGGCTTGAGAGAGGTATCTACCAAATAAGCTGGGTCCTCTTGCTATGAGAGAAGGTAAGGAATACTTCACAAAAAAATGATGGGCACATGTCATAAGACTATAGAAGCCAGCTTTGGGGGCACCCATTGCCCAAGTCGAGAATGGTTCGAGCACCAAAATAAAATTAAGTATAGTAGTGATTTAGACGCTTGCAAGAGAAAAAAGTAGACATCATTAGTCCATATCATTAATAGACAAATATACAAAAATAAGTCAAAAGAGGAGAAAGGAGCGCTCTTGCTTACTTTGGAATATCTAGCGCCAACTGGTAAATGTGAATGAATGCTACAGGTAGCAAATGAGCAGTTTGTTAACACGATGGGAAGATTGGATTAGTCAGGATCCATTGGTCGCTGCTAACACTGGCAGGAAGTTTTGATGAAGAGCAGGGTGTTTGCGGGGTCCTTAAGTGGCTCTTCACAGATCACTTGTCAGTTACAAGAGAAGCAGCAGTAATGACCCAGCACAGAAATTAGACATCGTCTTGACTGGATGATCCAAATTAGCATCACCACTGAGAGGCAGACGCACAGAGTATCACCTTTATCATATTCCAGCCAAGAATGAGTAATCTGAATCTAATCATGAGGAAACAGCAAATACATCAAGTTCAGAATGAAGCTCATCCTATCTAATGAGGAGGGAGGGGGGCTGTACTCCTCAACAGGGCCAGTGTTACAAAGACAAAGAGTCTCGGGAAGTGTGCCTGGTTCAAAAAGAGTAAAGAGATGTGACAAATACATGCAGTACTTGTACCTACACTGGATCGCGTACTGGGGAAGAAGATGCCAAAAATTCATCGCTGGGATAATCCAGTTTTACCAAAACTGGAACACGATAATAGATTTGACACAAATATTATATCAACGTTAGGTTCCTGAAGTCAGTAACAAGATGGTGGAGAATTTCTCTATGATGTTCAGATGCAGTTATCCAGAGACAGACAGAAACACAAGAAAACAATTTAAGTGAGCTAAAATATTATAATATAAAGGACGTATAGTTTTTCTTTGTTTTATGCATGGTCTTCAACTTTTGTAAATTGGAAATCATTTCTCAAAAAATATTTAAATATATTTTTAAATATGTCATTTTAACTTGAAGATTTTATGGAGAAGCCCCCTAAACCAAACTCTCCAAAGTCAAATCTATCAGTTGAAACCCTCAGATTCTTCCACACGCATGGTGAGCTTACAAGTTCCCATCATCTGCCTCATTGCCTTTAACAAGTAAAATTGTGCAGTATTTAGATTTCCAGACAGCGAAAATCAGTCATAAGAAAGTTGTCCTGGTACAGCGAATGTGAAGGCTCTTCTCACTCTTTTCATATGCAGCAGGTTCACGTATGCCATTACATGCATTCACTTAAAAGTAATATCGTCAGGGGCACCTGGGTGGCTCAGTTGGTTAAGTGTCCAACTTTGGCTCAGGTCATGATCTCGCGGTTCGTGAGTTCGAGCCCCACGTTGGGCTCTGTGCTGACAGCCCACTGCTTCAGATNTTGTCATAGCGTCAAGAGTTCCTAAATCTCCATCAACATGATCAAGCCTTCTGACCCCTATTTGTCCCCTTGTAAACAGTCAGTAGGAACTCTCCATCATTTGCCTCCACCCTGTCTACTCCATTCATACTCTAATAATAAGATGAAAGAGAAAAAACATACTTGACAATGTGAAATAAAGAGCAATTTTCCTACAAAGGGATATCAAGACTACAAAAAAACCCCAGAATTTTAGCTAAGATGTATACCTCTCAACATATCTGGTTACCCAAGTAGTTGGGTTTCTAGAAGCAGCAAAATGGATAATTTATGGTTTATCTTTCCAAAGAGCTTTGCCTCCCATATAATATCTAGAATAACAGAAACATCCATTTATAATTTATAGACAATATATGTGTCTCCCCACCTTTAACTGCATGGGCACTGACCTGTGAGAAAGGAAAGAAGATCTTCCCATTCCTCTGTGGTATTTATGCCATGACTGGGCCCAGGCTCAGTTCTGTATCTGAATTCTGAATCCACTAGTGATCCTGCCTAAAAAAGGCGTGATTTTTCAAAATTAAAAGTTTTCTTTAAAAACATAATTTTTTCATTATTGACATTAGTATCAGCAGAAAATATTAGTGATTATTTAGAGTAAGCATGAAAAACACAATTACCATTGACTATAACAAGAAAAATGTGAGATGGTCATTTTTTTTATGTTTTTATTTTTGAGAGAGACAGAGCATGAGCAAAGGAGGGGCAGAGAGAGAGCAGGTGACACAGAATCTGAGGCAGGCTCCAGTCTGTTGGCCCAGAGCCTGATGCAGGACTCAAACTCACAGACCGTAAGATCATGACTTGAGTTGAAGTCAGATGCTTAACTGACTGAGCCACCCAGATGCCCTTATGAGGTGGTCATTTTATCAAAAATGGATTCATCGTCAACCATGAAGCTTTCTTCCTCTTTTAATATGTTTTCAGAACTTAGTAGTATATACGTAAATCTTTATTTTGTCGCAATTGGAGAAATTGTATGATGATTCTCCTACTTATCAAATGGATTGCAGCAAATCCCTTTAGCTGTGTGACTCACTGCTTATCCAAGGCGTGAACCAGGGAAGGGGAAACAGGAAGGGAAGAAGGGGAAACAAAGATGAAAAGCCCCATCAACAGATACTAGAAGGGGTAGAACAAAACATATATACAAATATTAGGCATATAAAGCAAAACTGTGCTTAAATCCCACCTCCATTAAGAGCATAAGTATGCTATCGCAAAGGAGCCATGAGCCCAGGAGAATCAATTGCTACCAATCAGGCATGAAGAGTCTCTGAAATAAATGCCTTTGTCTCTTCTCTCCAGGATTGACATCTTCAAGTATGTGATCTACGGCATTGCAGCTGCGTTCTTTGTGTACGGCATCCTGCTCATGGTGGAAGGCTTCTTCACCACTGGCGCCATCAAAGATCTCTATGGGGATTTCAAAATCACCACTTGCGGCAGATGCGTGAGCGCCTGGGTACGTTACGTGTCTGTTCATGGGGGTTTCGTTCAGTAGCGCACAGGTGTTCACATTAGAATTAAAGAATTTTTTTAACACAGTCGGGTTCGCTCCTGTGATGGTGAACTACAATCTCAAAGATACGGTTTTCTACGTTCAGGTTATTCCAAGTGAAAATTCAGCTGCAAATTCTCAAAGCATGGGCAACACAACTAGTTTTTGTTGTAGATGCAGCAAGACAGTAGGTTGATTTATGATTTCTTTTTCTAAAGGGCTTTGGGGTTCCCATATAATACTTGGAAGAGCAGGAAAAAACAGTCCATCTGCAATTACAGGCAATATATGTGTCTTTCCTCCTTAAATATAAGTCTCTGTGTTTTACCGTAAATTTGGGGGAACTGTATTATGTAATCTCTGATATGACATAAGATGAATATTGTACTATTCCTGGGTGTAATATTACTGTACCACCTGAGTGGCTCAGTTGGTCAAGCGTCCAACTTCGGCTCAGGTCAGATCCCATGGTTTGTGAGTTCAAGCCCCACGTCAGGCTCTGTGCTGACGGCTCAGAGTCTGGAGCCTGCTTTAGATTCTGTGTCTCCCTCTCTTTCTCTCTCTGCCCCTCCCCTGCTCGCGCTCTGTGTCTCTATCAAAAATAAGTAAACATTAAATTTTTTTTAAAAGTTGTACTTACTATTTACTATCTTTAATCCTTACTGATAATGATATATACTGGTAAATTGGACTTATAGTCTAGAGCTACAGCAAGGCAGACAATGCATGTAGATCTGTTAAAGCACAAGAATGGTTTAAAAATTAAGAGTAACATAGTTGAAAGTACTTTTGCAGAATTAAAAAAAATGTAATGTTTATTTATTTTTTGAGAGAGAGAGATAGAGCATGAGCTGGGGATGGGCAGACAGAGAGGGAGACACAGAATCCTAAGCAGGCTCCAGGCTCTGAGCTGTCAGCCCAGAGCCTGACGCGGGGCTCAAACACACAAACCGAACCATGAGATCATGACCCGAGCCTAAGTCGAACACTCAACCAATGGAGACACCCAGGCGCCCCCTTTTGCAGAAACTATTTATGCAGAATAATTTTCCTATGAAAAAATGTTGGAACTTCCATTATTGACTAACATTTTTTTTTTATTTTTCCAGTGCCATATAGAAACATCTGTGTGATTGCAGCATATATTTCATCTTAAGTAAGAGGTCTCTAAAAAGGAATAATACAATTTGTTTCTTTTCTTTTTTTAAATGTTTTATTTATTTCTGAAAAAGAGAGAGACAGCATGAGCAGGGGAGGGTCAGAGAGAGAGGGAGACACAGAATCCAAAACAGGCTCCAGGCTCTGAGCTAGCTGTAATCACAGAGCCTGACACGGGGCTAGACCCCATGAACCATGAGATCATGATCTGAGCCAAAGTCAGACGCTTAACTGACTGAGCCACCCAGGTACCCCAATACAATTTATTTCAATCTCACAGAAAAGTTTGAAAACACCTGTTAATCACCAAACCTGTGTTGTTTTTTTACTGGCTTGTAGCAAGTTCTGTCATCCTGTTCAGTGCCGGCAGTGACAGTCATCTGGAAAAAGTTTGCCTGTGTTGTGGGTATTTGTAGTTTTCCCTGGAGTCATTTCTTCTAAGGCTCATTTCTTCTTTGGAACGATGCTTAGCAAAATAACTAAGTTTTTAGAGGATCAGTAATATCAAATTACAGATCTGGAAGTAGTTAAGTTAAAAGTCTTTGGTTGACTTAAAAAATAAAATATGACTCTTCTGTGGGCCACTTGTCAGCGATCCCTCAGTGAAGACCCCTGTCTTTGTGAAGAAACCAAGTTGTGACTTGAGATGCATTTACATTCTGCCGATAGAGTAGAGTGATTTCCATTAACGATAGGCTGTTCCTACAGTGGGTCAGTGTCACCACGATACCTTCCACCTGTGTGCCTTAACGAGTCACGTGACTCCTCGAGGTCACAGTTTACTCAGTTACAGAATGAAGACGTTTGATCATCCCTTACACTCATACCAGTGTAGAGAGTCCGTGATTCTAAAGCCCTAGTGAAATAATAGAGAAGAGGGAGATCTCTAAGCACATCTACACCATCGGGGAGCAGCCTTCTGCCAGGAAGAGTACAGGGGATTATGCCGTTTCGTTGAGAATTGTAAAATCACTTCCTGGGATCGTACGCAAAAGTAAAAGATCATCACAGAAGAAAACTCACATCTCTCTACAGTTAATTATCTGCTTCCCATTCGCACATCCCAGAGATATTTCAAATGCGAAATTTTAAGACAAAAACATGAGCCACCTTTTCTTTCTATAATAGTAACAAGTGTTCATCAGACCCTCCCACAAGGCCAGAGGCTGTGTGGGCTCCTCCAGAGGGGACACAGGAGGGGTCGGCCCCCCAGGGTACCCCATCCCCTCCTTTAGCAGAAGGGAAGTCAGCAGAAGCAGAAGCTATATGCTTGTCCGTCCGCACACCGAGAGGCTCAGCTACGCTGCCTGGAGGCAGGGGGGGGCGCTGTAGAGCTCAGGGACCTGCTACCCTCTCTGCCCCCCTCGCGGGTCCTGCAGGGGAAGTGGGGAGGGGGGTTCATCCTCCTCTCCTGTTACCCACCTCACCTTGTTTCCTGTTTCCACTCTGCTGCTTTTTCCCCCTTGGGAGGGAGATTGCACCTTACCGTCCGCTCTGCGTTCTGTGAGCTCACCTGTCAGCCCACCTTACCTTCCTTCACTTTAACCCTGTCCCTTTGATGCCACCTTGGTGCGTTTCTTGGAAGCCTGAATAATATTAAAGGCTGGAACAAGGTTTTTTTGCATTAAGCAAATTAGGTGGAAAGCTTCCAGAACATGAACATGGACTAGAAGAAACCTGTTATTCTATCCTGTTTCTCTATGTTGTATACAAAGTAAAATGGCTACAAACTGAATTGACATCAGCACAGATGCAGTTAATTTTAAAGCACCGTTATATCACTGAATAGAGGATGCTAATCAATACTCTCTTTTCTCAGTGAATGCTCTCGAAGGCAGAACTTGATCTGCATTATAAATTTCCTCACCTGTGTATCAAAACTAGTTCAAGTCCATTTCAGAATTTTAAATGCTGTTATTCAAAACCCTGAATGTGAGGCACATTAAATGTGAAAGCACAGTATGAACCTCTGTATTATGGCATCATGTGAACAGTGGTTAAAATACTGTAAGTAACAATATTTATTTCAATTAAATATTGGGGCGCCTGGTAGCTCAGTCAGTTAAGAATCCGGCTTCGGCTCAGCTCATGATCTCACAATGTGTGGGTTCGAGCCCCGTGTCGGGCTCTGTGCTGACAGCTCAGGGCCTGGAGCCTGCTTTGGATTCTGTGTGTGTCTCTCTCTGCACCTCCCTCACTCACGCTCTCTCTCTCTCTCTTTCAAAATAAATATTTTAAAAAATTAAAATTAATTAATTAAATATTAAATGGCACCAAGTTGAGTCCAAGTCAGCACATGTTATTCAATACGTTAAACATGACCTCATAGATACTTGTTTTCTTTGAATGTCTTCTCCATTAAATATTAAACCAAAAAAATCTCTTTATTCAGTTGCAACTAGGGGACACTCAGGGTCTCAAATTTTGAAAGTTGAGGGTGTGTGTTGTGCCATCACTAGGCTTTCTTATTTACAAAAATTTCCCATTACTGTTGTGACACCAGCGTGGAGCTCGGAATTTGTCTGTGCTTGTTCTGATGCTTAAGATTTTAAGCCCAACAGTGTTGAAGTAATAGAATTCTTTTTTATGTTTATTTATTTATTTTGAGAGAGAGAGTGAGAGAGAGATCATGATCTCATGGCCGTGAGACTGAGGCCCACATCAGGATGCACGGTAGCCATGAAGCCTGCTTACGATTCTCTCTGTACCTCAGCCCCTCACCCCAGCTCACAGTCTCTCGCTCGCTCGCTCGCTCTTGCTCTCTCTCTCTCAAATAAAAAAAATTAAAGCATTAAAAACAATAGGTTTTATTTGTTAGATCAGTTTTAGGTTCACAGCAAAACTGAGTGGAAACAGAGAGTTCCTATATATCCCGTACCCCCACGTATGTCTAGCCTCCATCACTCTGAAGTGGTACCTTTGTCACAGCCAGTGAACCTCAAGTCATAGTTTACATTAGTTTACTCGTGGTGCACAGTCGATGGGTTTGGAGAAACGTGTAATGACATGTATCCACTATCACCGCATCACACAGAAGAGTGTCTCTGCCCTAAAAGTCCTCTGTCCTGCACCTGTTCATCCCTCCTCTCTTCTAATTCCTGGCAACCACTGATCATTTTACTGTCTCCATAGAGTTACCTTTTCCAGAATGTCATGCAGTAGGTGGCCTCTTGAGCTTGGCTTCTTTCACTTAGTAGTTAGCATTTTTAAGCTTCCCTCCATGCCTTTGCATGACTCGGTAGCTCATTTCTTTTTGCTATTCAGTGATATTCCATTGTCTGGATGAACCACAGCTTATTTATCCATTCGCTGACTCCAGGACGTCTTCATTTCCCCCAAGCTTTGGCAATTATGAATAAAGCGGCTATACACATAGCACATGGTTTGTAGAACACTTTTCTGATCACTACTTGTGTGTAGGTGGTTTGGGGCCGTAATGATGACAATGAAGATGATGCTGATTGCATCTCTTCAAGCCAATTTACATAATGTTACATGATTTTTCCCCCCGCAGTGAACTTTACACGGTGTATACTTTTCAGAGCCTTCTGAGCTCAGTATTGTTAACGCTATTCCGTCTTGCATCTGTACTGGTGGTGTATTCCAGTATTGATTTGCTTTTCTTTGACTTAGCATTTCTTCTTCTTAGAATTGCGGTTCTCAACTGGGGGCTATTTTCCCCACTGGGGACAGTGCACGATGGAGGCTGCAGAGCTGACATCCGGTGGGTCGAGGTCAGGGATGCCGCTAACCAGGCTGCTGTGCACAGGACGTTCCCAGAGTAAAGATTCGCTGGCCCCAAATTTCCATTGTGCTGAAATTGAGAAGCTCTCATTAGAAATTTGGTCTCTGTCCAGTGCCTCACTCATCCGTGCATTTGGCTGACACTGGCATAAGTTTCTGGCAAAACTTTACTTTTCTTTACTTAAGATGTCCTGACTTTACCTTTCTTTACTTAAGATGTAGAACTCTGAAGAGCCTCAAGATGAATGTTCAAGAAGCCTTCACATCAGATGTACTCATGAGAGCTTTATCGATCTGTATAGAGCAGTAGTTCTTAACCCCAGATGTGCATTAGAATCACTGCAGAGGTTTTTAAAAATATAGGTACAATATGCACGGGGCATCTCTTTCTCACAGTTGCCAGATGGTCCCCCTGCGCGGCCAAGGCTGAAAACCACTATCAGAGGCAGTGCTGCCCCCACTAATGTCCACGTGGTGAGACACGTGATGATCCTCCTCATCACAGTACCTCTGGGCTCCAAGCTACTACTGCCTGCCCAATGACGATCATTGATGATATGACACTGTGCATTTTAAAAGCTGTGGAGGGGTGCCTGGGTGGCTCAGTTGATTAAGTATCGGACTTTGGCTCAGGTCATGATCTCACAGTTCATGAGTTCGAGCCCTCCATCGGGCTCCATGCTGACACCTCGGAGCCTGGAGCCTGCTTCAGATTCTATGTCTCCCTCTCTGTCTTTGTCTCTCCCCTGCTCATGCTCTGTCTCTCTCTCTCAAAAATAAACAAACATTTTAAAAAATGTTTTTCAGTTGTGGAGAGAGTAGATCTTGAAAGTTCTCAGCATAAGAAAAAAATTCTGTGACCACGCGTGGTGGCAGATGTTAACTGAACTTACTGAATATGGTGATCATTATTTCACAGTGTATGTAAATATCAAATCATCGTGTCATATACTTGAAACTAATATGTTATCTGTCCATTATTCCTCAGTTGAGAAGAAGAGTAGTTTATTGATTTACTTAATCCTCAGGTGAGAGAATAGCATCTGTCACATTACTAGCAATGGAAAGCTAGAAATAAACTAATGATAATTAGGAGATATTTTATTACATACAGAGATTTTTTTTTACCTAGGATTACATTTGACCAATTTGAATAATTCTTCAGTTAGGATAATTATCAGATTCTAAGATCAAACATTAAATAGGAAGATAGAATTCTATTTTTTCCTCGTTTAATTTGGATACTTTTGTGACCACGAACTGATACTCCCTGAAATATGACGGGTTGTGCACTCAAAATTCCAAAAGTAAGGTCTTTTGTGGCTTTCTTAGACTAAAAGTATGAATTGGGAGTCATGAAAATACTTTCTCACAGCAAAGATCTCTGTTAATGCTGAGATTTCTGGCCTTGGAGCTTGCCAGGGAGAGCAAGCGCAAGTTCCGAAGTCACACCTTCCATCGGCCACAAAGTAGCAGCAGCCACACACTTCACAGTGTCCCAATCCACTTTGAATCTAAACCTATTGAATTAGAAGTCCCATTCTGCAGTGAACAGCACCTTCAAAAGAAGCTTTTGAAAAAACCCCTGGGATGGAAAGAAAACCAAGATAGAGAGGATGTAGCAAAGGCATGCTGATTACCCTCCCGGGGACTTCCGAGCGGCTTTCAGAGTCCGTCCGGAGCACTGCGCTTCAAGCTGCATATCATGTTCCTTGTTCTCGAGAGTATAAATTAGCCTTGAGATCTACAATTGCAAATCATGAAAATGTGAATAAAGACGACTTTTTTCTCCTCTAAAGAGTTCCATTAACGAGGTTTCTTCAGTTTTGGGGTGGTTTCCAAGCTTTCTAGAGCCTTTCTCCTTGAGTGAGAGCCCATTTTGAATAACTTTCCCAGACTCAAGAACTTCTCCTTCTTTTTATTTTCTGCACACGTGAAATGAAATCTAACTCCCTTATTCTGTACAGTCCTATCATTCAGGAAAAACATATATTTTTATAGTAGAGGCAATAATCACAATAATGCTCTCTTGCATGAAAGTGGCTGATATTGTGTCTGTGCTTCTTATGAGCCAGAGTCTAGGCTAAATGATTTTTATGTGTCATCTCTTTGTGGCCTCACTAAATCCCGTGAGATCAGTGTCGCAGGTATTCTCATTTTACAAAGGCAGACACTCCTGCATAAGGAGCAGCCAGACTCCTTCCAGCTCAGAAGCCTGTGCTTTTAATCAATGTGCTATCAACCTCCCTTTATTGCTAAACAAATGTGACATTTAGGTTAGCGACACAGTGAGTGGCATGTTGGTGCTTGATAAATCCATCAGTCTCTGCCCTCTTACAGAATAGAATCAAATGGCAAGGCATGGAACATGGCTTGCATCAAATCACGCAGATTAGCAGCATTGGGGAGGGAATGGGTGCTGGTATGCAGAGCGTTCTTAACATATTGATACTTTGAGGCTCAGCAGACCTTTGTCACCTAGACTGGGTGCTTAAGGCCATGAGAATTGACAGATTTGGAGCCAGCAGCCACACTTCGCAGTGAACTTCATCTGTTGATTCGCTTCATTACAATTCCAGGAAAGAGAAAGAATAAATATTACTCAACAAGTATTTCCCTTTCTCTCTGGTAGAGTCAAACCCAATGTCTACCATAGACAATCAAGTGTGTTTAAGACCAGATATTGTCTAGATTTCCACATCAAGATTTCCAAATCGAGGAATATTTTTATTCTTGTGATGAGAAAAGTAAAGGGGAAGTGTTTATAGCTTTCTGTGACTGGAATCCTCTGATAATGCTTTTACACCTATTAGGCCCCTGTTAAGTACTTGTTGAGCAACACAAATAATTCTGAAGGTGACATAAACTTTAATAATTATGTTAAAAGAGTAAATAGCTGTTAAAGGATATTTACTCCAGTTCTTTCAGTGATTTTTTAATGTTTATTTATTTATTTTTGGGTGAAAGAGACCATGAGTGGAGAAGGGGCTGAGACAGAGAATCTCAAGCAGGCTCTGCACTGTCAGCACACAGCCCGAAGCAGGGCTTGAACTCACGAACCACGAGATCATGACCTGAACTGAAACTGAGTCAGATACGTAACCCACTGAGCCACCCAGGCGCCTCTCCTTCAGTGATTCAAATAAGTTAATATTCAACAGGTTTTATTTTCTAATATTTTTAGACCTGGCTTTGTTTTGTCGTGGATGTAAAGGTATAATTATGTCTGCCAAATCACAGTTCAAGGGCATTGCTAAGATAGATGTTGACTTTTCAAAGTCTCCAACCATTAGTATTGCAGAGTAGAGACTAACAGGAAGTCAGATTTGAATGGAGACTAAGCAGTGTTATTACAAAGTACATGTTTAAGTATGTTCTGAGTTTCTGAAATCCTGTGACATTTGCCAATTATAGGAAACAGGTTTGATCTCAGGTTTCATTGACTTTATCTTGGCTCTTTTCATATTGGTTGTATGAATTCCCTATTATGCTTAATCCCAGTAATTCTATATTAATCATAACAGAACTTTAATATAGGTGCATAAGCTCTAACATGACAGTGACACCAAGTTTACCATTTTTCGAAAATGTTACTTTAATATGTATCTGAGAATTACTACATGAGTTTCACTTGCTTGAGATTTCACTGAAATCCTGAAGTCTCTCTGTAACTCCTCACCAAAGGAATTAATAGAGTAGAATAAGAGATTTCATTTCATACCATGTATTTATTTTATTCTGTATTGTCATTTTGAAAACATGACTTGACATGTTCAAGTTAAGCCAGAATTCACTACTGTTTCTCTTCAAAAGTCTCCCACAAGGTACCTTTGAAACTCAGAAGGGAACCAAGCATCTATAGAAACAGCTTTTGGTGTACAAGGACCACATTGCAGACACTTTTCAAATAGAATCCTATTGCCGTATTAGCTAATAGAGTTATGTTTAAAGGATTAAAGGTACAATTTCACCCTTATACTTATGTTCACATAAAATGCCGGTCAGCCCATATTCTCAGTCTGATACGGCATAATCATCAGGAAATATTTCAGAAGATGCCACTTTTTTTTTTAATGTTTTATTTATTTCTAGGAGAGAGAGAGAGAGAGACAGCGTGAGCAGGGGAGGGTCAGAGAGAGAGAGAGTCACAGACTGAAACAGGCTCCAGGCTCTGAGCTGGCAGTCAGCACAGAGCCCGACACGGGGCCCAAACCCACGAACTGCGAGATCATGACCTTAGCGAAAGTCGGACGCTTAACTGACTAAGTCACCCAGGCGCCCCGAAGATACCACTTTTCAAACAATTTAGACTGTAAGGTACACGGGCTCACAGTACACAACATACACAGATAAGGTAATACAGTTTGGAGTGGATCTCTCTCAGGATGTGAATTCGGATCATCCTCTTGAACATGTGGAAATGTATATGCAAACCAAACGCACATCTCTTTCCAGTTTCCAGTTTTGATCTGAAGATATAATTAAGGGTAGTTGGGTTGGGAGAGAGAAGGGGAGGAAGTAAAATTTTATCCCTTTGGGGGACATGTACAAAATACAATCACAAAAATCTGAAGATTGAGGGAGCACATTGCTCTGTGAGTTACCTGCTAGGCTATCTCACATGGTATGAGTATGAAGCCTAGTGGGGCTTCTGGGTGGTTCAGGCGGTTAAGCATCCGACTTCGGCTCAGGTCATGATCTCGTGGTTCATGGGTTCAAGCCCCACGTCGGGCTCTGTGCTGACAGCTAGCTCAGAGCCTGGAGCCTGTTTCAGATTCTGTGTCTCCCTCTCTCTCTGATCCTCCCCTGTTCATGCTGTCTCTCTCTCTCAGAAATAAATATGACATTAAAAAAAAAAAAAAAAAAAAGGAGGCTACTGAGCTGCACGTTCCCTGTGTCAAAAAACTGAGTTTTCTCACTGGGCAACCCCAGGGCACAGAGTGGTGTGATGGTTACTGATACAGTATGTGTGGATTGAAGGAATGGGTAAACATACAAATTAGCCATTGACAAGTGGAAAAGAATGTACTTCTAAAAACTCTTCCCTAGATTTTTTTCTTCTTTCATGTTTTCTGTGTTTTGCTGGACGATGAGTTGCTAATCATAAGGTCACGACATGAGTGATGGCAGAGAAGGCTATAGCCTTACTCAGCGACACAGGATTCAAATGAGAAGAACCAAACATTTTAGCAGAACAGTGGTCACAGTAGTGACTTTCTTCTTTGGCTACTTTTCAGGAATAATATTGATTTTAATCTCCGATACCTGAGTACGATGAATAAATACCGTGTGACAGAATAATGTGGCAACTCCCACGAGGCTCTCTGCTGTCATCCTGTTTCTAGTTGGTGTTTATGTGCACAGGCACTTCATGTAATGACTTACTCCTATGATCATGGGAAATATACTGATAAGTCCAGGGACACGTAACTCGCGTTGAGAAATGTAATCAGGTGTATCAAGGTGTGCATTCAAGCCTTTATTTAAACCTCAGGGGATTGTGACTTATGCTTATTCTTTTTCAGTCATATCTGAATATAAGTCTTAGCTTGGACAATTCAGGGAGTATATTTATGTAGACAATTTTATATGTAGATGATATGGATTAAATAGTCCATAAGTAATGTGAAGCATATATCTATTTTTTACCAGCTCTTCATTCATCTACCAATGTAGGCATCTGTCCTTTCATCCAGTATCTAAGTCATGCTTAAATTCAAAATGCATTTAACTTATGCTGAAATGAAGTCTCTTATTCAGCTATATCTGGACATCTGAGCAGCCTTTTATGACATTTTATAAATACTAAAAATGTTTCTGAAATCAGCAAAATAAGCCCCTTTATGTTCAAACTGAAAGTCACATTTTACTATGTTTCTATAGCAAAAGTAAAGTTAATATTCATGAAAAAAGACTTCGGATTTAAAGTTTACAGAAATCTGAAAAGGAGTACACACTTGTATATCATTAACACTAAACTGACATGAGAATTACCACATTTTTAATATTAAATGTAAACATGACTAAGCAGCTAACATAATTATGATATGAATGGTGCTCATTTAGTTGTTTTATAAATTTATTGACGTTTTGGAGCACCTGGGTGGCTCAGTCAGTTAAGCGTCCAACTTCAGCTCAGGTCACGATCTCACCGTTTATGAGTTTGAGCCCCTCGTCGGGCTCTGTGCTGACAGCTCAGAGCCTGGATGGAGCCTGCTTCAGAGTCTGTGTCTCCCTCTCTCTCTGCCCCTCCCCCACTTATACGCTCTCTCTCTCTCTGTCTCTCAAAAATAAATAAATGTAATTTTTAAAAATTTATTGATGCTTTAGCTTTGCAGAATCCCCTCTAAATACACCAGTTAATATTTTCTAAAAAATGTGAGGTGAGATTTTTGAGACAAATACATGCGTGAGAACAGACATAACCACACAGATGGATCCTTTCTTCCCTTGTTCCTCAGCTATGCCATGATGCGATTTGCCAGCAGGTCGTTCACAGGATCCCGTTTATTCTCTCAGCTTCCGGGGGCGCACTTCAGAGGTGCTGGTGATAATGATCTGCGCACAAGGGCACTTACCCCTTCAGATTGGGTTTTGTAGATTAGTCACAGAACTCCTCTTTTCCAGCAGCTTACATGTTCTCTCTCTCTCCCCTCTCTCTGTTGCAGTTCATTATGCTGACCTACCTTTTCATGTTGGCCTGGCTGGGAGTCACGGCCTTCACCTCCCTGCCAGTTTACATGTACTTCAATCTGTGGACCATTTGCCGAAACACCACCTTAGTGGAGGGAGCCAACCTCTGCCTGGACCTGCGTCAGTTTGGTAGGTGGATCTCTCACTAAAACAATGCCTCGTACTGTTTTACCTAAACGACTGTGTCTGGAGCATTGCGGACCACTTTGGAGCCATCATTACTTCTGGCAAACGGATAAATGTGTCACAGTATTCACTTTCAAGACATTCCTTTTAAATTTACACAAGTAGGAATTTTAGAGAGATTGGAAGTTGATCTCATAACGTGAACATACAATGTGTGTATTTGAACAGGCTGTCGAGTTGTGTTTCCTGGTATTGGCACAAAATAATTATGATGCCCTCGTCCTGATTCCTTTGCACTTTTCCAGGCTTGATGTGATGCTTGCATCTACTTTTATTCTCCTGTGATAAAGTCTACAATTTGTGAAGTCTAGTGTGAAGATCACCTAATAAATATATATTTCACTGGCTTCTAAAATAAGGCAGAAAAAGTTAACTTTTTTTTTTTTATGTTTTATTTCTGAGAGAGAGAGAGAGAGACAGCATGAGCAGAGGATGGTCAGAGAGAGAGGGAGACACAGAATCCAAAGCAGGCTCCAGGCTCTGAGCTGTCAGCACAGAGCCCAACGCGGGGCTCGAACCCACGAACCGTGAGATCATGACCTGAGCCGAAGTCAGACGCTTAACCGACTGAGCCACCCAGGCGCCCCGAAAAAGTTAGCATTTAATATTAACAAAATCAAAGATTGCTAAACCAATCAACAGTCCTCTTTGGTTATTTTTGTTTAAGGCTAACACCTCATGTGATATAATTAGTTTCTTACGTGTTGGTGGGCTTGTGATACACGGACCCTATTCTGATTGTTTTGTCCACGCTGACTTGTTTGATCCTCATAACAATTCTGTCTGGTGGATGCTACTATTATTTTACTTATAATGACAGAACAGAGGCACAGAGAGGTTACATGAGTTGTCCAAGGTTATTCAGCTAGTAAGTGACAGCACCAGAATTCAAACCCAAGCGGTCTGTCTACTTTCAGAGTCTGTGTAGTTACAAGTCGGTACACAACTCTGTCCTGTTGACAGACGAATGTGGAAAAGTGGATCCAGTCTCACCTAACCTATTTGGAATCCAGTCCATCATTCAAAAACAAAAACAGGGCAGCTACAAAATTTGCAAAAGATCTGGAGATCCACATGTTTGCATGGATTTTTCCAGAGACAGGCTATTAAAATCTAACCCATGAACATCTGGGAATGCTCCCTATGATTTATTTAATGAGGTCTCCACATCAGGAAAGTGGGGACCATTTCACTAGGTAGTGTCTACAGGCATTATGGCTCTTTGGGGACGCTCTACACAGGTGGTAGGATATAGTACAGCTGTCAACCCCAGCCAGCTGTATGTTCCAAAGCTGTGGCCCACTCCCCATCCTGAAAGCCAGAATCCTGAGCCTCCTGTGCCCCATCCTAATAAAAAGCAGTGTCTGCTCTGTGGATGAAGTTCTTGGCACGAAGACAGCAGAGGGAACGTGGACAGCTCTTCACCTGGAGAGGATTCAGTCTTGGAATCACGTCCCACCTAAACACAGGAAGAGCGTGTCGGCAACAGCGGTTGGAGGTCACGAGAACAGCTGCTTGGAAAACATGGCGCTCCCTTCAGTCCCTCCCCCTCAATGTCTTCCTTTTATTCTGCGGATCTGCAAATTGGAAGTTAGAAGAGAGGTGACTGGTCTCTCAGACAGGGTTGCCAGCTAAAATACGGGCCACCTAGTGAAGTTTTCCTACTGGAGACTGAGTGGAAGGGTGGAGTTACGGTATTTTAAAAGTGATGGAGGGGGGCGCCTGGGTGGCTTAGTCGGTTAAGCGTCCGACTTTCGCTTAGGTCATGATCTCACGGTTCGTGGGTTCGAGCCCCGCGTCGGGCTCTGTGCTGACTGCCGGCTCAGAGCGTGGAGCCTGTTTCAGAGACTGTGACTCCCTC
The DNA here is from genome assembly GCF_008692635.1 of Crocuta crocuta. Taxonomy (NCBI): domain Eukaryota; kingdom Metazoa; phylum Chordata; class Mammalia; order Carnivora; family Hyaenidae; genus Crocuta; species Crocuta crocuta. The sequence goes on along the minus strand of NW_027532420.1, from coordinate 191,120 downwards.
TCTCTCTGACCCTCCCGTGCTCACGCTGTCTCTCTCTCTCCTAGAAATAAATAAAAATATTTAAAAAAAAAAAAGTGATGGAGGAAGTCTTCACTGAATAGCTGCTATAGGAAAAATATTAGGGTCATGGGAATATTCTTAGTGGAGGGAAGATTCGTGTAAAGTTACCAAGGCGTCTTTGTACCAGGCCTGGTGTCTTCCACAAACAGCAGCGAGGCCAGTGTGGCTGAGGTAGAACAGGACAGCAGGGGAAGAGATTGAGGTGGAGCCTGGGAGTCATCGCGCACCATGATGAACGCATTGCAGGATGTCAAGTTTTAGAGACTTCTATTCTGAGGGAAGTAGAGAGTATCGGCAGGTTTTGACAGAAGAGAAGCCAGATCCCCCTTTACAGTGTAGAAGATTCACTCTGGCCGCCACACGGAGAATGGACCGTCGCAGGAGTGGAAGCAGGGAAGCCGGTTGGTGCTCTTGAGGTGCACCCTGAGGTGCCCTGAGGTGACGGCCAGTAGCGAGAGAAGTGGCCCGGGGCTGGCTGCAGAGCGCCCTGATAGGCGGGCATGTGGGTTTGAGAGAAAAAGAGGCTTCAGGGAGGGACATGCTTGTTGCCAGGACCCTCAGGAAGACTGGCTTGCTGTCACATGAGCCCAGAAGCCTACAAGAAGAGCTTGCCTGGAGTGAGGCAGGCAAGGGAGGTCAGACTTCACTTTCGAGGATGCTGATTTTTAGAGACTTCTTAGGAATCTACATAGAGTTGTCAGCTAAGGAATTGGGTGTCTGAGCCTTGACTTCAGGAGAGAGGCGTGGACCTGGCTGTCTGGATTTAGAAGCCGTTGATAATACTTCGGAAGCTCTGACACTCAGTGAGATCAGCGCGGGGCAGGGATGGCCGAGGTGAGCACACCGGGAGCTCCCGGGAACCAGGTCCTGGAGAGAGGGGGCCCGGGCCATGGAAAGACAAAAGGAGGAGTTCGTAGATTCGGGGAAACTAATGAGGTGCGCCCAAAGGAAGGGAGCCATCAGCTATCCCCAGTGCTGCTGACCGGCCGGGAAAAGAACGGAGTTTTCATCTTTGGTTCTAATGACGTGGAGGTCATTTCTGAGAACTGAGGCGAAATCTGCCTAGAGAGGGTTTACGTCGAAAGGAAGAACCTTGCAGACAGTGAGCGTAGTCAATGCTTTCTAGGAGTTTTGCCACAAAGGTGAACAGAGACCCAGGTAAGGAGATGCATGCACAGCTTAGGTATCCCACCCGAATGACGTCTGTAGCAGATCGGCACGGAGAAGGACACTTACTAGGATGCTTCCTCAACAGTGATGGTTTATTAGACAAATCTTAGGGGCTTCTTATTTCCCCCCTCCCCTCTTAGCACCATCTTGGCAGAAAGGAAAGAGAACACAGGCCTGCATTCAATGGGCTCACTCAAAGCCAGAATACGTGAATGTGTACACATATTAAATTAAATAAAGAGCAGGCGGTGCTAAAACTTAGGTATTTGATGAGAACTTGTGGGGTTTTTTTTTTCCTTCATGTATATATGTTTAACGCTTCAGTAGTCCTCAGTACAAAACCAGAGACCCATTTTAGGATCATTTCGATCACTCTTCTGTGAAATGAGATGTGTGGCCATGTATCACCTACGTGCTTCCTAAAAATGCAATACTCCTGGCAAACACTCCTAAATTCTGATTAAACAGTTCTGTGGTGCCGTTCAGAAGTACATATTTTTCATAATCTCCCAAGTGATTCTCATGCAGTGGGTCCATTAACCAACCAGAGCAAGGGTGAATAGAAGTGAAATTATAGTATTTTTTAATTTTTCCCTACTAATAGCACTGTTTTCAATATTAGCAGAGAAAAATTAATCCTTTGGGCAATATGCTTTTATAGACTTCACAGAAGCATTGTACCAGCAGAATAAATTTAGATCCAGACTTCAGCACAGTCTGGGACATAGTGTTCAAAATAATTGTGATGCCTACATCATTACATTAATGGACCAAACCAATCGACTAGCCACAATTGAATCTGTGATCCTGATGGCAAGGTCCAATTGAATTCAGATTGAAAATGTTTTACGTCGCTTGAGGGCTAAATAGTTTTGATCTTCCATTCATAATTCTGTTCATGATTATTATCTAGCAATAAAAGCTGAGGAAGAATGTTTCCATTATACTATAGCATAAAATGGAACTTGCCTAGATTTTATCAACAAAAGATTCTTTTTCTCTCTCTGAGCTCTTGAAAACATTTATAAACTAAGCTGTAATTTTCTACATGTTGTAGGGATTGTAACAATTGGAGAGGAAAAGAAAATTTGCACCGTCTCTGAGAATTTCCTGAGGATGTGCGAATCCACTGAGGTAAATGTTTCTAAGCTGTTTATATCATCCAGATTTTAGCTTCCTTTGAAATATATATAATTTGAAAAAGATGTAGTTAAATCTATATCAAATTGTCCTGTTTTTCTCTCAGAGGCAATTTTACCCACAGTGATGCTATACAGGAGGACTGGAGAATGAATTTGAATGAGGTGCTCTATGCCAGTAAACATTATAACAAATGTATTTTTTCTAGAAATTTTTTCACTGTATTTTAATGAAATGTGAACATTTTTACTGTTATAAAGATGGAACGTAGCCTTATATTGCTACAAGATTATTGAAAACCATCATTATTAATCAGGATCTCATCTTTGTAATAAAATTATGTTGAAATGATGCAGTTGCCACAATTTAAATAATTTGCGAGAGAAAAGATACTGTCACAACGTTTTTGGATTGAGTAAGTGATTTATCCTAAGTGCGCTCTTATTAAAGATGTACAAAGTTCAAGGGGCGCCTGGGTGGCTTAGTCGGTTAAGCGTCCGACTTTCGCTTAGGTCATGATCTCGCANAAAAACAAAAACAAAAAACAAACAAAAAAAAAAGATGTACAAAGTTCTTGTTAGGAAGACAGCAGCAGTCCTGACCTCTCTTCTGCTTGTAATCCTGACACGTGTTTTGATTCTCTGTGGTTTCCTTTGCAGCTGAACATGACCTTCCACTTGTTCATTGTGGCACTGGCTGGGGCTGGGGCGGCAGTTATTGCTATGGTAAGACCCCAGAGTGCTGATGCTTGGCGTTTCAATTTGTAGGAGAAAGCTAGTTACCTGTAGAGATGATCATGTGTCTCCCATCCTGAAGTCCACATGAATCCTCTTTATTTTAATATCAGTAAAAGGGGGGGAGGCAGAAACAATGGGCCTATAAATAAGTTGAAAAACAAGGCTTCACCTGAAAAAGCATTATCATTACAAGAGAGACAGTATTTGGCCAGCAGTTTAAGGATCCGAACATTCAGTAATATTGGCAACATTAACACAAATAAGTGAATTCATTCGTGTTGCAGATACTAGGTTACATTCACATAAAAAAACCCTCTCTGTAGCAAAGAGGTACTTATCAGTGTGAATTCTAAGTCATCTAATCAATTGCTTAACTTACATTATCCGTTTCTTCCCCTTATTTAAGAACATGAAAAAGCCATATTGAGTCACTTATGAAAAAAGAATTAATTTATTCCTAACAAAGACCTTGGTAGTTTTACGTCGTTTCTTTTATATCTCATTTTGTCCAGAAATATTAAGAACAAGTTCTTAAAGTTAGGCTCGTGCAGAGTTTGGTGGGGCTACAGTGTTCCAGACGCTCACTCTTCCTCTGCAGCTCACCGTGACAGCCAGTTTGCTCACTGGTCGACCAGACCCCAACAGTAGACAGATAACTCGGAGCATCAGTAATAGTTCTTGCAGTCAAGCCCTTCGGTCCTTATTTCCACATCCTTGTATACAAAATCATAGTACAAAAATAAAATAGTATAGAACTCTAGAAGGTTCCCAGTAACCTCACAAATATTACAGCCAATTCGATATGTGAAAAATGGTGAATTAATTTGGTGCTGACACATGGTCTCGTGTGTTGGTGAAAGGAACCCTTTAAAACAAAACGAGAGTCTTTTACCTCTTGTCAAAGAATAAAAGTAGAGATGGAGCACCTGGGTGGCTCAATCGGTTGAGCATCCGACTTTGTCTCAGGTCATGAGCTCGTGGTTTGTGAGATCGAGCCCCACATCGGACTTACTGCTGTCAGACTGTCCGTGCAGAGCCTGCTTCAGATCCCCTGTCCCCCTCTCTGTGCCCTTCTACCACTTGCAATCTCCCAAAAATAAATATTTTTTAAAAAGGAGTAAAAGCAGGAATAATCAGTGCTAATGAGCTAATGGGCCATTTCCAGACTAGTTATTTTTAGTGACTTTATGAACACTTATGTATTGAGTGAGATCTGATTCTGCTTTGCTAAAAATTATTTTTCAAAATAACAGAAATGACTGTGTCAGTCCTAAAGTGAATTTTCAGACATTTTGTTAATTAATCATACTAATTGTTCAACATTTTAGATTTAGTATATCAGTCTGTACATAGGAATTTTATTTCAGAATAGGATGTGCTTAATAAGATCATGTTGGCTGATTAACTGAAGGGATCACAATGAAACAATCAGCAAAGGCTTTATATCCTCAGCCTGAAATCAGTGCTTACATATGCCCTGGGGAAGCATTATATGTTCTGGGCAGTGATGTTCCAAACACTCATGGTCCCAAGAAGCACCCAGCCTGGCTCTGAGATAAGAGGAAACATCTGTTCGTGCACACGTTCCTGTGCGATGGGTGATTTTTAGGGACTTGTGCACATTCAAGCAATATACAGTTATGTTTTAGAGGTCTACCAAAGCACTTCTTGAAAGGAGATATGTAATAGAGTATTTGTCCACATTTGCTACCTACGTGTGTGAAAAATTCTGTGTAAAAATGCGTGCCTTTTAGACATACATAAGTGAAAAGTACCTGTCGAAAGGAATAGTGTTATTTAAATTTCCCTAAAAATGCTTACTCTGAAAGGACTCTGTTATCAAAAAGATCTTATGATAATAGATATTTAAATGTTTTATATTTCTTAATGAATCTGTACTTTGCATAAATTTATATATATATAACTTGATATATATGTATATATATCAAGCCACAAGTGTTTAGAGTATTATTTTTTAAGTACTAAGAATCCTTTTGGATATCTGAAATTATGCCAAGCATAAGTTCCTTAAGAAATACATAACATCTAACTGTTGATTGATATCAGTATATATTTCCGATTTATTAGCTCTGAGAATAGGTTTTAGGAGACAGGGATAATATAACAATAATTACTGCTTCTGTTCCTGGTACCAATACTACTACCAATAGTCCTGTTGTTAGCTAATATTTCTTTCAACCTCACTGTTGAAAGCACTGTCAAATGCTTAAATCCACGAATACATTCAATAGTCGTAATACAGCAATGGTCATTAACTTCATCACAGACTCTTGCAACACTCAAAGTATACTACTGTCATTACTTCTACTTTAGAGATGAGAAAACGGAGATAAATTGTTCTCTACCAAAATATTTAAAACATCATCCGGAATTTAAGACAGAGATTGTGAGGATTTGTATGAAAACTAACACGCGATGGACTCCATTATTTTTCAGAGATGTTAGAAAGCTCTGTAGATGCTAGCAAAACATGTCCACCTGGCCTTGCACCAGGAATCCAGGGACCACTGTTCGTCTCCCGAGGGACAATAATGAGCCTGGCAGCTTGTGTCCCCCTAAGGCCAGAGGAAATGTCTGCAGACCTTCCAGAAAATGTCAGTTTCTGAACCTGAATGACTCTGAAGCTCGTATCTGTATTTCACTCATGCATATTTGATAATAATTTAGGGGTCCTGTTTTCTCAGGCTTTAAAAGGAAAGTTTTTGTGCATCTAAAAATTTATTCATTCATGTGAAACATGTTTTGAGTAACCGCTTCTTACTAAACACTCTCCACAGCACTCAGCTTTCACAGCAACAGCAGCAGAGCGCCACCTGAATCTGGTTACGTGCAGAAACTCTGTTCGGTCCTCACATATGTAGCAAGGGGGTTTTTCACTCTGAAAGTGACATAGAGTAGAAAGATAGAATGCACAGCTCCTATTGCATGTGGCTTACAATTTCCACTAAACAAAATACATTTCAGAGGAAATAGAACATTCTGGAACATCTTATTGGTATGCATCTTTTCCCATATTGCCATGTCAAAACTGCCATTTTTTTTCCTACTGCCTGTTGACTGCCTTCACCTGTCGCAGTAGTGCCCATTTAGAATGAACTTTGTATTTTTTATTTCTGTCTGTACTTTTCTAAAACCAACCTACCTGCTGTCTTTCGGCGTACTCCTGGCTAATCAAAATGTTAGTGTTTTACTTTACTAAATTATGGGTAAAAAGATTGCCCACCCTTTAAAGTTCAGATCAAGAAAAATATGAGCAACTCACTTTCTCCTTCATATTCATCCATTGAAATCCATCATTTGGAAAAGTGCCTTGTCTCCCCCATGGCCCAAGAGTGAGGGAAAGGAAAGAAAAGCAAACAAGTAATCTCCTAGCTGAGTCCATTCAGGTCAAATCAGGACCTTCATTACTTGAGTAATTTCATTACTCGAGACAGGTCAGGAGCTTCCTTCCAGAACATAGCACTCTTCCAGCTATTGTGAATGGGTGTCAGCATACATAGGACCCAATACTTGCTCTCTTACAGTTAACAGTCTAAAGGAGACTGCAAAATTCAGTGTGTGGAAAATTAACTTGATCCATTCACAGGTTTATCTTGGGGTTTCCGTGATCCCTCTTTCTGCTGCATAGCAGGCAATCTTACATCCTCCCATTAACTCGAAGTTGTTGAGACTCAAGCTGTGTAAGCAACTATTTTCTGTTACGGATTGGAAAACATAGGTACACGAACACAGAACATAGAATCTTTTGGTTTGGGTAAGTGAGGTCAGAATGGACAGGACACATCACAGAAAGATTAAGAATCAACCTTGGATGTTCCAGAATTGAAAAGAAGAAAAAGAGATACTGAAGGAAAGGGAGCTGCGAAAATACTGTCCTACAACCGGAGACGTGAGAAGGAAAAATATATCTGTTCATTCTGTTACCACAGAAATGTTGCTTCTGTCTTATGAGCAGACATATTCTATCTAAGCGTGTAATGTGAATCTCCCTTTCCTGGTAGCAAGGAAAGAAATAGCAAGGTGTGTCGAAGACCTGGTAGCGAGGTGTATTGAAGACCCTGAACAGACTTCCGGTATAAATTATTTCTGTCTTTGACTAGGTCCACTACCTTATGGTTCTGTCTGCCAACTGGGCTTACGTGAAGGATGCCTGCCGGATGCAGAAATACGAGGACATCAAGTCGAAGGAGGAGCAAGAGCTTCATGACATCCACTCTACTCGCTCCAAAGAGCGACTCAACGCGTACACATAAATCAGCCCTTCCCGTCCTTTCTGCCGTTCAGATGCATTGGTGTTTAACTAAGGGCCATCCAACCATCCAACCTTTTGAAAAATAAAATATGGAAGTGCTTCTCATCAGTGATATGTAGGATGACTTATGGATCACCTGAACACAATCCTTTATTGTTGAGCACTTAGCTTCCTAATGTGTTAAATTGGTGTGATCAGATCTCTTCTACAAGCTCCTATCCAGCCTTATCCTTTTTTAAATTTCTCAAACTCGTTTAATAATTCCGTAAGATTGAAGATCCTAACGTTGTCACATGCAGAGATTTATTTGATTTTTAGCCACTCCCCATGTGTTAATACATAACACCTTTTGCATTATTTCTTATGTTTTGAGAAGAAAAATAGCTTTTTATACTTTTTAGTTTTGATTTTGGTAACTAGTTTAACTACAGGTAACCTTCAAAGGGACCATTGTACATTACGAACAATAGACAGAGATGGTGTCGTGATGACTCTTCTTGAAATAAAGAAATCCTGTCTGGAGGTCCGGGGCCACATCATACTGGCCCTGGTTCACGTTCTCATCAATCTAAGGTGCAATTTCTAAATTTGTAAGAGTAGGATTAAAAAAAAAAAAGTGCTTCTTATCTTTGTTAACATTGTATTTTTTTCTTGATGTACTTAAAAGGAATTTCTCTCTGATTACTCATGTTTCTGTTGTGAGCACGTAGAAACTGACGCTAATGCATGGCTAGCTGCCTTTTTAAGATTGTGACACCAGATTTACCTTTTCAAGTTTAGTATAGAGACAATTTTAATGGAAATAACTACTGTGAACTATTGAAGAATGATCTCTTTGTGATTTAAGCTGTGGCTGGATTGGAACTTTTAATATGCTAATGTGGAACATTAATTACCTTTATGAAGGTGGTATATTAAAAATAAGCACACTAACCCCTCGGAAGTTGTTTTACCTACTTTAAAACGTTCTAACGGATTGCACCTCTGTAAACTATCCCTCCGATGTATATGATATATTTGAAAAGGCTTCCATTAATATAATAGTTTTGCTTGCAGCCTTCCGATCTATGTTGGTTTACCTGTAGCGTTTTTTAAAGTGTGGTCAGAGGCCACTATAGAATGTATCCCTCCCGAGTGTAGTGATATATCTGTGTTTTAATTTGAAGTCGTTTTAACCAAATGTTCATTCATGATCATTTATAAGAAGTACCTATATCAAAGGAATAAAAAAAAAGAAAAAAAGCAATCAGTATTACTGGACCAAAATTGGTGTTTGTTTTAACCTTGACTCTTCTTTTGATTCAATCTAATGCTACAAGAATGCTGTAAAGTATCTTTTAAAATGATGTAGCCTGACAAGGCATTTTGGTCAGTGTATAAAAATTAGGTAGTATTGTGCACTGATTTGACCATTGTGAAATCTTTGCTCAGTGTAAGTGCATTTCTAATAAAATTTATGAGTGAAACAATCTTTGTACAACGACTAGTCATGCATCATCTGTAATTTTACAAGTTCTTGTAGTAGGTAGAGGGGTATTACTAGAGTTATCTGTGGCATGATTATGCATTCTGTAGTATTATTTAATTAATTTGGGGTTTTGCTTCTTTTTTTTTACACGTAGATTATCTTACTGGTTCAACATTTTTTCTGATATATGCAGTATTACAGATATTCAGCAAAAGTATTAACGGGCTTCTTTAAAATTCTATATTATAGTGTTTCAGTTCTGTGTCTTAACAGTTTGTGATGATTTTTAAAACTGTCTTTTAAACTTATGTAATGATGTTGATGCTTTTGGCTCTTTTTTTTCCTGGTATTAGAGTTTGTATTTTCACAAAGAGTGCTTTGTAGCAGGCATTACAATTAATCTGTTTTGTACATAAATGTGCCAACAGCTTGATGGTGGCGTTTTTGAAATGTAGAACGAAGTGCTTGCAAAATGTAATAAATACACTTGTGTACTTTGTGTACTTATTATTCGTTTCTGCAGTGTGTTTTTTTTGGTGTGTTTTTCTTTGTTTTGTTTATTCCTCTCTCCTCTGTGTGTACTCTTTCCAGATACAATGGATGCTGTCTTTTTAGGATGCTTGTGACCTCAACTGAGCTGACCCGAACACTGAACTGAAAATTCTTTGCATGGCATACAGAATAGGAAGCCCAGAGGGCTGGGGCGAGGGCAAGGGCAGAAAGATTTCGGAGGCCATTTCATTTAGTGAATGATAACAACATCCGAGTTCCGCTGTTTCCTTGCCTAATTTCTATTGTTTTGTGTTTTCTTTAGAGCTTCATAAACTAATAGAGACACAAAAAAGACTAATTCAAGTCAGAAAGAAAAATGATTTCTTGGTTCACTTCAAACCATCAAGGTGAGAGCAATTAAATGGAAAAAATATGTATTTTCTAGACTTTTTGTTTGTTTGGGTTGTAACTTCTTCTGGCCAAAGTAGAAGTGACAATTTGTAAATAAGATGGCAGTCAATAGAAATCTTAATTTTCACAAGACCTAAGTAACTGTGCTAGTCTTTACTTATTTATTTATTATCATGAATGGTGACTTGAAAATTTCATGCACTTACATAACAAGTATCTACAGTAATGATAAGCAGATCTGGACAAAATGTCTTATGTTTTAAAAAATCACTTTTAAGACAATAAGAAAATAATCACATATCTAAATCTTATTAAATGGCAATTTTTATTCTTTTCAGGGTTTATGGAATTCTTAGCATAGCAAGAAGAAAATAAAGAATTATATGTTAAAGATTATCAGCATGAACAGAAATTTCACACGATAATACTTTTTTTTTTCAATGTTTATTTTTGAGAGAGAGAGAGTAGAGAAGCTGGGAGGAACAGAGAGAGAGAGAGAGAGAGAGAGAGAGAGAGGATCCAAAGCAGGCTCTGTGCTGTCAGCGCAGAGCCAGACCTGGGGCTTGAACTCATGAACCTTGAGATTATGACTGGAGTCAAAGTTGGATGCTTAACCCACTGAGCTACCCAGGTGCCCCACATGATAATGTTTTTCAAAGAAACTGATCATTGTAAGATAATTATATTTTTTGAAAACTTTGAAGTCCATTTCTATTTGGGAAAATACGTATTTATGTTTAAAGAAAGTAATTTCCCTTCGGGATTTTTTTTTTATCTCCTAGCTTTATTGAGTATTATATTGACGTATAAGCCTTTTGGACATTATAAAGCTAATGTGAAGACCAAGGAAATTACTCGCTTTGAGAGGAAAATGTGTGTTGGCTTTGGCTTCCTTGAAGTCCATTTACTTCTTCAAGTTAAAACTTAGAAATGGCAGATTCCGATTTATTCACTAAAGAACAAGTAAAGTTGACTTCTATCTTTGCCTTTTAGACAAAACAGAAAGGTATCCTTTCAAAGTATATTCCATTTAAGTAACTCAGTAGTTTACATGTGCTTCACATGATGAAAGTTGATTAAACTATGATACTTTGAGAAACACTCTTAAGTGTTCTGTGAGCTTTTCAGACAGCAGACCATTTGAAGTCCGTGGAGGCAAGTCTTTAAGTGCTGCCGGCTCACATGTGACCCTCTCCCTCCTGGCTTAAATAAAACCCCCACGCTTTGAGTGTTTTCTCACAGAAATGAATTTTACCTGTTGGATCATTTTAGATCCTTTCTGCCCTTTTCCACAAAATTACAACATACTTGAAAATTGGAAAAGAACTTAGAAAACGCAATATGTTGACTTAAATTCATTATTAAATGAATTAATGACACAAATAAAACACTAAATGAAATAATATCAAAATGAAATAAAATTTACCTAGACCACTGTATTATTTTAAGTTTACTGAGAGAGAGAGAGAGTCCCACGCAGACTCTGCACTGTCAGAGCAGAGCCTAACACGGGGCTCGATCTCATAAACCATGAGATCATGACATGAACCAAAATTAAGAGTGAGATGCTTAACTGACTGAGGCACCCAGATGCCCCTAGACCAGTCTCTATTTCTAACCTGTGTAACCCCCTCTACAAAGGGAGTTTGTAGATTTTATTATACAAACAAAGTAAAACAAGTAGACGATGGGGGAATACAAAATAGGAAAGAGAAGAGATCCAAAAACTTCTGCCATTATACTTGGACCAAGAGGGAGAAAGAAAAGAGCAGAGTTACTGGAAGACATAAATTGCTGGGAGGTGCACTGATTTTTAGACCTAAAGTAAGAAATGCAAAAACCAAAGGTCCAAGAAGTAACAGCCTACAAAATTAAAAAGAAATGCAGAAAACATTTGGGGCCACAGCAGCTATTTCCTTCAGCACTCGATGTACCTGAGTAAACACCCCCACCCTCCTGCCCTTGCAGAAAGGACACCCCTTCCTCCAGCAACAGCTGAGGTCCAGGCTTCAGAAGAGCTAATCCCACTAAGTCACCCAACTTCGCTGCNGTGTTTGGCTTAAAAAAGAAATGTTGCAATTTATTTGCTTTTTTATTGTTTCAACAATTATTTTTGTCTCTTGGGGGCCACCCTCATGGGGAGGGTGTTATCCCAGGACAGATCCGACTCTCGTGAGTCAACCCCTCCGAAATGCTGACTGTGTAGGTAAGCCCCCGACTTCCTGCATTGATTTTTTCACCATGCCTAGGAAGTACTGACACTTTTTTCTCAGAAGGATTTGCACCAAGTGTCACAAGTAAACATCCCCATTTTTTAAAACTTGTTTTTTTATATTTTATTTCTGAAAAAGAGAGAGACAGCGTGAGCAGGGGAGGGTCAGAGAGAGAGAGAGATACAGAATCTGAAGCAGGCTCCAGGCTCTGAGCTGTCAGCACAGAGCCTGACGCGGGGCTTGAACCCACAAAGCATGAGATCATGACCCGAGCCAAAGTCGGACCCTCAACCGACTGAGCCACCCAGGCGCCCCTAAACATCCCCATTTTGACATTGATTTGTTCAGTTGACATGGCAGAGAAGATTCAGTTACAGGATCCAATAAAAATCCGATAAAAATACAGTGATAAAATTTAAAACACTACATGACCTACCTCTGTGCTATCAATCGATAAGTGTTTAGAATTGGCAAGTTTCTTGGGGTTTTTGTAGATCTTTTTTAAAATTCATCACTGACATTGATGAATCACTGCTATATGAAATCTGTTAATCGCTTTAAAATCTTATATAGCAGACATATAGTATCTCATTGATTAAACTATGAAAAGCCATAATGTCAACTTAGCCCTTCAATAGAGAAGAGAGGAGGGGGTGCCTGGGTGGTTCAGTCAGTTAAGCATCCGACTTCAGCCCAGGTCATGATCTCCCATTCAGGGGCTGGAGCCCACGTGTCGGGCTCTGGGCTGACAGCTCAGAGCCTGGAGCCTGTTTTGGATTCTGGGTCTCCCTCTCTCTCTGACCTTCCCCTACTCAACTCATTCACTCTCTCTCTCTCCCTCTCTCTCTCAGAAATAAATAAAACATTTTAAAAAATTTTTAAATGGGAGAGGATTCTCAGAAACACAAAATGGGTTTTAAGGAATTATGACATCATTTGGAGGAAAGATTTAATAATCCAGCAGAATTACTTTCATACAGCTGAAAGAGCTGCCTCGTTCTGAACTTCCCATAGCCTCCAGCCTTCAGGTTATAAGTTACATTTGCTTTTCTCTCTGTACACAGTATTCATAATGATTACTGTGTTCTTCATCTTTCTATTTGTGCATACCATGGGATTGGGCCTTCAAGAGAAAAAGCAACGTCCTATATGAGAACTGAATGCTAACAAGCTAGGAGTCTTCCTGAATGACGCCTTCCTGGTCTTAAAATAATTTCACTTTTTAAAAAGCCCCCTAGATCATACCTAGTCTGTGGTATAGCTGGTAGACTAGACAACAGTGTGACAAAAGTGAATGATATAAAAGTCGCATTGTAAACATATTTATACAAGTCAACACACTCAATTTTATGATTTTTCCCCTGGCTTCTTAATTTTCACTACCTAATATCCAAGATCATCAGGTACCTTCTGCATTTCCATGAATAGAATGTCTATTGAGTTACTTAATAAGTATAAACTTAATGCTTCAAGTAACAGTAAAAAGTGCCCCGCTAAGCCAAGTGTAGCCTTCAGATATTAAAGTAACACTTGAGAATCAGTTACAGGGTCCATACTTAACTTTCCTCCAATGGTTTTGCCCCCTGTCCCCACTCCACGTACTCAATTTCTAGAACTTATAATTTCTAATAACTGCACACCATGTATATCTTAAATTTTATGCATTCCATTTCCAACTTCTGTTTGCTGCCTTTCCTGCGAACTTACCCCATCAGGACCATCTATTGATCTCCTACTTTTTATAGACCTCACTCCCCTTATTTCACCAGGCTTCTCCATAACTAGCTTATATTACACATGATCCATCATCGTGGTCCCCCCCTAGGCAAGTCCCCCACACCTCTGACCCTCTATTTTCCTCACGCACTAATATGCCAGCCTTGGTTTAATTTGTCCATCTGTACACTTTTGAACCTGCATAGCTAAACATGAAGAAAAACACAGTCTGATCATTCTCACCCGTGTTTAGATGAGCCCTCAGAGCTCAATAGATTGGCTCCATTTTTTTTTTTTTTCTAGAACACAGGTTGGCAACTTTTTCAGTAAAAGACCACATAGTGAATAGTTTAGGTTTTGTGGACCATGAGGTCTTTGCTGCAGCTTTTTGGCTTTGACATTGTAGCTCAGGAACAGCAAGTGGAATATGTAAATAAATGCTCAGAGCTATGCTGTAATAAAGCTTTGTTTACAGAAACAAATGATTGCTCATATTTAGCCAGAAGGCCATAGTTTACTGACTCCTGCTCTGAGCATTGACTATTCTAGATTCCCTAGGTGGTCACTATCTTGCAGCTTTCTTTTATCAGACTTCCTTATCAAACACTTTCTTTCTATTCACAGAGTTAGCAGTTGCTTCCTATTTCAGGGAGAAGTGAGAAACAATCAGAATAACATGTCCCTAATTCCCATCACTATTAATTTGTTTGCATTAATATGCACAATCTCTGCTTTTTCTCTTTTTAATGTGGATGAATTACTCATTTCTCAGACCAAACACACTTGATACATTGAAGGTCCCATCTTCTCTACCTACTCAAGGGTAGGCATCATGCCAGCAAATTTTCCCTCTCTTCAACCTCTCCTGAATCATCAATTTTTCACTCTCTAATGGCTCACTCCAATCTGAAAGCAAACAACAATAAAAATCAAATCCCCTCTCTTAATTCCTCATCTATCTACATCTACCCTATGTCTCTGTTCTCCTTTACAGCTTATCTCTTTGAAAGAGCTGTACAATCACCTCCTATTACTCCCCTATCGTTTTATCTTAACTCCCCTTCAGTCAGTCCCTTGCAAACAACACTGTATGGAAATTAGTCTTGTCAAGGTAACAAATATCCTCCAGATTGCTAAATCAGATCCAATGCTCTGTTCTCAAGTATCCTTTCACTCTCTGTTGAATATTTATTCAGACTGCACTATGGCCAGTTATCCTTTCAGTCACTGGGATATAGCAGTGAATAAAATATAAAAAGCTTTGTCTTTTGGGACTTACACTCTGAATGCGGGGAAACAGACACTAATAAAATAAAGAAGTCAGATGTGTTTTTGAGGTGAGAGATACCATGAAAAATAAAAAAATCATCTAAGCTACTCAGGATGTTACAGGTTTGGGATGGGGTGGAGAGTCTTCAAAAGTCTTACTAAAAAGGTAGCATTTGAGTTAAGACATAAAAGAGTTGAGAGAGTTAAGTCGTGTAGCTGTCTGGGAAGGAACATTCCAAGCAAATGGAATGGTAGGGAAGAGATCCTTACCAGAAGTAACAGTGGAACCAGTAAGGATGAACAAAGAGAAAATAATTAAGAGAGGGGATGAGGCAACAAACTGCTTAGGGACGTGCAAGCCACTGGCTTCTTCTTACTGAACTTGTGAGCAGCATTTGACACAGTTGGTCATTCCCTCCAACTTGATGCACATTCCTCAAGTGGATTTCAGGAAGCTCGCACTCATGGTTTACCTACTAGCTCTCTGGCTCTGCCTTTCTTAATGTCCTTTGTCATTCTTCTAACATTATAATTCCTGTCCCCATCTCTCAGTAAACACCTTCTAATCTCATAGCTACAAACTGATGGCTTAAAATCTATCTTCTCCGTCCAGAGTCTTCCTCTAAAATCCAAACTGATTTATCCTAAGAATATTGGCTTGTTCTCCAGGCTACCTAACAAACACCCTCAAATTTTAACAGGTACCCAGTTGCAGACCTGATCTTGTCCCCATAAACTGCACCTTCTCTGCTTCAGGAAAGAATGTCCATACTTCAGATTCCTCAGACCCAAATACTAGACTCCATTCTTGACTCTCCCTTCCAAATGTATCTCTCTTCATGGCTTTCACTAATTGAGAGACCATTGTCTTTCGCCCTGATTTATCAGAAGACCTTACTGACTGGTAGCCTTACCTCCACCCTGTTCGCTCCCTCTCCAACATCCTCAGCTCAACTCAACTGTCAAAATAATCCTCTTAAAAACTGAGGCAAATCAGGTCACAACTTTGCATCCATCCCTTTAAAGCTCTGGGTACCTTAGAAGACTGTCATCAGTTCAAGGCTTGCCTGGGTGGGATGCCCTCTATTCTTACTCCTGGTCAGCAGGATTCAGTTATCAGTGGGCTGTGCTCTCTGCCTCTTTGCTTCCCAGAAGCTGTGGAGGGTAGTGCCCTGCATCTTTGTTGGGATGCTGGCTATGCGAACACACATGTCAAAATGAATGGACCTGTACACTTAAATCCATGAACTTCATTTTTTGTACATTGTGTGTCATGATGATACCTCAATTAAAAATCAGATTAAGCGAAATTAACATTAAAGGAAGAAACATACAGATTCTTGAGGACAGCTATCTGCATTCATATCTTGTTTCTGGCATTGCGATCTTGGAGAAGGTAGTAGTCTCTTTGTGTTTCAGTTTCCACAGAAACTGAAAATAGGATAAAAGGGTACCTATTTTATAACAATTTGCAAAATAATCCATGTGGGGTAAGCGAGAAATGGTGAGATTATTATATTGCTGTACGACTCAAATAGGAAATTATGTCAACATGATCAGGATTTGGGGACTGAAAAGGACTGTACAGATCATTTGTTAATCTCTCATTTATACGTATAGACTCAGAGACATTAAGTGAATTGCCCAAGAACATACGATAATTTATGTAACAACCTTGGGCTGTATCTCAGGCTTTCTGTTATGATCAACTGAGTGAGGTGTAGCTGAAGTGGGGAACTTCATACTTTTTTTCTGGGATTTGTACAGGANCAGTAAAATAATAATAATAATAATAATAATAATAATAATAATAATAATAATGGCACCGTATACCTAAGTATATTAAACTGATGACAGCCTGTTTCATATTATAAGTATGTTCATTGATATCTGCCTAAATGATAATTTTAGCAATTTTCTCATCTTGTTCATGAAAAAATGGGAATCTATGTGTTTATAATTTATAATCTTACGCTAAAAAGCAAAACAGTTGGCCTCTAATCACAGTCTTTTGTGTAAAACCTGTTGTTTTAAAATTAGTCATATTTAAAGTGGCTAATTTTTAAGACAAAAATAGAATACTACCATTTGAAGGAAAGAAGTCCTTCATTCTGTGGTATTTTCAATAATGGTATTCTCTGAGGGAGTTTGCAAATGATTGCAACCAATTGTGGCTGATTCGTCTCAAGTGATTGCATACCAGAGGGTCTATCTTTATTTTTATTTTTTATAAATAGTATTTTGTATTTCAGCCCTTGGATTCAAAAACATCACAAAGGCATAGAAAAAGTCCTGTGTCTTGGATGGAAACCCTTGTGTACTTTGGGTCTCATAACTTCAGATTTTTCATAATAAAGAAATAGCTTAACCCTCAAACTGAACATTCCAGCGATGAGTGAATTCAGATGGAAATATCAGTTAGCATGTAATCTGAGGCGCATGTAACCTAATTTTAAATGGGAGCGTGTATGGGGTGCCTGGGTGGCTCAGTCGGTTGAGCATCGGACTTCAGATCAGGTCATGATCTCAGTTTGTGGGTTCAAGTCTCGTATTGGACACTGTCCTGATGGCTCAGAGGCTGGAACCTGCTTCGGATTCTGTGTCTCCCTCTTTCTGCCCCTCCCCCACTCACACTCTGTCTCTATATATATCAAAAATAAATAGAAAGGAAAAAAAAGATCAACTTTAAATGGGAGTGTATGTTTTTAACCTTTTTTTATTCTTCATACTTCAAGATGCCTCTGTCAGAACTCAAGTTCTACCAAAGGCGCCGTAGGTCTGTGACTACCCTGTACCTTGAAATAGACTCACGCTCTTTCTAGGTCATTTTATTATGGGAGTTCAACCTCTAGGATTATATATTTATATTTATATTTACATTTATATTTATATTTCTGTATTGCCATCATATCTAAAACTCCTATAACCCTCTCAATTTAAAGGTTCTGAGACATTATTCATCGGTTTTTTGTAATTATCTTCTAGAATTTATATCCTAGGTAACTGACATGAGTAACTTCCAATGACCTGTTGTAGGAGAATTTTGTAACTGATTTGAGAATGCAAACCATAGGTAGCAGGTTAATACACTGTTTTCTTGTACTTCTATTTGTGTCTCATTATTTTCAATTAGAATTATATCCAAAAGAATGTTTACTGTGGCTTTTTAATTTTCTTTAGTGTTCTTTATAGCAGCCGCTTGAAGAATGAAAACCAACCCAAATGTTATGCTTTCGGGGCAAGCTCACCATCTGATATAAAATATTTTTCCTGAGCAATAGTAAATAAACTACTTAGGAAAGTGATTTGGTTTATGGTTCATAACAACAGAGGCATTTGGATGTGTCTCTTATTTGGTAGAGCTTTTTTGGCCGTGGATCACATGTCATGAGCGGATATTTGTCTACTAGCTTTCTGAAAGTCTGTTGGCTTACTTCTTTTGCTTTTAAATATGTTCACTTATTTACTTGTTTAATAAGAGGCATGGCCCATGAAAACTGTTGTTCAGTTTATGTAGGTCTCGATTTTTGTCTTATAACTTCAGAGAAACATCTCTAATTAGAAGAATTCAATGACAAATATCAGCTTTAATTAAGTTAATGAAAATCTCTATGAAGAGGAAAGGGTCCCCAGATATAGAACTATATATTTACATATATATATATATATGTATATATATATATATACATCAATATAGATCTTTATATATCTTTATTGATATATATATGTGTGTATAGCAATACAGCAATTTCCATTGCCCATCTGGCAGTATAAAACAGTACTATAAAAATTCTGTAAATTTTTGTCCCGAAAGTTGAATTTATTCTCAATGGTGATAATGAAAATGGACACAGCTGACCCTGGATGGCAGTTAACTTAACCCCTTGTGTTATAAGAGTTTCTGAGAGGTTCAGGATCAGCCATCAATCATGGTAGATTTTGTATTGATCGAGTAAGTAAAAGATGACTGAATATAAAAGGTAAGGTAACCAATCTTGTTTGACCATATGAGCAATATGAGTTGGGGTGAACAAGGCAAAAGGAACTCGGATTATTATCTATTCTGCTTTATCTATAAGACAGGAGAGATAACTTTATACCTACCGCATAAAGTTTTAGTGAGCAATAAATTGTGTGTGTGTGTGTGTGTGTGTGTGTGTGTATACAATGTATTGATCCATCCACCTATTAGAACTTGGCTTAATGTAGGCATGACATATTTTAGCTATGAAAATTATGTATTAGCTGTCATTCATCTTTCACAAAATATTTATTAAACAGTTTATGTGCACCAAGTACTGTTTTAATGCTTGCATATACCACTGTAGAAAAGACACTAAGGTTCTAGCCTTTTTGTAGATTATATTCCGGCCAGGGATGAAGATTATTAGATTGGTTTAGGCAAGGAATGATGCTAATTTGGACCATTGCAATAACAGTAGAAGTGATGCAAAGTGGCCAGGTTTGGGATATATTGCAAAGGTAGAGTCAGGAAGATTTCCTTAAAAATTTGGAAGGGTCTGAAAGAATAAGAGACAAGACAAAGTTGATTTTGTATTTAAGTTTTATTCATAATTGTCAGAACTTGGAAGCAACCGAGATAGGTGAGGGACCAAGATGTCCTTCAGGAGGTGAATGTATAAAGAAATTGTGGCCCATCTAGACAATGGAATACTATTCAGCACTAGGAAGAAATGAGCATCAAACTCCATGTTTGTCAGGGCCAGAGATAGGAACACAGTAATTGACTATAAAGAGTATGCAGAACTTTCCTGCCCTTCTTCATTGCTTTGGTCACATTCACAAACAAATTTTCCTTAGGAAATGTGTTTAGAAGTACCCAGATGAGGGGTTGATTAAAGACCGGGCACTTGAATTAGTTTCTTAAAGCTGTTGTAACAAATTGCCACAACTTTGGTGGCTCAGAACAATAGAAATTTGTTTTCTCATCATCCTGGAGGCCTTAACTCTGAACCCAGGGTATCAGGAGGGTTGATTTCCTTCCAGAGACTGAGGAAGAATCTATTCCATGCACTCTCTCCTGGCTTTGGGCGACCACCAGCCGTCCTTGGTGTTCACTCACTGGCCTGTGGACACGTCACTCCAATCGCTGTGTCCCTCTTCACATCAGCTCCTCTGCTGTGTGTCCCCTCCCTTCTCTTCTTTTCTAAGGACAGTTGTCGTTGCATTTATGGCCCACCCTAAGCCAGGAAAATCTCCTGTTGTGATCCTTAATTACATTTGTCAAGACCCTTTCCCCAAATAAGATCACACTCATGGATTCTGGGTAGACTTACTGGGGGGGCGGAGGTGTATTAGTCAGCTCAGGCTGCCATAACAAAGGACCATAGACTGGGTGGCTTAAACAACAGAAATTAATTCTCTCACAGCTCTGAAGGCTGCTGTCCAAGATCAGTGTACCAGCAGCATCACATTCTGGTGCAGACTCTTCCTGCAAATGGCCACCAGATCCTGGTGTCTTCACATGACAGAGAGAATGCTCTGCTGTCTCTCCTTATAAGGATCAGAGCAATACCTTTATGACCTCACTCAACCATAATTATTTCCTTAAAGGCCTCATTGCCAATATAGTCATCTGGGGCATTTGGGCTAAAATATGGATTTTGAGGGGCCTCTAGTAGGGAGCCACTATTCAACCTAGCACGGTACTGTTCATTCATCCTGTGCCGTGGCGGCAGCCTGGACAGTCACCTGCGAGCTGGGACTGAAGCGCATCAACAACACGGACATGGTCTCCTCTTTCCCTGCTGTTTCATCCCTACAGTTTCCTTTAGACATGACACACTGATCATCAGGTGCGAATTATGAAGATGCAGTATAGTAATTTTGGAAACGTTTTGTTTGTTTAGTTGTCTATTTGCTTTACTCTCTGGGAAAGCCCATCTGTGATATGACCTTATAGTAGTCACTCGTTCATTACATGTGACAGATTGATTGGCTTATTCCTTTGAGCTGGCATACCCTGGTTCTGCTCGGCCCTCCAAGAGTTAGTTCGATGGGTGTACGATGTTTTTACGTTTAGTGGATAACCAGTATTAAGAAGTTATATCTGTGCATCTGAAAGCCTTTTTCCTGCTGTACAGGTTATCAGTTCTTCCTATAAATACCTTTTCGTGCAATTGTCTGGGAGTATTTGAGGCACCGGTGAAATAAATAGTGTGACAGGTTCCACCAGCTTCAAATGAGTCCCTGCTCAGTATGGTTCATTATCCCTGCTCGGGAAGGAATTGGTGAGTTATCTGTCTTCACATTAATAGCTGGTTAGTTTC
Source organism: Crocuta crocuta (assembly GCF_008692635.1). Taxonomy (NCBI): domain Eukaryota; kingdom Metazoa; phylum Chordata; class Mammalia; order Carnivora; family Hyaenidae; genus Crocuta; species Crocuta crocuta. The sequence goes on along the minus strand of NW_027532420.1, from coordinate 169,881 downwards.
CCAAATATTTTCTTTTGCTTATTTTTACCAGTCTTTCATCTCAATTTTATTAAATAACGGACATCATGATATCCGCACTAACGAGTCGTATGCAACATCCTGTCATTACCATGTTCAGAAATACGTACAAATAAAGAATAAAACGCAAGCGACCAAAGTCTATTTTAGGCTTTCTGTACATTCCCTGGGAGTCTGAACAGTTGTTCCTACGGCACACGGAGAGTCATGGTCTGATTGGGATGAAAGTTGGTGAGGTAATTCAATTCCGCGTTCAGTTAAAGAAACTAGACATTTCTCACAAAATCATAAATGCGATGTGAAGGCAGATTGAGAACTAAATGGCTCCTGGATGTGTTCTCTGCACAGCTCCTCAAGGCTGTCTGCACGCGGGGATTTTGTCACTCCATCTGCTCCCTGGCTGAGTGACAATCTGCTGCTGCCAGCCCTCTGCTCACCAGCAGGACGGCGAGAATGTCTCCAGGTGCCCGTGGATGCACCTGATCTCCAGCATCCCTTGATTGAGTTACTAAAAAGTGAACAGATTCAGAGAGGAAAGAGCTAAAGGTGGGGAGATTCGAGGTAAATAGATTTGAAGCGAAACGAAACACAAATCTTACATACTCTTCTGAAATAAATTCTCTTCCACCAAATATTTGGTGCCCGGGAGCCATCCCACAGCATTATCATATTAATAGTGATGCTGGAGGTACACTACTCAAGAATTCACATTTTCTGAGGTACCTATTGCTTAACAAATTGTTTCCAATCAAGATTTTACGTAAGAATTCTAGGACAGAATACCACCACTTGCTAGTGAAGATGATTATATAATCTCATCTCACTCCATAGCCTGCAGCAAGCCATTTTATCTTAAAATTTCAATTACTTTATCTAAAAAAGTCAGCTGGTTAGATTTGATCTCTCTGTATGTTAAATGCACTAATGAGATTTTTTTTTTTTTTTTTGTGCAGGAGGATTCAATGTCCTCTGCCTAATCGCTCTATGTGAGTTTTAAGTATTAATAAATTATGGAACGTTAAGCCTATAATGTGTTGTAATTTACTTAGATGATTCATTTGAAACTTTGGAACAGGGACTCTTTTGAATACATCTTTGTATCCTACCCACCCCAACCCCAGATCCTAACACAGTGCCTCACAGAGTTCCCCTGAATCAATATGAATGAATAGATTTTACCATCTCAGTCTCTAACTACAGTTTCTCAGGGAAAAGGGGAGACCTTGTTTTAAAATTGGGATTGAAAGAATGATGTCGCCCAATGAACTGGAAGAAAATCCACCCAAACTGTAGCCGCAAAAGGAAACCATTGCTGCATTGCTAAGTGTTCTTTAAGACCCATGCGAGAGTCAAAATCCCTCATTTCCATCTGCACCCGTCTTTTTCCCAAATTTGACACCTCCACTTAACATCAATTTTGTATCATACGCCTTTGTCAACTGTAGGCAGAGGGTTCCGGAAAGTGTCATTTGATTATATCCTTTACAGTTGAGATGAAGACAGAAACTCGCTCTCTCCCTGGCTCTACTGCCTCCAGTTAGATTTCGGACAAAGTCATGCCCAGAAAAAGGCAAACCATAATCCCTTAGTTGTTATTTGAAGATACCTCATTCCTGTAACAGTCCAAGGAAATGCAATGACAAATATTCTCCAACATGCCTTCTTCAGGACTCATAGTCTGGCTTTAAGAGACATGATGACTTGCTCTTAAAATTATTTCTTTGTGACTAATTAATTAATCCATACATTAATTCATCTACCGCATTTTACCCTGCCCACAGGATGGACATGAGACTCTCCTAGCCCTCAGAGAAGCAGTAATTCTGCCAAAGTGTTGAGAAATCCAAACATATTGACACAAAACGTAGAAAGGGCTAAATCTACGATTAGGGTAACAATGAAAGAAATGATCACATGTCTTCATTTTCCCCTTGATACAGCACATGGAATGCTCTTGAAAAGAGGGAGGCACTTGTAGAGAGCATAAGGATGTAAGAATATATTTTAATCCTTCTTTCTCAGATCATGGAACTGTGCATTATATATCTATATCAATCTTTGTGTATATATATGTCTTGATATGTGTGTATATATATTAACCTCTATATATACACACATATACATACATCAAGATATTTGTATTAATATCTCTGCACGACTTAACATGTCATAAAACTTATGTTTGGAAGAGTAGTTACATTGGAGAATGGCTGATCTTCTGTTACATGTGATATGATTATTTTAAGTGGCATACAGTTTCACATTCACTCTTTCTATGGATAGAGAAAATGGCTGAACAGAAAGTCTGTCGCAGAGAGAAATAAAAGGCAGCCTGTCTTTTCAGAGAATGATCGGATGCTGACATCTAGTGGCTTCCCAAACCCATCGCGATGGAGCGCTTTTAACGCTGCACACTGCGTTTGCCTGCTGTGTGCCCCAGTCAGGACAAATGCATGCATGGACACGGTTCTGAGGCTACTGTGGTCCTTTATATGTTAAGTTTCTGCCAATATCTAGATAGAATAAAAAACGAAGTGAATCAGACATTCTGGGATCAGTTTTAACCCACATTCTACATAAATCGGAAGGAAGCCCATTTTTCTTTATTATGTTCTTTCTTGTGTAGGAGAATGTCTTTATAAACAGCCTTGCTACTTCCTGACATAGGCCTTTTGTAATCTGAAATAAGCCTCTTGTGAATGAAATTCTTTTGACATTTTTAAGCGCTTCCTTAAATTGCCCATCTGCCCTGCTTTACCACAATAGTTAATATCATACATGCAAAATATGGCTCTGCTAGTTAGCATTACCTTATGTATTTGGTATGTCTTATATGTTGCAGAGTTTCTATTTTTAAAGATATATGTTACATATGTAGCTGTTCTATGGGGGGGTTCTTTGTTTCCGCCCTCCCTTCCTTCCCTTCTGCTCTGCACCTTATCATTTTAGCTCAATACTTATGGCTAGTACATTCCACCAAGATTTGTCTCATTTGTTTTCCATTGATCAGCATACATAGTAAAAACCTTATTCTGGAAAGCAGATTACACTGAATGCTTTCTTTTTTCTTTTTTCTTTTTCTTTTTCTTTTTTTTTTTTTATCCTCCATCTTGGCTTCTTTCCTTGATCCCTCTCCAAAAGCCATCAATTTAATGAGTTCGCAAAAAAGCTTCCTAAGCATGAACTTCCTCCTTTGTGGAATATATTCATTTTTTCCCCCAAGAGGCTGCACAGACAACAGTTTCGTGACAAGAAAATGCAAAGTAATCTACTTGATGTTCTTATTCATGAGTTCTGTCAAGGGAAGCTGTCAGAAACCCAGAGATGTGAGGTGCAGGGAGAGAGGGGGAAGAAAAAAGAAGAGGGAGAGGGTGCCCCTCCCGTGGATAGTGAGGAGGCTGCCGCCTAGCGGAGCCTGTNGGAAGCTGATCAGGACATGGGCCAAAGGAGAAGGTCGTTCGGGTTCCTGAACTCATGCTGAGAGGTGGGACCACTCCGTAGTTAGAACCAGGATTCTCTTTGCTAGAACCCTCTCCAGGCGACATTTTCCTGAAAATTGTCGAGGCCTTTTAGGAGTCCACGGGCTGGCGTACCTTCGTGTCTTTTTCAAAATTATTTTACTGTATTTAAACTATTTTTCAAAGAAAATTCCATTATGCTTCTAGTTAGTAAAACTGGTTTTGCTGTCACTGAATGTATGTGGCGTCCAGCAGAAATCCAGAGACGGTTTTCTCTGAATGTCTGTTATGCGGACTCCCACCCCAAAGGGAGGAAGCCAGCTTTGCTGGGGAAGAGGTCACTGTCCCCTCTCAACGACGAACACAGGTCTTCCTGAGACCATCCCACTCCGCCATGTTTCTGTCTGTCTCCGGGGAGGATTCGTGCCTTGAATGCACTGGCTCCCCAGGGCCACCTGTGATTGGGGCGCGGTGTCAGTGTGCCTGGAGCCTGGGCCATGTCTCTCGCACACACTGCTTGTCCTCCACTGCTCGGCCTTGGAATCCAGGGATCTGGCGCCCCCAGAGCCTGGGCCACAGAGCGCCCAGCTCCCCCCGGGCTCACGGTGGGGCCTCGTGAGCGCCCTGCAGCACTAGGAGAGAGGTGCCCAGGAGCCCTGTGCCACCAGCGTCCCTGCCCACTCCCCTGCTGAGGGTGGGTGACAGCTCAAATTCAGTTTTACCTGGGAGTTAGATGATTTCCATTTTTAGATGTATTATTTTAATTTTGTATATTATGTTTACTTTTACGTACATTAAAATACAGACAGAAGGGGCGCCTGGGTGGCTCAGTTGGTTAAGCGCCAACTTCGGCTCAGGTCATGATCTCACCATTTGTGGGTTCAAGCCCCAGGTCGGGCTCTGTGCTGACAGCTCAGAGCCTGGAGCCTGCTTCAGACTCTGTGTCTCCCTCTCTCTCTGCCCCTCCCAGCTCATATCCCTTCCCCCTCAAAAATAAAAAAAAAAAATAAAAATTAAAAATAGAAAAATAGAACTAACTCTGAGAAATATACATGCCTTCAGGGGCACCTGACTGGCTCAGCCTATAGATTTTGCAACTCTTGATCTCAGGATCATGAGTTCAAGTCCCACACTGGGCTTAGAGCTTACCATACAACACACACACACACACACACACACACACACACACACAGATATACTCTCATTATCCAGATTTGTCAAAGCATAATGTCACATTTATTGTTTTTTTTTTAAATAACACACCAGTTGAGGCTCTTTGTTTTGTCTTGATCAGAATGAACCCCTCTCCCCTCTTTCTCTCCTTATAATTAACTGCTACCATAAATAGAACTGTAGCATTCCTATCTATAAATGTTATAATAGATATTTAATACATATTTATGTATTTTTCACACAGTACATAAGTTTCTATAGTTTGTTTTTTTCTTTTGACATTGTTTTAAAGTTATAGCCATGTTAACACATAGCTTTCTGGAATTAACCGTAAGTGTTGTTTTTCGAGTTGTTGTAGTGCTTTTGTCTTCCTAAATTTTTTTCATTTTTTCATTTTTATTTTTAGAGAAAGACACTGTGAGCAGGGGAGAGAAGCAGAGGGAGAGAGAGGGGAGGGGAGGGGAGAGAGAATCCCAAGCAGGCTACACGCTCAGCATGGAGCCTGACACGGGGCTCAATCCCCACGACCATGGGATCTGACCTGAGGCAAAACCAAGAGCTGGACACTTAACTGACTGAGCCACCCAGGTGCCCCTGTTCGTCCTATTAATTGGTACATAATGTACCATGGTTAGAATATTATGTAGGATATTCTTATAATATTGATAACATAATACCTAGATAAGTATATTGTGATATAATTATCCATTCTTTTACTAATAAAGGGTTAGGTTTCCAATTTTTTCTGTTATGAACAATGTCACAGTGAGCACTGGTTTCCATTTCCCCTAGTGCACGTGTGCAATGGTTACTTTAATTTTTTAAAAATTTTTTAATGTTTATTTATCTTTGAGAGAGAGAGAGTGTACAAACAGGGGAGGGGCAGACAGAGGGGACTAAGGATCTGAAGCAGGCTCTGTGCTGTCGGCAGAGGATCTGATGCGGGGCTCAAACCCAGGAAGTGTGAGATCATGACCTGAGCCGAAGTCAGATGCTTAACTGTCTGAGCCACCCAGGCGCCCCAGCAATAGTTACTTTAGGATGCAAGGGAAGAGCATTCCTCTGTGATTAGGTGGTGAGACTATTCCAATTTACTAGCTATTTTATTTATTTAAAAAGCCAACAGCAGACTATAAGAATCGTCTTTTCTCCACATTCTTAGGTTGTCAGAGTTTTTAACTGTTGCCAATCTGACAGACATAAGATGGTATCTAATTACAGATTAAACTGATATTTCTCTGATAACTGTGGAGACTGGACATTTTTCATGTTTATTGGCCCTTTGGGATTCTCTTCCATGAACTTGCAGTGGTAACAATACCCCCGTAAGCTCGCAGGAGATGTGAATGCCAAAGCATATTTTGAGAAGCGTGCTCTCTTCTGTGCAGCCAGACGTTGAAGACATTTGCTAAAATATAAAACAATGCCACTTTTGTCCCATTTTTCCTAATTTTGGGGAATGTGTTTGTCATAAAAGTGTTACTTATGCTAACATATAACAGGTTCATCGCTATTTTTCAAGGTTTTTTTAATGTTTATTTATTTTTGAGAGAGAGAGTGAGTGAGTGGAGGAGAGGCAGAGAGAGAGGGAGACACAGAATCCAAAGCTCCAGGCTCTGCACTGTCAGCACAGAGCCCAACACGGGGCTCGAACTCACAAACAACCGTAAGATCATGATGGGAGCTGAAGTCGGACGCTTAGCTGACTGAGCCACCTGGGCGCCCCATTAATTAACTAATAAATAAATATTTTCAGCAAAATTTCAGCTTTAATTTCTAACATGGTCAGAATCAATACAGGTAACCCACGGAAATAAAAGCTCAGTAGGTGTGAAGAGTGCAGGCAGGTTCTGAGACCACGCAGGAGATCCACTGAGGTCCACTGCCGTGGGGAAGAGCGCCTCACTTTTCTGAGCACGTGCGGCAGTGTCGATGGAGGAAAGCAGGACTGAGACCCGGGCACTGTATGTGATATGACAGGCCCCGGGAGGGCGGAGTTGCGTGAAGGAAACTTCTGGAGCAGTAGGTAATGGCTTCTCTCTAGAGCAGCAGATGTGCTGGCCTCATTCCCTGAGTTTGAAACAAGACAGTAAAATTGTTGCCCCTCATATGAGGCCGGGCTTGTGAGACAGAGGGGAGAAACACCCAGAAAACTAGCGAATTCTCAGAAAGTCAACCACAGTGTACACATCTGTGGCCTCTGGGTCCACTAATGTGCGTATCACATCGGGTATAACAAACTTAGACGCTCGAGATTTCACCTGTACGTCTGTCTCCAAAGGATTCATACAGCAAGACTGTGTTTCGTTCTCTTCTCTTCTCTTCTCTTCTCTTCTCTTCTCTTCTCTTCTCTCTCTTCTCTTTTCTTTTCTTTTCTTTTCTTTTTTTTTTTCTTTTCTTTTCTTCTGTAAGGACACAAGTCTAAACCAGACTGACTCCATAACAGGCTTTAAGTTTCCCCTCTAAACTAGAAGGCCTAAGTTTCAGTTTCCCTGAAACTATCAGGCAGCTACACATTGCCCAAGGCCGAAGAAACTGCCCACCACATCACTCCACCACACTACCTTGGCAATGCCCAATCAAGAAAGGCCAGCAACTGTAGATAAAACTCTGTTACCTAATGTTAAAGTTAACCCATTAGGCGCCGAACAAGACCCTAGGCTCGCTCTGTAATTGGTTAAATTTAAAAGTACTCTAAATGTTGTAATTGGGTCTCGCCAAAAGTAACAAATACTCTAGACAATGTGTATGGTTAAACCCGCTGTCAATGATATTGTATAATTATGACTGGATCACTGTTTCCATGCCACAACTTCTGTAACTCCCCCGTCACAAACCCCATAAAAACCCTACTCTGCCTTTGTTCAGGGCTCTCAGCACGGATCCACTGCGCTGGTAAAGTCTGTGAGCCGAGCTCGAGCCCGTAATAAAGCCCTTTGCCTTTGCATGCGTGACTCGGTCTCCCCGGTAGTCTCTGGTCGTTGAGGATACGGCGATCTGGGTATAACACTTCTCTTTTCTTTTTCCTTTTCTTTTTTTTTAGAGAGAGAGAGAGAGCGTGGGTTGGGGAGGCAAGCAGAGGGAGAAAGAGAGGCGGAGAGAATCTTAAGCAGGCTCCATGCTGAGCATAGAGTGCAACGCAGGGCTGGATCCCACAACGCTGGGGTCATGACCTGAGTGGAAATCAAGAGTAGGATGCCCAGCGGACGGAGCTGCCCCCAAGGCTGTATTTCTAAACGCGTTAGTTTGTAGCAATGTTCTTCCCAATGGTCCCAATGAGTGTTGGACTGATCTGCTTCATTTACGGAACTGTCTTCTAGTCTGTGCTATGTTGTCAGATACTACACCACGGAAGAAGGATCACTTCTTTTAGTTATAAATCAAAATATGTAGCTGCTGGGGTTTTTTTTTTTCCTTCTAAAATACCACAGAGTAAAAAAGACAGGCAGGGCTGTCACATCATCTAACTGTAACTGTGGTGACAGCAGGAGACAGACACTGGGAAAGAAACAATATGGAAAGAAAGTGGCATGAATTTTCACAAAATTATTCCCCCAGTTATGAACGTTTCCCAAGATTTCCCTCAAATGCCCCAAACACACAGGTGGAAGGAAGGACTGGCGCAGACTCTTCGTGCGATAAAAGCGAGGATAGCACGTGCAGGCGTACCCTGCAGAGTCAGACTGCTGAAAACCAAGGCGAAGGGAGCATAGAGTCCTCAGGGGAGCGACAAGGGGACTTTTCGCTGCCTTTACCCAAAACAGTGGAAATGGGGGCAACAGTAGATTACTGGTCTTGGAAAATTCCTCAACCTAAAAGTCTTTACTCAGCAAAATGCCTTTCAAAAATAAGGACAGATAAAGATTATTTCTGCAGATCGACCAAAGCTGAGAGCGTTTGTTTCTATCAGAACTGCACTGTATGAAATATTAATGTAAATTATTTAGGTAGAAGCAAAATGCTTCCAAATAGTACAAAACGGCAGTCACTTGAAGGCCACTGGGGTGGGAAACTGTGAAACATGGTGACCGCTCAGAGAAACAGTCATGACTATGCTGGAAACTATGCCCGTGGTTTTACAAGGTGGAGTTAAAAATAGAACAATAACAAAGGAAAAGGCAGAAGAATAAATAGAGCCAACTGCGTTGGGCTTTCTATTTTAAGGAAGGTTGATAACATTCTAATTTAAGATAGGCTCAAATAAGTAATGGATGCATAATCATCAGAATAATAACATATATGTTCTAGTAAAAGCCAATAGAGCATATCAAACGGAACAACAAAGAAAATACTTGAATAATGCAAATAAAGGCAAGAAAGGGGAATAAAAGAACAAAGAGGAAGATGGTAGAGTTAAATCTAATTATATCAGAAACTACGTTGACTACACCCAGACCGATACTAAATAAAAGGATTGATTTTCAGGCTGGATTAAAAAGGAAAACNCTCTCTCTCTCTCTCTCTCTCTCCTAGAAATAAATAAATAAAACATTAAAAAAAAATAAAAATAAAATAAAATAAATAAATAAATAAAAAGGAAAACAGAATGGCAAGACCCAGTTATATACCAGTTTTGAAGACACACTTACTACATAAGGACACAGATAAATTGAACATAAAATGATCATACACGTCAGACAGCAGAAGCCTCAACCAAAGAAAGCTGGTGTGACCATTTAAACATCAGAGTCAATTTTCAGCAAATAGTTTTACGAAAGAAAAACCAAGGACATTTTATAATGGTAAAAGGATCCATTCAACAGGGAGACGTACCAATTGTAAATGTGATGCTCTTAATAATATAGTGTCAGTTCTCAGATTTAAAATTCTCTCTTCGCTTTTGCCACTCAGAGAATTCTCTTTTCTTTTTAACTAGGACCAGTATTAAGCTTTAGGCATTTTTTACATGATTTCTATGTATGCATAGGGAGGGGAGGGGTGTCCCCTCAATCAGCTATGCCTTTATAGTTTTACACTAGTGTTTCAAAAGTTGTTACAAGGTGCTTTATAAGTGTGTGACTCCAGGAGGAGAGTACAGAAGTTCAGAACGCAGTTATGCACAAAACTTGAAACAGTTTCTTGGATGTTGCTAAATAATCCATTGTATGTATAGCACCCAGTATCCTGACAGGTAGAGGCTGACAGGGAGTCTGTAATGTTTTAGGAAAGCTACACTTAAGAGTGGTTCAGGTAAAAGGAAGCAGGTGGCGTTCTTAGTGGTAGATGGTCAAGGCTACACGTGGTCAGAGCTCCCAGAAAGCAGAGCACAGCTCCGATCATAGGCTAGTGCCCTCTCTCCATGTTGCAGAAGCTTCTGGAATACAGCTACTGAACTAATTAAACTGTTAAGAGCTACCGTGTGGCTGTGAGGATGTCTGTCACCGGCTTTATGACTGATTACTTACAGAGAAACTGGGTATCACCTTCACCAAATGTACAAAATGGTTTGATCCAAACTAGTGATCACTGCAAAGTTATGGCTTGCCCAGAATTACCCTAGTATCCGTATGCGACTTTTGGAGCACCTTCCCAATCCTGTTAATGTGAAAGCATTCGTTGCCACCATCGGATTAATAACCCACAGAATATAATATATCAATCCTCATAAAATACAGCTTTTGTAAATCTTGATGCGTCTGGTTTAAAAAATAAAGGACTATTGAATTATAGAAATTAGTATTTTTTTCCTTCAAACCAAGGCGAAAAAAACTACTTTTTGCCTGTCCTCTGCCTCCACTTAAAATAGTAGCTTTCACATCAGAGAGTAATCATGTTACCTCTCAAATGATAAATATAGGCAAGATCCTAATAGAATACAAACCACATTATTATCATAGCTTCCCTGGCTTTAGCCTGTTTTCAAAAGCAAGATAAAAAAATTCTGAAACTAATTTCTCTGCTGCCAGTGATAGATTTGGCTTGGTTACATGAGACACCAGTAAATACTGCTTGGAAAGTTTGCCTGATTTTAGTGCATAGAATCCACTATGTGTCATTCAGTCTTTTTTATTTTACTCTTTGGGCCAATTTAGCTAAGAGCTAATGTCCTCTCCAGGCAACATCTCTGAGAGTGACAGTTATTTCCTATTTAGATTTTTCATTTCTGCCAGACCTAGTAAGTCATAATTGGTGTTAAGAAAGAAATGCATGCGTATGTCATAACAGGCATGCTCCTCAAACACATCAGATAAGCACATGTATTCTTTGGCAGATAGTATGCTTCCTTATCAAGAATCCGTCTGGAAGGAATATCACATTTCTCCTAAGGAATTCCTAAGACCTGATGCCTCATCACTAACTAATCATTTGTATAAAATGAAAGTAGGCTTCTTTCTGTTGAATTTGTCAGCACAAATTTCTGTTTGGAAACACAAAGATGACCTGAACGTGGTGGAACTTCTTTGTTAGGCTCTTCAATTTTTGATGCCTGTTGTGCGTACTCTTACATCTGGGGTGTAACGATAGCTCAAATGACTTCCTAGAGCTCAGGCACAGAAATACAAAGAAGCTTCTCCAGAGAGTCTCATTGGTGCAGCGAGGGAAAAGGCAGATTTCAAGGGAGGAGAAAACGCACGGCAGCGTGTGCAGCACACTTAGTGCAGTTCTCGTCTGGACTCCCGCAACGACGCCTTCGAGATGCTCTGAGGGTGCTCTTGGAGTTAGGGAGCGATGCGTCACTTCCTTTCTTGCATTTAGTCATCACAAAATGCCAGTTCCAGCTTTGGATCACTGCGTGCCATCTGCCTTGGGGCACAAACGGAGCTCGTCACTCCTGAAAATCATGAATGGCCTCCTAGTTCTCAAAGGTGGTCCGCCCACCCTCGCTGACTCTACCCCGGTGGCTGCGTGGGCCCGTTTCCCGCACTCCTCCCTCACCCACCGGGACACACCAAACTCCTGCATCCGCTACACCGTCTCCATGCTGTCCTCCGTCTTCGTGCGGGAATGCAGACACTTAGTGTCCCCCCCCCATCAAAGCATTGACACTGAGGCCCCAACGCCGCGTTACTTGGAGGGCGGGCCCCCAGGAATGGCGCTGGAGCTTCGGGAAGAGGCCAGAGAGAGCTAGCTCGCCCCTTCCCCACCCTGGGGAGATGCACCCAGAAGATGCAGCCACACACCAGGAAGTGAGCTCTTACCAGACACAGGGTCGGCCCTACTTTGATCTTGGATTGCCCAGCTTCCAGAATCTCTGAATTGAGGAATAAACATTTGTTAAGTCACCCAGTCTTTTTTTTTTCCTTCTTTTTATGACAAGCGCTGTCTTTTAGTTGCTACAGGTACACTGCCCTGGGCAGGCCTCGCGGGTTCCAGCCGGGGGGTCCCGGCCGCCAAGTGCTGCAGGGGCCTCAGGGNCTCTCAGGGGGGACCCGATCCGCGACGACCCTCCGCAGCTCCCAGGACCAGCTCTTGGCCCCTCTGCACAGAGTCCGGGATACATATTCTCTATAAGCCTGGAGCCCGCGCCCTGCACACACGTGCGCGGTATGCTCCGGTGTTTGGGGACAGTATGAGGAACGTTACATACATACACTTGCACACCTCATATGCACATTGCATCAAGTAATACATAGATATCCAAAATATAATGACATGTTACATAGTAACTAATGTACACATATAAAATATATTATCGTGGATACACATAATACATAATTGCCTTTAAGTAACATATAAATATATAATTTATAAAATTAATGTACACTATATATGCTATAATGTGTAAAGTATATATAATACACAATATATTTTATATTTAATATCAATCTAATTAACATCCATCACACATATAGATATATTTATATACGCCTTCTATATGTTATCACATATTTGTGTACATGTGTACATATATCGTACAGAGATAAATTTTACGTGCACAACATATATTTATAGTTTTATATAAAATTGTATTATTTTAATTTAATATATTATCCACAAACANTTACATATCGAATTTATATGTTTGATGTAATTATGTCGAATTTTATATTCTATAAATTATATGTAATTATAAATATTTTATATAATTGTAAATGTTTTATAACTCTACAAACATGTCATTTTATGTACACTATACATTTAAATATGATTATATATCACCAATATGTAATTAGTCATACTCTTCATGTATGACTTACAATTTTTATGCAGGTGTTTCAGGGAAGTGGGCCCTGAGGTTTAAAGCAGAAACACAGAGCATCATATGTGGTCTCTCCCTGCTCACCGTCTTCCCACCAGAAGCAAGCTGCACAGGGGGGAGGGCCCAGGACAGCTGATGTCCTGTTAATACACAACTCTGCCCTTTCAAACCAGGTCCACACAGGCAGCCCAATAGCCTGGGCTTCCCTGCTCCCCGCACCTGGGATCTGTGGACTCTGTCCCTGTCCCTGGAAAGCAATGATGGCTCAAGAAAGTATAGGATCCTGGGCTGAGAACCAGGGTGAAAATACTCAGAGCATTCTCTCAGGCCACGGACCTTACTGCACCTCTGTCCCCAAAGGCTTCGTCCCGGGCTGAGTCAAGAAGTCAAGACTCTATATGGACGTGTCTCTTAAAATGAGACACCTTGACGTGCATGTGGCATTTTACTTGCTCTTCGGTATTAGTCCACTGGCGTCAACTCCTGGGTCTGCGCTGTGAGCGTCCACTTCCAGGCCTGGACACCCCATTGCTGGGGGCCCCACCTGGATGCTCCGCCTCCCATCCAACGGCTGTGCCTTGAGGAGACACACACCGACTCAGTAACGCATGACTAAAGATGTGAATCTGGTGCCACGCAAGCACGCAGCCACAATCTTTAGAAGGTCTGAGCTTATCCCACATCCTAAGGCCAGATTTAAATGCTCTGGAAGATGGCCCACGGGGCTGGTTCTTCCCCCTAGGCAGACGAGCCGACAGCCGGCCGGTGCACTTTGGCGCAGCTTCACCTCCCGCGGAGGCTGGGCACCGAGGTCGGTTGTCAAGGTCTGTACAGCCGCAGCTGCGCCGGCGTGGCCCTCCCTCCCCTCCCCTCCCCTCCCCTCCCCTCGTGATGCTCTGGACTGCCGATCTCACAGAGGCAGCAACAGTAGGAAATGGACCTGTGGGGCCAAAGCTTGTGTGTTCGGTGCGCACGCTGAGGCTTTCAAGTATTTTCAAGGCAAGAGACCCATTTTTCCTTTAGCCTCCGCAGATGCCTCCACGGGCCCTCACCTTGGAGAAAGCTGGAGCTTCCCGGCGCCACCGAGAAAGAGGTCCAGGGAGGGTGGGGAGGTAGCCAGGCCGAGACGGTAATTGAGCTGGTCAAGTTCAGAGGAGACTTCTCAGGAGTTGAAATTTAGTTAAGGGCATGATGAAGGCTCTGAGCTTCCTGAAGCTTCTGTGATGCTTGACGCACTCTCTTCGTTCCTCTTTGCTTCCCTCGGTCCCTCCCGGCTGGGCTTCCGAGGATGGTGTAGACATGTCATCAGGCGGTTCGTCTTTCGGAAGGGGCCCCAGGAGACTGTGCCTTCAGACTTCTTGTAGCCTGGGGTGGGAAGGGCTCCCAGGAAAGCTCTGGTGGCCTAAGCCTGCAGCTTGGCTGCTCATGTGGGGAAGGCTTCAGGACGAGCATATCCTGTCTGCTCTCCCTGGAATTCTCCTTCTCTGTGAGTGTGGTCTTTGGCCAACCTACTTCCTCACGGCCAACCGTAAAATATCAGTGCCGACCCATGTCGAAGGAGGGATTCGGTGCTGCCGAGAGGTTGGGGCTGATGTCTCCCCACGAAATCAGAGGACAGTTTGCAAATTGAGGATGGTGCCAGGAGGGTGCGGTGCTCTGAATTGTTCACCCGGAGGTGGGGATGTAAGCTTGTTTTAGCTTTGGCTTCCTGGGGGCCCACTGTTGTGACAGCCTCCATCTGGGTGATGGCTGTCTGGTGTGATAGGGCCGCAAGGACGGGAGGCAGGGAGAGAGGGAGAAAGGAAAGGAAGGAAGGAGGGAAGGAAAGGAGGGAGGAAGGAAGGAAGGGAAAGAAGAAAAACAGGAATCTTTTTCAGTATCTTAACTTCCCAGCCTCACCCAGCCCTCTATTCAGATATAGCCTGATTTAGTGAAATGGTTCCTCAGTGCTGTGGGGTTTTGTATGTTCTCTCTCTCAAAATTTCATATTATACCAAACACCTGGTACATATCTTTGTGTATCTTTATGTCTGTTTTTATCACTTCCTTAGAATACTCTTATTTTGCACTTGATCTTAGCCAAAAGGCCGAGAAGTGATAGAATAATCTTATTTTGAACTTCACAACAGCTTCTACTGAACTGCCTATGTGAAACTGAGAAAAGCATTTAACTACCTTAAGACCTATTTTCCTCATTTCTCAAGAAAATAGTATCTAATTTGTAGGGTTGTTTTAAGGAGTAAATGAGACATTGTAAGACACATTGCACGGTGCCTGATACATAGTAAGAGATAAAATTGAGCTCTAA
Source organism: Crocuta crocuta (assembly GCF_008692635.1). Taxonomy (NCBI): domain Eukaryota; kingdom Metazoa; phylum Chordata; class Mammalia; order Carnivora; family Hyaenidae; genus Crocuta; species Crocuta crocuta. Next base: position 154,784 of record NW_027532420.1, on the reverse strand, counting down.
GTATTATCGTATTCATGATGAAAATGGTTAGTAGTATTCTTTTGGCAAAATTTTAGTGATTTATACCTCTACCAGCACTGTGTGAGAGTGTCACCGTTGTAATATCTCCATTGGAAGGGACATAACCAGAATGTGTCCTTTTATTATTACATGTGTTCTTTTATTATTAAAGGAAACCATTAAGGGAAGCCCTTACCATGCATCCATGCAGGTCTCATTGGTTGGACTCATTGGCCGCCATTCCATGCGTAAACCACCCGTAGGAAGGGAATGGGGCCGTCGTGATGATCTGTCTTGTGATTATGTGTCTTGTCCTGTGCACATGAGGCCCTGGTGTGGGATCGCTCTGCTTGGGGTCACATAACCACCTGAGGAGAGTGGGGAGCTGTCGTGGCCCATCAGGGCCATTTCCTACGTAGAGCTCATCATGGTCATTGAGCAGAGTGTCATATTTGCTCTTGTTACACTTTCTTGCAGCTAGTTTCTTTTACTCAGGTTTAATTATTTTAATGAAGTAATATTATATTTTGAGGCATTCATGTTGAACATGCTAGGCTTACCCTGTCCTAGAGATTTCAGTCAGCAGCTTCTGATTGAGACACTTGTCCTCCGGATATTTATGTGGTTAATTCTCTTCTCGGCTTTGCGTCCTTGCTCACAGGACACACGCCCAGTCAGGCTCCTCCCGATTACCTTTTTAAAACTGTGACCATGCCCCAAGATTTCCAGATAACTCTTACGCAGCTGTCGTATTTTCTTCTTCCCCAAAGCGCTTGGCACCTCATATCAAATGTACATGTTGACTTTCTTTTAATCTTATTAATTATTTCCTGTATCATCCTTCTACAGCGTGAGTTCCAGTAAAGCAGGGTGTGTCTGTTTTACTTACGNCCCACGAACCGCGAGATCATGACCTAAGCGAAAGTCCGACGCTTAATCGACTAAGCCACCCAGGCGCCCCATGTTGACTTTCTTTTAATCTTATTAATTATTTCCTGTATCATCCTTCTACAGCGTGAGTTCCAGTAAAGCAGGCAGGGTGTGTCTGTTTTGCTTACACATGTATCTCAAGGACCCCCAATTCTCCCTGACATATACTGGGCACTCAATGCATAATCACCATGAATGAGTTAATAAAATGCCCCAGTGTGCAGCGCGTCAGCCAGAACCAAACTGGCCCTTAGGAGACATTTGTCTGCAGCCCGGGAACAAAGAACCAGTAAAAATCATTCATGCGGCCGTGTGGTGGTGTGACAGGGTTTGACAGGGCGCTGGGGTCCGTGAAGGAGTTGCTGCTAGGTGTTTTCACACGATGGCAGTGTGTTTTAATCAAAAAGTTTTGCCTTTTAGAAATACATACTGAAGTTTTTACCAATAACATCATCTCTCAGACCTGCTTCACAGTAACTGTGTAGGGAGAGGGAATCATAGCTGGGACGACAGTGGCCGACAGCCGCTGGGGGTTTTCACGTGATGGTGGATATGTGGGATTTCATGGTCCTGTTCCCTCCACTTGTGTGGATATTTGAAGTTTTTCCAAATGAAAAAAAAAAGATAAAAGGCTGTAGATATTAAAATACATCACCCACCTTCTGATATGATGAATACAAGAAATGTTCTTAAGAATATAAAATTTAGGGGTACCTGGATGGCTCAGTCAGTTAAGTGTCTGACTCTTGATTTTGGCTCAGGTTCATGATCTCATAGTTCGTGGCTTGGAGCGCCACATCGGTTCTGCACTGGCAGTATGGAGCCTGCTTGGGATTCTCTCTCTCCCTCTCTCTCTCCCTCCCTCTCTCTATATATCTCAAAATAAAGAAATAAACTTAAAAAAATAACGTAAAATTTAGTCTATTTTTAAAAAAAATAATGTTTTTTTAATGTTTTATTTATTTTTGAGATAAAGATAGAGACAGCATGAGCAGGGGAGAGTCAGAGAGAGAGGGAGACACAGAATCTGAAACAGGCTCCAGGCTCTGAGCTATTCCTCAGCACAGAGCCTGATGCGGGGCTTGAACCCACGAACCATGAGATCATGAACTGAGCCAAAGTCGGACGCTTAACCATCTGAGCCACCGAGGTGCCCCTAATGTTTATTTTTGAGAGAAAGAGAGTGTGAGTGGGGGAGAGGCAGAGGGAGACACAGAATCTGAAGCAGGCTCCAGGCTCTGAGTTGTCAGCACAAAGCCTGATATGGGACTTGAACCCACAAACTGTGAGATCATGACCTGAGCTGAAGTCAGACGCCCAACTGACTGAGCCACCCAGGTGCCCATATTCTATTTTTGACTATTCAGAAGCTTCATACTTCACTGTGACCATGAGCACTACTGCTTTTTCTCCATGTATATAGAATGTAAATTAACAGAATTCTCCTTGGTACAAAGCAGAGCCAGGAAAACTTTATGAAACAGCAAAGGAAAACCCTACCTTATGGGAGACCCTGATTTTTTTAAAAAATTTTTTTTAATGTTTTATATCTAGGAGAGAGAGAGAGAGACAGCGTGAGCAGGGGAGGGTCAGAGAGAGAGGGAGTCACAGACTCTGAAACAGGCTCCAGGCTCTGAGCTGGCTGTCAGCACAGAGCCCGATGCGGGGCTCGAACCCACGAACCGCGAGATCATGACCTAAGCGAAAGTCGGACGCTTAACCGACTAAGCCACCCAGGCGCCCCTGGAGACACTGATTTTTTATTTCAGCTAGTAAACTGGCCCTGGAAGGAACCCTGTCTTCTTAAAGATTTAATGTTTGTATTTAAAATTGCTTACAGATGAATAAAAATAAAGAAGCACTTTATTTACATTTTGCATGAAGTGCTTCCTACTGTGCCCCACTCACACCAGGACACAGAGCATGTAGATATTCCAGCTGCTGCTGCCATGTTCAGGATCCATTCTGAGCAGCGTTGAGGACGCCAAAGAAGACACTCTGCTACCCGCCCAGCTTCCCTTTTGCCTAAAATTTTAATGCTCATCAGAACCTCATGAGTACATTTGCCAAACTGCAATGGCTTTTCATAAGTATCTATGCACAAAATTGAGGTTGGCCCGACAGCATAGATCTTTCTGTCTGTATGCTGAAGCTAGGGCGGTAGTCTGTTTTTGTTTTTGTTTTTTTAAGTTTATTTATTTTGCGAGCAAGAGAGAGAGCATGCTTGCATCCAGAGGAGGGCCAAAGGGAGGGTGAGAGAGAGAATCCCAAGCAGGCTCCACACTGTCAGCATGGAGTCCCACAAGGTGCTCAAACTCAGGAACCATGAGATCGTGACTTGAGCCACAATCAAGAGTTGGACACTTAATCAACTTAGCCACCCAGGTGCCCTTAGGACAGTATTCTTTAATTCATTCATCAAAAATGATTAACCTCTAATTATACTGTATACTTGGAACACATCCCCCTGGAGCTCTCAGTCTAGATGAACATTTAATTTAAAAAAAACCCCACAGATAATAAAGTTACTTTGAGTTATAATCAGAGAGCCTTGGCCTTCCAACCCACTGAAGGGTGCGAAATGAAGATATCATAAGGAATCTACAGTCCACTCGTGCCGGGAAGAATGGGAAGCCAGCATCTCTACACAGGATGGTGGAAAATCAGTAGATCGGGGCTTTGGATCAGGTTCTTATCTGGAGTTTGTAGGATGTGTTTGCTTGTATGTTACATGGTGTTCTCTTCATGACGAATCTGGGCAGGAATTCAAAGCTAAGATCAGCACCAATAATACTGTTCTGTTGGTATTGCTGTTTCTTCCCTCATTTCTCTACCTTTCGTGATTCTGTTCTTGTCATACTATTTTCATTGTTTCCATTTTGATTTTGTATTTTATCACCCACCTTAAGTCCTTAGGCAAGATCTTTATCTTCTTGGGGTCTTGGTTTCTTTACGTGTAAAATATATTTGAAAAGGTTCTACATTTTTAAGAGCTATTTCTTTTACATTAGTATCAGAACTCCCACGATTCACCATTTATTCAAAAGGAAAAGCCAGTGAGGGTTATAATTGTGCAGTGTAATGGTACTTCTTACTTGGGCAATACAGAGAAACATTATACGTGTGTTGAATGAAAATTCTGTCCAGATTTGTATACGTTCTTTCCCAAATCTCTAAATAGGCAACAAAACTGGTATCATTCAAAACTTCAATGAACATGGAGGAGAGAGGATGGGGGGTGATGGGCATGGAGGAGGGCACTTGTTGGGATGAGCACTGGGTTTTATATGGGAACCAACTTGACAATAAACTATAAAAAAATAATAATACAGTGATAGTAAAAATGTTAAAAAAAACTTCAATGAACAGAAATGGACATTATTCATGATTGGGAACATGAATCTTTAAAAAATAACAAGAATTCATGTTAAAAAGTCTTTTTCATTAAAAAACACAATTCATGGAGTGAACCCCAATTATATGAATGGAAAGACGTAACTTTAACATAAATTTACAATTATACCCCTAAATCTTGTCTAGAATTAACATCCCACCTTCCTCACTTTACCCTGCTGAATGAGAAACAAATTATTCCAACCAATACTATGAGAATAGAAGTTGTCAATTTGTGGTAAATGGCCACACACCACACTACACTTTCTTTCTTTCTTTTTTTTTTAATTTTTTTTTAATTTTTTTTTTAATTTATTTCTAGGAGAGAGAGAGAGACAGTGTGAGCAGGGGAGGGTCAGAGAGAGAGGGAGTCACAGACTGAAACAGGCTCCAGGCTCTGAGCTGGCAGTCAGCACAGAGCCCGACGCGGGGCTCGAACCCACGAACCGCGAGATCATGACCTAAGCGAAAGTCGGACGCTCAACCGACTAAGCCACCCAGGCGCCCCACACACTACACTTTCTGATCTATAGACACAGGTGCTCTACCCTTATCCGTTCATCAGCAATGTAAGAGCCCATTGAAAGGAACTTTGTAATTCTTTTGGAAACTGTTAGACTGCTAAATGCACAGTTATGCATGAGTCATGATTTTCACAAATGTACGTTAACAGCTGGATGAAAGTGCTGAGGGAGAAGGCCTGCTAATTCGTTCACATTTAATGTCATTACTGCCCAATCTACTGAACAGTTCAGCAAAGCAGAATCAACAGCTGCTGTAGAAATGAGATTATTTAAAACAAGCAGAGGGAATACATTTACGCCCGGGGTCAGAGCCTGAATATCGCTCTGTAAGTAGTGCTTGGACAGTCACCACAGCATTTTGGCAGAGGAGAAATTGCAGTTGGGTGAAATCCAAGGAGGACAATGCACATGAAACTCCAGATGATTATAGGACTGTCACATTTAGCAAAAATCCACTGACCTTTATTTGCAACTCATGACAATAATACCATGTCTAGAGATGGACGCCAGGCAACCCTATTATCATAGAGAAATACAGGCAGTGCATGATGACCTAGACCCAAAATACAGGGGGAGAATGCTTAGGAAGTGGGGTTCAGCATTGCTGGCAGGAAGCAGTTCTGATGGCCAGAGGTAATTCCCAGAATTTCCCCCACATGTGGTTGAGAAATAAGGTGGCCAGATTTAGCAAATAAAAATACAGGACACTCAGTTAAATTCAGCTATGATGAATAATTTTTCATATAGGCATGTGCCAAATATTGCCCATTCTTATACTAAAACAGTGTATTCATTGTGTAATTGAAATGTATATTTAATTAGACACCCGGCATTTTATCTGCCAGCCCCAGTCAGAAATTAACATCCACTGAAAACTTGGACAAACTGGATTGAATCTCCCCATCTCAGGGGTCCACAGCAGAGCTGGCCAGTTAATACTTGTGTTAGTTTTCTATTGTTGCCACAACAGATTGCCACAAATTTAGTGGCTTAACGGCAACATGAATTTACTATCTGGGAGATCTGTAGGTTAGAAGTCCAACATGAGTTCTACTGGGCTACAGTCAAGACATTAACAGGGCTACATTTCTTCTGGGGGAACATCCACTTCCTTACCTTTTCCACCTTCTAGGGGCCACCCCCATTCCTTGGCTTGTGCGCGGCTCCCTTTCTCTGTCTTCTAAGCTGGAGATGAAGGGTCAAATCCTTCTCACGCTGGGTCATTCCGACCTCTCATCGTCCCGTTCCTTTGGACTCTCCTGCCTCCTGCTTCTTAAGTGGACTGCTGTCATTATGTGGGGCCCACCTGGATAATCTGAGATCATTTCTCTATTTTAAGGTCAGCGGATTTAGCGACCTCAGTCCCACCTAACATATGCGTTGTCCTGCCTGCCACAATATTGAAAACACACTTGTCTTGAATTAGGCAGTTCATTTCATTTCATTTCGTTTTGTTTTGTTTTTAATGTTCATTTTCGAGAGAGACACAGAGAGAGAGCACAAGCGGGGAATGGGCAGAGAGAGAGGGAGACACAGAATCCAAAGTAGGCTCCAGAGCCTGTTGCAGGACTTGAACACACGAACTGTGAGAACATGATCTGAGTCAGGTGTTTAACAGACTGAGACACCCAGGTGCCCCTAGGCAATAATTTTAAAGCTGCCTTATCCCAAGTGAGTCTTTTAATTAGCCAACTTCATTTTCTAGCAGGATAAAAAAGAAAGATTGTATTTGACTGACATATCAAACATTCTACCCTAGTGTGTTTAGAACAAGGCAGCACAATACTATACAAAAATGACAGTGGGGAAAATCACCAATATACCAACACCAAGCAATTTCCTTGATTCTCTTAACATCGTTTCCTTAACAGTGTACTATGAAATCCTTGCACTGCATAATTTTGTGAGGAATAGTAGATGAAATGTAAGCAGCAATTCTACAAATATGTGAACCTTCAGGAAGAAAAAGTTAAAGTAATAGTGGGCACAAAATTCTAATTTTCTATTGATTTATTATTACAAAACTTTATTTCTTGATAGACACATAAATACATACACAAACTCTGGGGTCAAATGTGAGGTTGGTTATATGTTTGGATGGGAAATTACTCGGAGAAATTCCATTCTTGGGACTCTCTTCTATTAATATTATTTGCTAGCTAAGGCCATTCTGTATGACAGAATGTTCTCCGTCAGCATCTGGAAAGATCTACTTCTCCTTGATAAAATTATTTTATCATTTTCTTTTGTAAATGATGTGAACATTCAGGGAAAACAATGTTTTTTTTAATTTCCAGAGTATTCTAATTGTTGCTAATTGTCTAATCAGGCAATTAAAGTCTCACCGAGGTTCTCTGTACATAAGTGAATGTAGGTTATCAAGGTATTTTAAAAATGATTCACTCTATTAAACTTTCTCTTTATGATATAAGTTCAGAGATGAGTCTCTATGGCGTATAATCTTCCTTGAATTACAACTTTTAATGATAATGAGTACTGCAATTATTGGACACATGTATGAGCCACATTATGTTCTAAGCTCTATACATACTCTTCATGCAAAGTCTATCGCAGTAGGTATTATTCACAGTTTATTGAAGAGGAAACTGAGACTTCATATAACTACTTGATTTTACAACTACTTGATTTCCAATTCTCAGTCAAAATTTGAAGTGAGCTCTAAGCCCGAACGCATTGCTCTTAATGGCTACATAAGCATACCCCCAAAATGTATGATTGTGCTATATTTCTACAGTCATCATTTGCTGGTTTGCTCTTATACTGTTAGTTACGGTAGTAATGGTTGCAGTTTATTGTCTCCTACTTGGTTGCCAAGTGAAATGTAAGAAATGTTCTTTGTCTAGAATTCCTTCCTTCTTCTCCCTACTCCATGCTCATGAACACATAGCTTATATATACATCATCTGATGTCAGGGACTGTGATTTATTCAAGTATTTTATATTCTGACAACACCCACCACAATAGGAGATCCATGGAGTGCCAATAAAGATGTTAACTCATGAGGTAGAGATCAAAGGCCTTTCTGTTAACTACAGGTGTAATCTGAGTGCACGATCACCCTGGGCCTCCATTTCTTTTATAAAGTGAGGGTATAAATCAGAGCTCTGATGATAGGCAAAGTAATGGCCCCCAGAAGATGTCCATGCCTCACTTTCTGGAACTTGTGAAAATGGTTACAAGGAAAGGGGAATTAAAGTTTCAGATGGAAATAATGTTGATAATTAGATGACCTTGAAATAGGGGGATTATCCTGGATTATCTGGATGGGTCCAATGTAATGATAAGGGTCCTTTTAAGTGGAAAATGGAATGGAGGCAGAAGAGGTTTGGAGGGAGATGTAACTAGGAAGGGAGGTCAGAAGGTTGCAGTGTGAGAAGAACTGGATCTTCCATTGCTGGCTTGAATTGATGTAAGGAGGAAGCCACAAACCAACAAATGCCGATAGCATCCGGAAGCAGGAGAAGGCAGGGCAGATTCTCCCCTTGAACCTCCAGAAGGAATGTGGTTTTAGCAACACCTTGATATTAGTCCAGTGAGACCCATGTTGGACCTACAGAACTCTAAGATCATACTTTTTTTTTTTTTTGCTTTAAACCACCTTGATTATGGTAATTTAGTATAGCACCACTATGAAACTAATATAGCTCATAAATTATAACCTTAAATTCTAACCATAAGTATGTTTTATGCCTTTTCAATTTGGTCACTGAACTGCCACTGTTTGACATACATTCCACATGGAGCCCCGTGAGAACATGACTTAAATAAGTACAAATTTACTATAATACTAGATAAAGAGTTTAAATAGGTGTCTTTTTTTGATGAAGATATTACAACTTTTTAAAGGCTTATTTTAAAAACAGAACAAATACAATTTATACAAATTAAAATTATAGGCTTTGAAAAAAGAGAATATCTCTTTCTATTTCAATCAATATCCTGGACTGAGTATTCTGAAAAATCCTTCTTCAGAAATCCTTAGAATCTTTCCTTATTAATTATATGGTTAATTGTTCACATTTTCTTCAAGTAATTCTAGAGTTTTAATTTAACTTTCCATCTACGTGTGATTGATTCAATTTTGTTTTGGTGTACTGTAAGTGCTTCACTAGTTATTTCAACATGACTTATTGAATAATGTGTGCTTTTTAACTTATTTCAAAATACAACTTTATCTTAGTATATAATTTACCTATTACTTTCACTTTTTTGAATTTTTAAAATTATTTTTTAATATCTATTTATTTTGAGAAAGAGAGAAGGCACAAGAGGGAAGGGGCAGAGAGTGGGGGGAGAGAGAATCCCAAGCAGACTCCATGCTCAGTGCAGAGCCTGACATGGGGCTCAGTCCAACAACGATGAGACCGTGACCTGAGCCAAAATCATGAGTCAGTCACTTAATCAACTGAGCTACCCAGGCACCCCCAAATTCTTAAAATTATGTTCCTTTGTTATCTCTTTATATTCCCACACAACTCCCATAACATTCTAATTATTTTAATTTTCAAATACACCAAACTTGTTGTTAAGTGGTAAATCAGTTTTACTCATTCAGTTTGAACAAAGCAAACAGTAATTAACAAATCAACAGTAAAGTTATAGGATACAAAATCAAAATACAAAAATCAGTCACATTTCTATACACTAATAATGAGCTGCCTGACAGGGAATTTAAGAAAACAATCCCATTTACGATAGCATGGAAAAGAGTAAAATGCATAGCCATACAGTTAACCAGAGAGGTGAAAGACCTGTGCACTGAAATCTATGTGACATAATGAAAGAAACTGAAGATGCAAATAAATGGAAAGATATCTCATGTTCATAGATTGTGAGAATACTGTTAACATGTTCATACCACTTAGAGCAGATTCAATGCAATCCCTATCAAAGTGCCAATGAGATTTTTCACAGAATAGAAAAAACAACCTTAAAATTTGTGTGGAACCATGAAAAAATCTGCCTTTCTAACAAGCACCTTGGTGATGCTGATGTAGATGCTGGTCCAGGGACGTGGCTTTTCTTTACAAAAAGCCTATTCAGTTGATTTGGTGCACATATTTATTACAGAAGAAAGGTACATTCTGAGTTTTGTATGCCATAAAATTTCTGATTAAACTATTTCACTGACTTGTACCCCCAGCAACAAGAGCTGGCAAAACAAGTAGTTGTGTCTGTTTGGGGAATTGAAAAGCACTGAAAGACACCCACTCTTTGCCAGGTAAAACAAAGGACACACAGTTAAATTTGAATTTCAGATAAATAACGAATAATTTTCTTAGTATAACTATGTCCTAAATATTGCATAAGACATATATAGTATAATTTTTATACTAAGAATTACTTATTGCTCATCTAACATCCATTTTAACTGGGCATCGTACATTCTTATTTTTTTTAATATTTTTTTTACTTATTTCTAGGAGAGAGAGAGAGAGACAGCGTGAACAGGGGAGGGTCAGAGAGAGAGGGAGTCACAGACTGAAACAGGCTCCAGGCTCTGAGCTGGCAGTCAGCACAGAGCCCGATGCGGGGCTCGAACCCACGAACTGCGAGATCATGACCTAAGCGAAAGCCGGACGCTTAACTGACTAAGCCACCCAGGCGCCCCAGGCATCCTACATTCTTATGTGCTAGATCTGAAGATCCTATCTTTTCCCCACCCCAAACCCCCGCTCCTGGACACCTAAGATGCCAAGTTGGGTTATGAGCTTGGGTACCATTCATGCAGAGGGACATCATCAGAGGCGACTAATCGGTTTCCTCAGAACAGGCACTGAGATTAGTAGTGATGGGCCACCTGATTCCTTAGGCCTGCACGTGGTGTGATCCCAGCTTTCAGGCTTTTCTTAGAATAACTGAGCAACTCTGAGGAAGGGAAGCAAGGATTAGGGCGGGATGTAGGCAGTGATGAGTGGGAAGGTTACTGAGGGTGAAGCTGAGGAATTTGGAACTAGAAGGGAAAGTAAAGAGTAACAGCCATGAAGGAAGACTATGACAGACTTCAGAGTATAACCTCTTGTCAGCCCTTGGCAATGTTAAAATATTCATCTGTTCCTTATTAGGCAGCGTTCCCACTTAAGACTGGGAATTAAAAGCGAATTCTCCCATTAGCACTTGAGTGTTTCAGGCTTGGTGATTTTTACTGCAGCTTGATCTTTGCCCAGGCTTTGAGGATTGTTTCTCTTTATTTTAATTACTATACACAGTTTCTACTTGGTGTCAGTGCTCTGGAGATAGAGAGATGAGTTCACGGAACTTCTCTCCCCTGAAGGAGGGTGGAATCAGAACTGCCTACTTCACTGTGAAAATGGCAGCTCACCCACTTCCAAGCTACCCTCTGGACCATTTTAACCCCATTCATTAGCTTATGACTCCTACATTCTGATGCTCAAGGGTTTTGGAAAACAGGGAAAACCTTTTTATCTGTAGTTTAACAGTCTTCCTGCTTACGCCTCCCCGCTCCCCCACCCAACAACAGCAAACTGCTCAGTTAATCCCAAATTCCTCAGGTTCCATAGAATAAATATACTAAAATTGGGATCTGTGACTCCTTCATAGTTCGGATGGATTATATTTGTTTAAAACAAAAAATCAAGCAATTTAGGAGTGCCAGGGTGGCTCCGTCGGTTGAGCTTCTGACTCTTGATTTCATCTCAGGTCATGATCCCAGGGTCGTAGGATTGAGCTCCTTGTTGGGCTCTGTGCTGATTGTGGAGGCTGCTTGAGATTCTCTCTATCCCTCTCTTTCAAAAAGAGAAAAAGTTTCTTCTTAAATCAAGGAATATAGGGGTGCCTGGGTGGCTCAGTCAGTTGGGCATCCTACTTCGGCTCAGGTCATGATCTCATGGTTCGTAGATTCGAGCCCTGTGCGGGCTCTGTGCTGACAGCTCAGAGCCTGGAGCCTGTTTCAGATTCTGTATCTCCCTCTCTCTCTCTGACCCTCCCCTACTCATGCTGTCTCTCTCTCTCTCAGAAATAAATAAGACATTTAAAAAAATTTTTAATAAATCAAGGAATATAAATGGAAGTGTCTTAGGGAATATTTTGGGCACTTAGTGATGTGTCTTGGAATAATGAAAGAAATCCTGCTATACTAAAACAAACAAACGAACACCCTAAGATGTGATTTTCTTTTTACTCTTTCTCAGAGGTAGTAGTTTATCTATTAAATGATCATGATGTCTCGGGAAACAAAACATATCAAACATGTTGCTCTCTAGGAGCTTAAGGGTTTCAAGTGAACTGTTGGGATATTGCAACTTAATTATACTTTATCTCACCAAACATTGTATTAGCAACTAGGTGATGGTCTTCTGGCTAAAGCTGTAAGAGAAAGCTTATTGAATTCCTAGAGGAAAACTTAAGATACATAGTGCTCCGCTGCACAGAAGCCCGTGGAGATTAGGAAGCCAAGAGCCTTGTCTGAGTCACACTTTGAGCCCTGACTGCCTTCTCTGACCCATCTCCAGGCTCGGATATCAGTGGCATTTCCACTCCTGAGTCAGGGTAGTGGTCTTTAGGAAACTGGATTTGAAGCCCAGTATGGCCACTTAGCTCTACAACCTTGGGGAAGACACTTATTCTCTGCCTCTGTTGTCCTATCTGTGAAATGAGCATAGTATCTACCACATAGGGAGGAAGGAAAAAAGAAAAAGTTAAATCATAGAAAGCACTTAGAACACATACAGTAGATTTTCTGTCATAGTTAGCTAGAATTATTCATCTCATCCTTTGTTTATTATGTTTTTTTCCGTAACCTGTTTGCCCCGCCAATGATTTCAGATGGTTTTCAATAAAATTATAGATGCATTGGACTAAGAAACAGTTCAAATAGAAGCAGGGTGAGGGTTCTTTTCCGGTCAGGGGTCCTGGGAAGAGCTCATTTGATTTTCACAAGAAGCGTTCTCAGGAGACTGAATGTGAGCATGGGAAGAGCAACATGATTCTCATTTACCCCTCAAATCCATCTGTCTACAAAGTACGATAAATATTTTTGAAACTTCCTATTTCTTTAAAAAATACTTTTTTAATGTTTATTTATTCTTGAGAGGGAGAGAGAGAGCGCGTGCAAGAGAGGGCACACGAGCACGCACACAAGTAGGGGAGAGACACAGAGAGAGGGAGACAGAATCTGAAGCAGGCTCCAGGCTCCAAGCTGTCAGCACAGAGCCCAACTGGGGGCTCCAACCCATGAACCACAAGACTGTGACCTGAGCCAAAGTCAGACGCTTAACCAAATGAGCCACCCAGGTGCCCCTGAAACTTCCTATTTCTTTTAATACTATAAGAAAATGATTGCCTTTAATAGGGCTCCTAAATAATGAGTTAGCATATAAAAATACTTTCATCCAGTCTGAGAAGCTCATGAAACCATGGGAAAAATCTAAGCCTTTGTTTTTCTTTAGTATTTTGACTAAATATGATTGGTGCATATGTGTTTATGACAGAGTGGCACAGCTGTTGGAGGTGAAGTTAACAATTACATTTTTTCCTCCCTTTTTATTGCTTGTTTTTGAATCTTGACCTAGAGACTATGGTTTAGAAATCATTGTTTTGGGCTGCTTCACATAATATGGACATCATGCTAATGGTTTCTAATAACTGAGTCATGAAGCTGTAGCAAGAACTTGGGGTTGTCAGTTTACTATATTTATTGATGTTAAATTATATACATTATTAGAATTTAAAATACCCATTTCTAATTTATTTTCATAATTTTATTCTAGGTGGTCACGTTTTTTTTAAGTTTATTTATTTATTTTGAGAGAGAGAGAGTGCAGAGGGAGCAGAGAGAAAGAGAGAGAGGGAGAGAATCCCAGGCAGGCTTCACACTGTCACTCTGATGCAGGGCTCGATCCCATGAACCATGACACCATGACCTGAGGGGAAACCAAGAGTTGGACACTCAACTGATTGAGCCACCCAGGAGCCCCATGGTGGTCAGTTTTGAATGACATTAAGAGTTAGTTTTATGGGAAAAGGAAACTAGAAGTATCTTACTCAGTTTTATGTTTAAATCTCTCAATTCCATTAGCATGCAGTCTGAACCTTATTTTCCATATTATTAGGGACTTCCAATTCTTTTATGAAATGCTATGTATTCCAAAACAGCTACAACTTTGAGCTGTCTTGGAAACTCAAAATTGTCAAAAATGGAAAAGGTCTGGAAGCCACAAGATGTCATTGCTTGTCCTTTCTTGAGAGCAGGAACTGTGACTGGCTGGGTTCTGCGGAGCCTCCTGGAAGGAGGGACAGAGTCGCTTTGCTGAGCCCAGCGGAGCAGACAGGCTGCCTCATCCCCATGGCCGCATGGCCCCTATTCTTCCTCTGACACTGTTCCCAAGTTGTGTGCCCATTCGGGATTTAATGAGCATAGGAATTTAAAGTCATACACTCTCGGGGCACCTGGCTGGCTCAGTCCGTTGAGCATTCGCCTTTGACTCAGGTCATAAAATCATGGTTCATGAGTTCAAGCCCCATATGAGGTTCTCTGCTGTCAGTGCAATGCCTGACTCAGGTCCTCTGTCCGCCCCCCGTACTCCCCCTCCCCCGCTTGTGCATCCGTGCTCACTCTCTCACAGACACACAAAAATAAAGATAAACATTAAAAAAATAAGTGTGTTTCTTCTGTGGGAAACTGTGTCATACTTTAAAGTTTTTACAATTAAGTTTTTCTTGAAAATGTAATAAAATGACAGAGTGTCAATTAAATGTAAGTTAAGAGGAACAGATTGGTTTGAATTATTCAAATCTAGTAGAGCCTACGTTATCCAGATTTGTTCTTTATTGAATCCTTGTTTGGTTTTGAGTACATTTGATGTGTAAGGGAAAGAAAGAGATTATACAAACCAAACAGAAATGAAAAATTCATTTCAAAGTGCCATTTCTTGAGCAATGTTGGTGGTATAGTGGCGAGCATAGCTGCCTTCCAAAATGCCATTTCTAGAGATTGGTATAAAAAACCAGCTTGTCTTTTCAACTTTTGACATTTATCTGTAGTCCCCTGCTTGGGCTTCTCTCTCTCTCCCTCTCTCTACTTCTGTCCCATTCATGCACACCCTCTCTTTCTTTCTCTCAAATAAATAAAGCAAAAAAAGATTGTGCATTCAGTTAAAATGCCAAAACTCAGGCCATTATCCTCTTGTTAATAAAGAAAATAGAACATCAGTACCTATATTATAATATATATATTATAATACCATGGCAAACATTTTTAATCTTACATTTGTCAAGTGTTAGCTTTATTAAATATGTACAAATCAGCTATTCCCAAATCATATTACATGCAGAAGTAGTGTTATAGATGGAATCTTTCCAAAATTCATATGTGAAGGTGCTTACCTCCAATACTTAAGAATGTGACTTTATTTGGAAATAGGGTCATTNCGCACACACGTGCGCGCGCACGCGCGCGCACACACACACACACACACACACACACACACACCACCTGATAACAGGAAGGCAAAGATGGTGTGATGCTTCCCCAAGGCAAGATCACCAGCGATGCCAGCAAACCTCCCAGAGGTGGGAGAGAAACCTAGAACACATTTTCCCTCGTGGCCTCAGAAGGAAGTGGTCCTGCAGACACCTTGATCTTGGACTTCTAGTCTCCAGAACTGGAAGGCCGTACAGTTCTGTCGCTGAGGTCACCCAGTGGCCTTACCAAGGAATCCCACCAGTAACTTGGTGGTAACAGTTTAATTTCTTAGGGAAATCAAAAAAGGACAGTCTAGAGTCACTGCCTCTTTTTTTTTTTTTTTTTTGAAACTTCTTTCTTGGCTTTCAGCACACTCTAGGGTTTTTCTCAGTTAACTGATTAACTAGTCTTTCTCTTCCTGGCCATCTCTTCTGGGTCCGAAGGGATCTGTCAGTGCCCTGTCTTTAAAGACATGCTGTTTCCCACAGGCGAATCTCAGCATGGGCCTCACCGCAGTCACAGACTGTGTACGTGACCTACCTGATCTTTCCCGTTGTGTGTCATTAGGCATCTGGAGTTAAAGTCACCTGACCCGGGGTTGCCGAGCTGCAGGCCAGTTTCACCCACATCATCTCCATCGATGGATTGCTCTGGCCAAGAGACTTGAGAGTCAGCCTCGACAGTTCTCACTTTCCTTACTTGGAAAATTTCGTTCCTCTAGCTGCAGAGTATATTATACATCCAGTCCATTTCCACCCCCGATGCACTGCTGCCAGCCTCTGTTGTCTCTCTGATTCAGCTCTTGTTCATCACCCTCAGTCTGTTCTTCACCCCGTGGCAAGAGTGGTCTTCCCGGAGCACAGTGGGGTGAGGCGCGTGCTGCCGAAATCCCTCCTCACACTTCCTGTAACAGAATAAAATACCGAGCTCCGTGTTCCACAAAGCTTGATTTCCCTTTTCCTCTGCTGAGCTCTCTGTGGGAACTCAGCCCCTTCCCAGCTCTGTTCCAGCCGCATCAGCTTCTTTCAGTTGTTAAACATGAAAGCACCCCAGGACCATTCACGTTCTTCCCTAGACATTTGCACAGCACAAGCCTTCCTGCCCTCCTGGGCTCTCTCATGCCAGCTTCTCAGAACCCCCCCTGCCAGGGCTGTAAGTAACACCCCTCCACTCGTGTCCCCTCAAACTGTGTGTGTGCATGTGAGCGTGTGTGTGTGTACATGTTGCGTATATATATATCCATATGTATGTGTATATACGGGTATATATAAGAACACTTATATGTATATTATAATATATAATATATATATTATAGGCTTAGTTGGTCATTAGCTTAATGTCTTTCTCTCCCATAAGAATGCAAGAAAGTCCCACATAAGTAGAATATTGGTATTGTTTGGGGCACCTGGGTGGCTCAGTTGGTTAAGTGTCTGACTGCGGCTCAGGTCATGATTTCACAGTTTATGGGTTCGAGCCCCGCACTGGGCTCTGTGCTGACAGCTCAGATTCTGTGTCTCCCTCTTTCTCTTTGCCCCTTCCCTGCTCACGCTCTGTCTTTCTCTGTCTCTCAAAAGTAAACAAACATTAAAAATTTTTAATAAAAAATTAAAGAAATTTAGAAAAGAAAATTGGTATTGTTTTCTGCTGAATTTTCTCAGGGCCCAAAAAACTACTTTGAACCTGAGAGTTTTAAGAATTTTTTTTTATGTCAAACAAACAAGCAAAAAAAACAAAAAACAAAAAACAAAGAAAGATATACAAAAGAGCCAGTATGTGGCTGGAAAATCCTAAAATATTTACTATCTGACCTTTTACAGAAACAGTTTTCNAATTTATTATAATAGTAATTTATTATATATATATATATTTAATATATTTAAGACTATCAGAAATTTTGAGAAATCCTAAATAAGTTCTAATCTTCTAATAGGCTTATTTTTTTTAGTGTTTATTTTTATTTGAGAGAGAGAGAGTGATAGAGTGTAGAATGCGAGCTGGGGAGGAGCAGAGAGAGAGGGGGGCAGAGACAGAATTGGAAGCAGGCTCCAGGCTCTGAGCTGTCAGCACAGAGCCCAGCATGGGGTTTAAACACATGAATCATGAGATCATGACCTGAGCCAAAGTTGAATGCCTAACTGACTGAACCACCCAGGAGCCCCTAATAGTCTGGTTTTTATTGTGACTCTCAAGAGCTACATTTTGCTGTCACCTGGCTCCTTGTGTATCACAGCATACGTATTTACATCTCCTAGAGCAGGAATATTTGTCAGAAGATAGCTCAGGAATGCTGTTTAAAACAGCAAATGGTTGAACAGTAGACTGAAAGTGATCGACCATGAAGGCAGTTCTCCAGAGTTCTCTCGGCTCCTAGCAAGAAACTAGCTCCTGGGCTGAGGGTTCCCGGCATGTCCCACTCAGCTTTCAGGGGGACAATCACTCTCAGCAGATCGTTTGGTGTTACTGGTGAAGTGTTTTCTGCCACTGAGGGCACGATCCTTACGGGGTCAGAGAAAGTACTCCTGATGTACAGGCCGGGCCCGCTAGGAGGTAACCCTCTGGGTCTGTCTCCAGTGGTCATTGTTTCCTCTCGGGCCAGCACTAAGAAACTGCCTTTCATGGCTTGGGCCACATTCCTAATGGGTCAGGTTTCAGCCTCCTCATTCTGCATCAAGTCAATGACAGCCTTCTCTGGGTCATTAGTGAAATGGGATAAGTAAGTTTTCACGGGTCATCTATTGTGGCAGTAAAACCCCAAAATTATGGTCAGTGTCCACTAAGCCCATACTATCATTGATTCAACAAATTTTAACACCTCAGTGTGGCAAGCTGCAAACAAAACACAGTTCCTGTCCTGAAGATGCTCATAATCTGGAGCAAAGGGTAGACATTTAAAAAAACACCGGAAGTAGTGGTTCACAAGCTGCGTGAGGAGGTATCCCTGTGCTCCCCAGCCAGTTCCAAGGGTACTGTGAAATATTTTAAAAATTCAATGGAAAGTCAGAAGCTGAGTGTTTGTTGGACACTGAAAGAATGACTAAGTCAAAGTACTTCATAACGTCAACATCAGACATGGCTGAGATTCCTTTCAGTGTCACCTGCTCAATGTGGAGCAGGAAATCTGTGTCCAAGATTTGAAAAGCTGTTCAGTGCCCAGTAAGCACATTTAGTCATCAAAGTGGTTATTTAAAGTTATATTAGGGCACCTGGGCGCCTCAGTCAGTCAAGGATCTGACTCGACTCAGGTCATGATCTATGCTGATAGTGTGGAGCCTGCTGGGGATTCTCTCTCTCTCCCTTTCTCTGCCCTTCTTGGAAAAGGTAGCTCATTGCATTGTTATTGCCAGTTGTTCTAGTATTTCACCAAAGTCATACTTCACTCTCAGCCTTTTAGTGTGACTAAACCTTTCCAAACTCCCCTTTCTCCCCTTATCACAGATGCCCTGTCCCACACTCCCAAGCACCAACACTGAGATACACACAAGACTTCATGCCCCTAAAAGACACCCCCTCATCCAAATGAGTTTTGAGTCTCTTCTTTGTTCCCCACCCCCACCCCCCGCCAAATTTCTGTCTTCTGAGTGGCATGATGGCAGGTGGGGCTGAGAAGAAAACACATCATAAAACTGATTCACGTGAAAGAGGAAAGATTTATAGGCCCTCTGATCCCCCCAGGCTACTCAGAGTTTAGAACAGTCAACACAACTGAACTTCTGATCTATAGGGTTGTATTCTCTGTGGAGAAGACCAGGCTGGGAAAAGGAGTTCATTTCAGTCAGAGATTTTCCAGTTTGCTCCCACATGGGATTGAGTCTGCCCTTGAGACTGTGTCATTTCAACCAACTCAAGATCCTTTTCTTTCGTACACTCCCTTATTGTTTCAAAAGGGTGCCTTCACTTACTCCTTTCATTCTCTTCCCACAGGCATCATATAGGCAGCTTAGAGATACAGTGTCTCCAGTTGATTCACAAGGGAGCTGACAAATTGTGGCTTGTGATTCCGTTAATTCTAAAACTTTTCTTCAGTGTGTGAGAACATATTTTTCCATTGTAACTTTATTTGTGGAAAACCACGTCCTAAATTGTTGTTCTTGGTACCTTCCAGATAGAGCTCTTTGAACTCATTAAAAAATAATAAATAATACTGTTAACAGTTCCAGAGATTGGAAGGCTAGTTCTAGGATGAAACTAGGAAAGAACTAGATCCCCAGGGTCTCTAATGCCCCGCCACTTTCTTTTCCCCCACCACCACGCCCCGAACACCCAGGATGAGTGAGCATTGCCCTCATGATAAATGCAAAACCTTGTCTAAGGGCTTTTTATATGAAAATATATGTGATCCTCATAACAATTAATGAAGTAAATGCTATCCTTGTCCTCACTTTTCCAGAATAGGATACTGAGGCACAAAATGGTCACATAAGCTACCCCATGTCACATAACTGGTAGGAATGGAATTGAGATTTGAGTGTAGGCAGACTTCAGTCTGGTCCAGAGCCCAGGTATCACTCTGCACTGGCTCAGTGCTCTAAAGCTGTGTCACATGAGTCACTAGCCACAAGTGGCTCTTTAAATTAAGATTAATTAAAATAAAAAGTCATCTTCTCAGTCACTGGTCACATTTCAAATGCTCTATAACCACATGTGGCTAGTGGACAATGGAGAAGTAGAGAATTCCCATCATCATCGAAAGTTCTACTGGACATCACTGCCCTAGAATGTAGAATCACAAGTTTTTTATTTCAATTCACTGATGTTCTTTAATACTCTTTTCAACACGTCTGAAATAATGGAGTAGCTAACTAATAGCATACAATATATGAGCCTATTAGTGAAGGATAATTGCCCATCGTTATTACCTCTTCCAGAAAACATATTTGAATTACAATAAAATGTTAATATGTTCACTCTGAAATGACTGATGGGAGATCACTTCCTACTCTGCTGGTGCATCTGGCCAGGACTGTGAGTGGGATCCGGTTGTGACACTATGTCACTGATCAACTGGGCAGTCATACATTTCAGATGATGCCTCAACTGGCTAAAAGAGTCAAGGGTCATAGGCTGTTCCCGTGAGCCCTTCAGAATCGAAGGAGAAGAGACACTCTGAAGTATCATTAATGTTCCAGTCAATATACCACTGACAAAGTATGCTGGCTTCGATCATGGCTTATTGCGTTTTTCTATGGCTAATAATTTCAAATTGTATTTTGTATGTGTTTCCAAGTTTGAAACCAAGCGTTATTATGTGCATAGGCGTGTATATGCCTCGCAGCATTTTAAGTAATAATAAAGAGCTGAAAAGAAGCCTTTGAAATCTTTATGCAATCTAAAGGTCAGAAAGAACAGAAGTGAGGCATTGGGAAAAACTATTTATTAGAAACACTAACCATCCTTCGCACCATTAATCAAATAAAATTCTAGCTTCCTTTGTCATCTCACTCCCTCCCCTTGGTATTGTTACTTATTTTAATCGGTGATGTCATTAGAAAGGACTGTCTAGTGCTAATGAAATGTTTGTATTTCAGCTTCATTATCCATCATGATGAAACTTTCTTTTAATTTTTTTCTAACTTGCTTATTTAATTTCA
The DNA here is from genome assembly GCF_008692635.1 of Crocuta crocuta. Taxonomy (NCBI): domain Eukaryota; kingdom Metazoa; phylum Chordata; class Mammalia; order Carnivora; family Hyaenidae; genus Crocuta; species Crocuta crocuta. The sequence goes on along the minus strand of NW_027532420.1, from coordinate 133,904 downwards.
GTTTGCATAGGAGTAAACAGACAAATCTGTTAAAGCTTTGACTATCAGAAGGTAATGGTAATTATAATACAAACTATAACTTTTTACATATAGTTTCTTCTGAAATGTCAAAGAAATCTTTGTTTTCCCATATATTCTTTTTAAAAATTTTTTTTTAATTATTTATTTTGAGGGAGAGAGAAGCAGAGAGAGAATCCCAAGCAGGCTCCGTGTTGTCAGCACAGAGCCTGATGAGGAACTTGAACTCACGAGCTCTAAGGTCATGCCCCCCCACCATATATTCTTTCAGTATTAAATGTACTTTGTGGCATTTTATTTATTTTAAACTGGTAACCGAGGTCTCATATGATAATATAACCACATGACTGTCTGACCTCGCATGATGATGATTTCCTTCTCCTCTGGTGTTTCTGCAACAAGAGAAAGTTCTCGGGGCTGAATTCCGTTGGGTTTCACCGTGTGTCCCAAGTGCTGTTTGTACTTGACGTCATTCAATCCTTAACACAAGCCAAGAAGTTAAACTGTTTATTTTGCTCATTTATTGAATAAGAATTTTAAGGCAAATGAAGGTTAAATAGTTCAGAGTCCTGTGACTGATAAGCAAGGGAACCGCAGTTTTAACTTAAATATGCCTGACTTGAGAATCTGCCCTAATAAACACAGGGTGTTAGGAGACTGAGGTGCGGTACCCTGGCCACATACCCAGGGAGGAAGGCGGCTTGTGTACGCAGCACGTTTATGGTCCATGACAGCTGGTGTCTGTGTGAATAGTAGAAACAAATCTTAATGGCTGTTAGGAGGAATCACCCACCTTCCGCTGATTGACCATAGGCTTTATGGTCAGGAAACGAAAAGCCTCGGGGTGCTTGGGTGGCTCAGTCAGTTACGTGTCCAACACTTGATCTGGGCTCAGGTCATGATCTCATGGTTTATGAGTCTGAGTCGCATGTCTCACTATGCAGTGTCAGTGCGGTGCCTGCTTGGGGTTCTCTTTCTCCCTTTCTATCTGTCCTTGCTCTCTCTCTCTCTCTCTCTCTCTCTCTCAAAATAAATAAACTTTTAAAAAAAGTAAGGGGTGGCTGGATAGCTAAGTTGGGCTCAGGTCATTTTCTCATGGTTCGCGAGTTCAAGCCCCAGGTGAGGCGCTGTGCTGACAGCTCAGAGCCTGGAGCCTCCTTCAGATTCTGTGTCTCTCTCTCTCTGCGCCTCCCCCGCTTATGCTCCGTCCCTCTCTCTCTCTCAAACATGAATAAACGTTAAAAAAAAAATTAACGTATAAAAAAAACAGAAATGAAAAGCCCCGAATTTTGTTTGTGGGGTAATTGTTTCCATCTTTGGGCAACTCATGTCATGTAACGTTCCTGGTCTCTTGCCCTTTAATTTGCTTGGCCATAAGTGGAAGTTATCCAGCATTGTTACTATGGCGGGAATCATTCCAGCCTGAAGGTAGACTTCTCTGATGTTGAGATCTGGAAGGAACTACCAGGGCATGCTGGGCTCTCAGCTCCTCTGAGCAGAGAGCCTCTTCGCCAGGAGTGGTTGTCCTGGCCTGCTCCGCAGGCGCTCTGACGGGGACGGCAGGCCAGCCTAAGCCCCGTGTCGCCTTGGCTGGTGCAGTGGGCCTGCTTCCCGGGGGCAGGGTCAGCCAGACCACGTGGTCAGGAGACCTTCCTCCCCGTCCCTCAGGGAGGTCTCTGTCAGTAACGAGATCGTACGTGTACAGACTCAGGTGGTGAGGAAGCTTGATAATCCACTTGAGATAATCAAACACTACGTAGTGCTCTTTCACAGCTTGCTATTTTACATATTTAAAATTTGTAACTTTATCATTCTTTTTTAATAATTTTTAAAATATTTATTCGTTTTGTTAATGTTTTTATTTATTTCTGAGAGAGAGAGAGAGGCAGTATGAGCAGGGGAGGGTGAGAGAGAGAGGGAGACACAGAATCCGAAGCAGCTCCAGGCTCTGAGCTGTCAGCACAGAGCCCGACGCGGGCCTCGAACCCACGAACCCACGAACTGCAAGATTGTGACCTGAGCCAAAGTTGGACGCTTAACTGACTGAGCCACTCAGGCGCCCCAATATTTATTCATTTTTGAGAGTGGGAGGGAAAGGGCAGAGAGAGAGGGAGACACAGAATCCAAAGCAGGCTTAGGCTCTGATCTGTCAGCACAGAGCCCAGTGTGAGGCTTGAACTCACGAACCATGAGATCATGACCTGAACTGAAGTCAGATGCTAACCGAGCCACCCCGGCGCCCCTATCTTTCTTATTCTTAAGAAACGTTCTATAAATAGCTTTAGGGTATGTGATTCCTGTAGGCTTGTAGTTCCTAAGAGGCTTGCATGCATCGAGAAGAAATCCCCCAGGGATAAGTACGTGTGGATTTAGGACATTTATTTCCAATCAAGGGAGATAAACAAGCCGGGTTAAATAGGGAGCTGCAAAACTCATCCATGTGTTCTGGAGTTCGAAGGGCTTACAGTTTGTTCCCACTAAGGAGATTTTGCTTTGGGAGCTGGTGTTGCATAGGGATAAAATATCCACCACTTTCTGCAACACTTTTTATCCTCATTGCATTCACCAATGGTATCATCTGTGGAGGTGCAGCCTCCATCTCTGCACACCCCTTTCAGAAGGACACACTGTTTCTTCCCCGGAATAACGCCAGTCCTTGCTGCACAGACAGAGATCGGATATCATTAAATCACAGTCAAATTATCGGTAATGCACATCAAACAACACATTTACAGAAGATGGCCTTGGGATAGAAGAGATGGTGTTACCTGTATGAAAAGATGAGGCACTTCTCCAAAAGTGTAGTGCCTTTGGCGGGGAGGAGGGGGGCTAAGAGTGCAGAACTACACATATCTTGGCATGGGTAGACTGATTTCTAGAAGCTTTGAGAGAGTTGTCCTCATAGGGGGCAGTGCATTTTGAAATGGATCAATTTGTTGGTGTCACCATGACTAGGGAGGCATCCTTGGTATTTAGTGCGTCAAGTACAAGGTTATTGGATTCCCCGCCTAGTGAACTGTCCTGCCCCAAATGCCGATATCTTCAGAAAGAAGCACCATTTCAAAGGAAGGATGCATCTTTCCACGTCCCCACGTGTGCTGACCACCCCGTCCATGCTTACGACACCCCTGCCCTGTGGAACGTGTTCTCCCCTCTAGCGCCTCTTACAGAACGTTTGCCACTCCTACAGACCCCACCTCACCTAACTGCCCCACTGCAGGACTATGCAAGAAACACCTTGTCTGTGTTGTTCAGTGCCACTTAGCTGCAGATACGTGAAGAGAATTCCTCTCGAACGCTGAAACGTATTCTTCCTTAAATATATCTGTTTTCCTAATTCAGTTGGCCACTGAGAAGTGTGTGACTAAGTATGTGCTCCAGGAGATTAGCTTCCTTTAGTCGTAGGTCCTTCCTATAGCCTTTCAGGCACAACTAGGGTTCTTTCTTTCCCCTGTGCGTCCTGCTGGATGTTACATAAAAGACACACTGTTTGTGTTCATTAATAGACGTTGGTCCCTAAACCATCCTGTCAGCCCACCTGCGTCTCATGTTATCTTTCCCAACCTGTAACATGTTAACCTTCACTGGCTTCTTCGCTGCCTCACTTCTACCTCTTAACTAAGAGTTTGACCTCCTTTTTAGCTCTGATTATATTTAAACCTGAATATATATACATATGTGTGTGTGTGTGTGTGTGTATTTGCATGTATTTTTTTATTTTTTAATGTTTTATTTATTTCTGAGAGAGAGAGAGACATCATGAGCAAGGGAGGGTCAGAGAGAGAGGGAGACACAGAATCTGAAACAGGCTCCAGGCTCTGAGCTGTCAGCACAGAACCCGACACGGGGCTTGAACCCATGAACCATGAGATCATGACCTGAGCTGAAGTCGGACACTCAACCAACTGAGCCACCCAGGGGCCCCTATATTTGCATTTAAACTAGCCTCTTGTGATGTTTCTCCATTCGGAAGAAGGATAATAGCCAAATTAAGCAACACAACCTTTTGTAACTGAATTTTTCAGAACCTGTGTGAGACAGTTGTACCCTTGCCGCAGGACCTGGTCTGGTGCCAGCTCGTGTCACACCCTGTGCTCAGGCTGGGGCATTAGGCAAAATCTTGTGGCACTGTGTCAGTTTTGCCAGTTCTGGAGGATGAAGTGTCTGTCTTCCAGGGAGAGAACAGAAGTTCTCATCAGATAGTTGTACAAGGCATTGGCTTGGCCTCCTCATCTACACAGAGCACAGGTTCGTGCGCAGCTGTGCAACGGTGCTACAGATGGCTAGTCTCTCCTGCGGTGAGTTTTTTTTTTTTTAATGTTTTATTTATTTCTGAGAGAGAGAAGAGAGGGACAGCGTGAGCAGGGGAGGGTCAGAGAGAGAGGGAGACACAGAATCTGAAACAGGCTCCAGGCTCTGAGCTGTCAGCACAGAGCCCGATGCGGGGCTCAAACCCACGAACTGTGAGATCATGACCTGAGCCGAAGTCGGAGGCTTAACGGACTGAGCCACCCAGGCGCCCCGTCTCCTGTGGTGACTTTATTCGTGCGCTCAGTGTAACCTGTCGGGACATAATGAAGCTAAAGTCTAAAGGTCTTGGTATGGGAAGGACATAGTGAGAGGCAGTAGGATACTCTTGTCACCCATTCTACTGGAAAGTTCAACTTCCTGACACACTGTGTGGTTTGTGGTAGCACCGGTCTCTCTTCTTGGCAGATCCCACTAGCTTGAATCGAAAGGATCAGAGCAATTCATCCTTCCAGTGATGTGCCCTCCACTAAATATGAAACTTAATTTCAGAAAGTGTCATCTGAACAGGAAGCCAAAGAGTTATAGTCTCCCTTCCAGCAATGACTGACATTCATGACTTCAGTACGCAATTCTCCTCAAAAGAAATTTTATGAGTATATGTTATTTAGTATTCATTAAATTTCTAAGATTATGAGATTGATTTTAGACAGCCAATAGATTCCAGATCCTTCAAGGTCACAGTAGGGATCAAAATCAGGATTTTGAAGAATGGATACTATGAAATTGCTCAGTTTGGCAGTTAATCATCGATACCAAGAGGCAACCTAGCCAACTAACAAATTCCTTTTCTTTGACCAAAGGGTTCTAGGCTTCATTTCATACTGTGTCTAAGACACATCTCAACTGCAAAAGTAAGGTATTGTGACCCTCCCCTGTAGCTTCAATATCCTCCCTTCACAAGAGACCTGGCCATTTGAAAGTTACTCCCTCCTATGCAGACTTAGGGGAGCTTTGTCAAACCCATCCTCTTGGCGTAACTGATTTGGAGGAAACAAAGGAGAGGTGACCTGTGGGAAGGACATGTCATGACTTGAAAGGCATGCCTCTGAAGGAGACTTGTCATGTCTGTGTAGCAGCTGACTCTGCCCCCAACTCCAAATACCCTCCTATCCTTCACCTTTTTTAAAAAATTGTGGTAAGAACACTACACATGAGGCCTACCCTCTTGAGTTTGTAAGCACACAATGCAGTGTTGTGACTATAGGCACAGTGGGGCACCGTGCCGTGCGTCTCCAGAACCTATTCATCTTGTATCACTGAAACTTTGCACCTACTGAACAGCAGCTCCCCACTTCTCCCTTCCCCTGGCTTCTGGCAACTGCTGTTCTACTCTCAATTTCTAGAAGCTGGACTATTTTCGATATCTCATATAAGTGGAATCATGCAATATTTGTCTTCTTTGGTTTATTTCCCTTAGCATAGTGTGCTCCTGGCTCATCCCTCACATCACTGTTGAAGTAGGGTCTGTTGTGCGCCCTGCTCACCAGCCCCACATCTATTATCATTGGCCCCAGTGGGTTCTGCCTGTGAATTCTGAGTCCTTCACACCTTCAGGGATGCTCTTTCCTCACCACTTTTGCTGGGTTTGTCTTACACTTTGGAATCCTACCTTAATGAGTGTGGATCTTGGTGCCTAGAGTAGGAACTTGCTCTGGAGAGACTGTAGAAGGGGCCTTATTCAAATTAAAGATGGAGGCCCAAAGGATGACAGAATTTGGGACAGTGTAATTTCTCAAGTCCAAGGACGATCATGACCTAGAGAATCCCCACAGAGCAAGAGCAGTCTTATTGACCATTAGATCACAGTAATTATAAGATGGAAAAATTAGGAATTTTGATTTCCTAATTCCTTATGATTGTTCTTTATACATTTTCTCTATTTTCACACAGTTGCTGGTGGCTTCTCGGGCTTAATTCATTGTGTTTACCTCAAGATAGGATTCTCCCAAGGTTAGAAAAGAGGGAAGCTACTACTAACTTGACACTCCTTCTGCAGAGGAACCAGGAAGAGAGACACTGAGGGCAGGACCACTAAAGTGGTGAAACAAAGGGAAAGTGCGTCAAAGGACGTGTCAGGCTTGCAGCCTGCTGAGAACCCATAGATAAGCCTGGTGTGGGTGCATAAGTTGTGAACCCCTGTGTGATTTAGACACTAGTAATTTCTGTTACCCATGTGTAAATTGTGATTGTCTTGCCTTCCTTGCTCGTTCTTAAGATGCGCTCCTTACAGACTCAGTGTTGGTCCCAACTTCACTTGCACATAATTCCATGCAATGCCTGGCACATTTTCTAGTATAAACTAGTGCCCTCGTACAGTGGCCTTCTTGCAGTTCCTTGAGCTCACTATGCTTTCTCCTACATCAGGGACGTTGCACCGGCTTCTTCCTTTACCAAGGGTGTTGACTCCTTCTGGCAAGGGATTCATTAACTAACACTTCTCTTTCTCTTTTGGGCATGCTTCAAGGAAGTCTCTGACATTGCAAACAGGACAATGATTACCTCATGTTAGAGGCGCTGGTAATACTCTGCTCCTCTCAATTGTCCTTATTAAAGTTTATAATTATATATTAATTTGCGTAATCATTTGACAAACATCTGTCTTTTATATCATGGGAAGACACTTTCCTTTGTTTCTCACTGTATCCTGGGTGTTTGTGAAATGCACAGTGTTTGCGAAATGCACAGTGTTTGCATACTGAGAGGTTCTCAATAAATATTCATTATCCTTGATTGCAATAAGGTATTCTTTGACCCTACACACACTGTCAAACCTGTTGGCTTTGGTCTATTTTTTTGATTGTGTAGTATCTGCGACAGCCTTACTTTTGGATGTATGATTGTATATGTTGGTATCCAGTCTTGTCATAACTGTATTACCTTCTCTAAATGTTAGGTCTAGATTTCCTAGAATCCCACTTTCCCATAACTTATTTCTTACCTTTGGTCTAGGACAAGCTTTTTCTCAGTTTGCTTTCTGCCCTTGCCATGTCCCTTTTCCCACTAGAATGGTGGCTTTTGGCTAAAATCTACTTCAAGGAGATCTATCCCTCATTAACCTTTTTTTTTTTTTTTTAAACAAGATGCAGCTTATAACATGGGCTATGACTTTGGGAAGAGACAGTGATTTATTGTTGAACTGAATTTAACTCTAGGAGGGGAGGGCAAGCATGAGCAAAACCTGTTTACTCATCAACTGTGCAGGCATAATTCTCTGGTGGCAAATGATTTCAGCTATCTGAGAACTTATAGCCATTTATCAAATTTTAAGAAACACAGATCAGGAAAATCTAAAGACTACCATTAATAGTCCAATAATAATGCCAGAACATTTATCCCATTTGACATGCTTACCTCAGACACTGAAGGAAATAATTGGGAGGTAAGTGAAATAAGATGTTTCACAGACATCGTGTCTTCTGAAAGAGGCAACCTAGGAGTCTCCTTAGGTTCCTCAGTATTTAGTTAGGAGATTTTGAGATAAAAAGCCCAGCAGAAATCAAGGTTACCATTTTATGGCTATCCAAACCTATAGATTGATGGAAACAACACTGACACAGATTAAAGACGGCTCTAGGTGCCAGTTGCCACTACCTGTGTGACCTCAGTAAAATCATATTCTTTATGTGGACACAGATTATGTTATCTGTAAAATTAAAGAATTAACCATTAAATTGCCTTTGGATTTTAATCCATGGTCATTGTGCGATTTTACGTTAGATGTCACTACAAGTGTGTCTCCCTACAGCTGTGTCTTCTTCTGAAAGAACTGAGAACCAGATGAGAATTACATAAACTCCTTCATTTGGAGACAGCTGTATGTCAGGTAGATCCCAAGATATCCACAGTGTAGGCAAAGATCAAACAACTGACAATCGTTGATTATAAAGAATCTTAGAGATGAACCAACAAAGAAAGAGAGTTATCCAGATCTGATCTGCATTCAGTGACCAGAGACATTATTTTGAGAATTGTGAATCTCCTGTCATTAACAGTAGGGAGAGGAATTTTATCAGTTCTTACAAGGATCTGGTTGAACCAGACTGAAGATGACCACATTGACCCTTTTACTTTAATTCTACATTTTAGTATTCAAACTTCTGAATCATGGGTCCTAAGGATATAATTCATATTCTTAAGATGCTTTCTTCATATTTTACCTTATGCTTAAAATTTTACCATTGATGTTTTATTCCACTGTTTATGCTTTTTCAAAATTCCCCTGTTCCCTGGGGTTTTTTGTTTGTTTGTTTGTTTGTTTTGTTTTGTTTTTTTGTTTTTATTACTTGATATAATCCTTTATTGTGGAGCTCTGTCTTAGGGACCTAACTTCTCCAATAGACTCTACATCACTTCCATTCATTAACCAAATTTGAACAAGTAGTCACTTGCACCGTCCTCTATGGAGATTGGGGCCCTGGTTAAGGCTACTTGATTTGTTTGCTAAGCCTTAAGTTGCATGTCATAGCCTCTCCACCTTTATCTTTATTTGAGGTGGACTTTCTAACCATGAATCTCTTGGATCCCATTTTCTGTTGATGGAAATCTTCATCCTGCTTTGCAATGTTGGCTTCATCACTTCTAAAGGAAATGATCGTGATGGACTTTTCAATTCCTAAGGCTGTGCATTAAGGTCTGAGTTAAAATGGCCACAGTATAATTGAGCATCCCAGCAGACCTCCTAAGAAACCTACAGTTATTCACCATCTTACCTTTTGGTATTATAGTCACAAAGAGGAGGAGAACAGAAAGAAGAGAATGGAGTCTCATGGTGGAATGCCCAGTAGGAAGGTGAATGATCAGGGGTAGTGGAGCACAGGGCCTTTTATTTACTTCTGGAAGACTGAGGTTCCTTGTGGTCAATGAGGCTTAACAGTAACAAAATAAAACAGCTTCCGTTGGAATATTTCCAAACCCCAGAGTCTCTAAATTCGGTGACAAATTAACCTAATGGTAGGAAACCAGATGGTTAGCCCTCTACTTTTTCTATGGGTTCTCAAATTCCCCAGAGGTGAGTGCCTTTGGCCAATTGTCTTTTGAAGGGGACCAGGAAGTAAGGTCACATGAGTGCAAAGTCTTTATTACCAGAAGTAGTCTGACTTGCAAGAGAACGCTTCTACAACGCACTGTTTTTCACAATAAGGATAAGAGAATTGCCTAAGGATCATTTAAAAATAAAAAAGAAGGGGGCGCTTGGGCGGCTCGGTTGGTTGACTTCAGCTCAGGTCATGATCTCACAGCTTGAGGGTTCGAGCCCCATGCTTGGGATTTTCTCACCTTCTCTCTCTCTGCCCCTGTTCTCCTCTCTCTCTCCCTCCTTCTCTCTCTCTCTCTCTCTCTCAAAATTAATGTTAAAAAAAGAAGAAGATGTATTTTTAAGCTATTCCTGAAAGAAGAAACTAATGTCACATATGTATGATGTTCTTAATAGTATCTGGAAGGTAAATAGGCTTAGGTCACACTGAAAACTAACATTTTCTCCTCTGTTATTAATCCTTTATATAACAGTCCCACATGACTAGGGTGGTGAGATCAGGAGAGTTAAAAATCAAACATAAAGAGTACACTATTTCTTTGATAGCCATTTATTGTCAGAAGATTATATGTGTACAGCTTCAAGAGACTTCCTAACCTCTCATCCTCCCACTGAAAATCTGAGAGCATGCCTTTGACTAAGAATCAACTGACCCAAAACCAAATCATCTAAAGCTAATTTACCTAGTGATCAATGGCTTAATGATACATGTATCTAAATTCATTTATGTTTTCATTTACAAACCTTCATATGTGATATCAGCCTTTTTGAGAAAAATTCTATATACTTTTATATCTTCTGTTTTGGCTACTTTTGGTCATTTTCATGTTTGTTGTTAATGTGTTATTATTTATTTTTAATAACTGACATTTAACATGACTCACTTGAAGATTTGATGCATTTATATGTTGCTATGTGATTACCACTATAGTGTTAGATAATATCTCCATCAGGTCACACAATTATCATATCTTTCTTGTGGTGAGAATAGCTAAGATCTAGTCTCTTAGTAACTTTGAAGTTCATAAGACAGCATTATTGACTATAATCACTAACCTGTGCATTAAATCTCCAGAACATAGTTACTAGTTGTAAGTATGTACCCTTGAATAAAATTTCCCCACTTTCCCCAGACTTCAGCCCCTGGCCAACACCATTATAGTTTCTGTTTTTATGAGTTCAACTTTACTTATTTATTTATATATTTTTATTTTTTAATATATATATTTTTTTATTTCTAGGAGAGAGAGAGAGAGACAGCGTGAACAGGGGAGGGTCAGAGAGAGAGGAAGTCACAGACTGAAACAGGCTCCAGGCTCTGAGCTGGCAGTCAGCACAGAGCCCGACGCGGGGCTCGAACCCACGAACCGCGAGATCATGACCTAAGCGAAAGTCGGACGCTTAACCGACTAAGCCACCCAGGTGCCCCTATATATCTTTATTTTTTAAATGTTCATTTATTTTTGAGAGAGAGAAAGAGCATGAGCAGGGGAAGGGCAGAGAGAGAAAGAGACACAGAATCTGAAGCAGGCTCCAGGCTCCGAGCTGTCAGCACAGAGCCTGATGCAGAGCTCGAACTCATATCATGAGATCATGACCTGAGCCAAAGTCAGATGCTTAACTAACTCATCCACCCAGGAATCCCTCTTTTTTTTAAATCTTTATTTAATTTGGGAAAGAAAGAGAGAGTGTGTGTATATAAGCAAGGAAGAGGCAGAGAAAGAGGTAGACAGTCCCAAGCAGGCTCCACACTGCCAGTGCAGAGCCCATCACAGAGCTCAATCTCATAAACGGTGAGATCATGACCTGAGCCAAAATCAAGAGTCAGAGGCTCTACGGACTAATCTACCTAGGCACCCCACAAATAGCAGGATTTCACTTTTTCTCATGACTGAATAATATTCCATTGTCTATGTATTATACATACAATGTATATATATATATATATCACATTTTCTTTATCTGTTTACTGTTGATGAACACAGGTTGCTGCTATATCTTGGCTATTATGAAAAATGCTGCAGTAAACATGGAAGTGGAGATATCTCTTCATTTCCTCTGGATATACACCCAGAAGTGGGATTACTGGGTCATATTTGTTTCTATTCTTAACTTTTTGAGGAACCTCCACACTGTTTCCATAGCAGCTGAGCCATTTTCCATTCTGCCAGCAGTAAGGGCTCCCCCTTTTCCCCACATCTTGGCCAATGCTTGTTATCTCTTGTTTGTTTGTTTTTAATTTTTTAATGTTTATTTATTTTTGAGACAGAGAGACACAGAACACTATTAGGGGAGGGGCAGAGAGAGAGGGGATCTGAAGTAGGCTCTGGGCTTTGAGGTGTCAGCAGAGAACTTGATGCAGGGCCTGAACCCACAAATGGTGAGATCATGATGTGAGCCAAAGTCAGATGCTTAAGCGACTGAGCCACCCAGGTGCCCCTTGTCTGTTTGTTTAAAGTTTATTTATTTTGAGAGAGAGAGAGAGGACACTAGCAGGGGAGGGGCGGGGAGGGGAGTGGGGGGAGAGAGAATCCCAAGCAGGCTCCATGCTGTCAGCATGGTTCCCCATGTGGGACTCAAACTGATGAGCCATGAGATTATGACCTGAGCCAAAATCCAGAGATGGACGCTTAAACAATGGAACTATCCAGATGCCCTACTTGTCTTCTTGATGACAGCTACTGTAATAGGTGGTATGTCATTGTGGTTTTGATTTACATTTCCTGATGATTAGTGATGCTGAGAATCTTTGCATGTACCTGCTGGCCATTTATATGTTTTCTTTGGGAAAAAATGTCTGTTCAGTTCCTCTGCTCACGTTTTCAAGTCTGTTGCTTATATTTTTGTGTTATTGAATTGAATGCGTTCTTGATATATATTTATGTGGATACATACTAACTCCTTATCTGACGTATGGTTTGCAAATATTTCCCCCCATTCCAGAGCTTGCCTTTTTATTTTGTTATTTCTTTTGCTGTATAGAGCTTTGTAGTTTAATGTGGTTCCACTTGTTGATTTTTGCCTTTGTTGCTTGTACTTTTGGTGTCACATCCGAAAAAGGCACTGCCAAGCCAAACGTCAAGGTGCTTTCCCCTGTGTCTTCTTGCAGGAATTTCACAGCATCTGGTATTGTTTGAAGTCTTTAGTCCATTTTGAGGTAATTTTTGAGTGGTGTAAGTTAGGAGTCCAACTTCATTGCTCTCCATGTGGCTGTCCAGTTTTCCCAACATCATTTGTTGAATTGATTATTATTTCTCCATTATGTGTTCTTGGCTTCTCAAATATTGGTTGACTTTATATGCAGGGTTTGTTTCTGGACTCTCCCTTCTCTTTCATTAGTCTCTGTGTCTATTTTTTGAAAGTATTTTTTAAATGTTTGTTTATTTTTGAGAGAGAAAAGGATAGAGAATGAGTGGGGGAGGGGCAAAGAGAGAGGACAGAGGATCTGAACCCGGCTCTGTGCTGACAGCAGAGAACCCAATGTGAGGCTTGAACTCATAAACTGTGAGATCATTACCTGAGCCAAAGTTGGATGCTTAACCAGCTAAGCCACCCAGGTGCCCCTCTGTGTATATTTTTTATGCCAAAAGTTTTCAATTATTTTTGGTTTTGATGCTATTGTAAATAGAATCATTTTCTTTTTCAGATAATTTTTGTTGGTGCTTAGAAATGCAACTACTGTGTTGATTTCGTATCCTCCAGCTTTACTGAATTTGTTAACTAGATCTAATGGTTTTTCAGCAGAGTCTTCAGGATTTTCCGTATACATAATCACATCATCTGCGAACAGAGATCATTTTACTTGTTCCTTTCCAATTCTTACTGCCTTTTATTTTTTCTTGCCTGACTGCTCTGGCTAGAGCTTCCAGTACCATGCTGAATGTGAGTGGAGAAAGTGGGTACCCTTGTCTTGTTCCTGATCGTAGGTGGAAAGCTTGCAACCTTTCATCACGGAGTATATTAGCTGTGGGTTTGTCATTTACGGTCTTTATCAGGTTGAGGTACTGTCTATACCTAATTTGTTAAGAGGGTTTTGTTTGTTTGTTTGTTTGTTTGGTCATGAATGGATGTAAAATTTTGACAAACACTTTTTCATCTCTTGAGATGATCATATGATTTTCATCTTTCATTCTATTAATTTGATGTGTTACTTCTATTAATTTGCATATCATGAACCATGCCTGCATCACAGGGAGAAATCCCATGTGACTATGGTGGATGATCTTTTTAATGTTCTGCTGAATTCAATTTGCTAGTATTTCTTTAAAATGTTTGCATCTATGTTCACCAGGGACATTGTCCTCTTATATTGTAGTGTTCTTTTCTGGCTTTGATATCAGGGTAATGCTGACCTTGTCAAATGAGTTTGGGAATATTCCCTCTTCCTCAGTTTTTTAGAAGAGTTTAAGGAAGGATTGTCATTAATTGTTCTTTAAATGTTTGGTAAAAATCACCCGTAAAGTCACCCAGTTGTGGGATTTCTTCATTTGATTACTGACTCAATGTGCTTACTAGTAATTGCTTTGTTAAGATTTTCTATTTCTCCCTGATTCAGACTTGGTAGGTTATATGTTTCTAAGAATTTATTCATTTCTCCTAAGCTGTCCAGTTTTTTAGAATATAGTTGTCATAGTAGCCTCTATGATTCTCTTTATTTCTGTATTTCCAGTTGTAATGTCTCCTCTTTCATTTATAATGTATTGATGGGTTCTCTCTCTCTTTTTCTCCATTTAGTCTAGCTAAAGCTTTGTCAATTTTATCTTTTCAAAGAAGCAACCCTCAGTTCAGTTAATCTTTTCTATTGTTTTCCTATTCTCTGTTTCATTTGTCTATGCCCTAGCCTCTATTTTTTCCTTCCTTCTGCTAACTTTGGGCTTAGTTTGTTCTTTTTTTAGTGCCAGGAGGCATGATGTGAGTTCTTTCTTGTTGATTGCTATGAACTTCCTTCTTAGAACTGCTTTTGCCACATTCCATGAGTTTTCTTGTTTTGTGTTTCCATTTTGTTTTTCTCAAGATATTTTTTTTATTTCCCCTTTAATTTCTTCTTTGATCCTTGACTATTCAGGACAGTATTATTTAATTGTTCTGTATTCAACAGTTTTCCTCCTATTACTGATTTCTAGTTTTAACCATTGTGATCAGAGAAGATACTTGATATGTTTTCAGTCTTCCTGAACTTACCAATACGTACTTGTTTTGTGGCCTAAAATATGGTATGCCGGTAAATGTTCCATGCGCACCTGAGAAGAATGTGTATTCCGCTGCTATCAGATAGAATGTTCTATATATGTCTGTTAGGTCCAGATGGTCTAGAGTATTGTTCAAATCCACCATTTCCATATTGATTCTCTGTGTGGATGATCTACCATTGTTAACAGTGGGATATTAAAGCTCCAAACTTACTGTCTCACTGTTTATTTCTCCTTTTAGTTTGATTAGTTCTTGCTCTATAAATTTTTGCGCTTTGATATTGAGTGCTTAAATATTTATAATTTTTATATCATTTTGATAGACTGACCCATTTATCTTTATATAATGACCTCCTGTGTCTTTTTAAACCATTTTTAGTTTAAAGTCTATTATACATTAGTAACCATTTCACTAACCAGAAGAAATCTGAAGAGGCTTTTCGCTTTTATACAAAAAGTCATTCCTGTACTAATGTAAGTCTTTCATAAAAGGAAAGTAGTATAATGTGACCTTTTGAAAGGAAGGGGTTATTCTTTACTTAGGCCATTTTAACCTATGAAGGTTTTCATAGGAATGCTCTATATGTGGATAGTAGGGGGAAACCTGTAACTTATTTAAAATAGACAAATTTCTTAAAATACCAAAACTCCCAAAGTTTACATAAGAAGTTATAGGTAACATGAGCAGTCCTATGTTTATTAAAGAAAACTAATGTGCAATTTAAAGCATTTCAGCAAAGAAAATTCAAGACCAGATAGTGTCATTGATGAGAGTATCCTTTCACACATTTAAAGAATAAATAATACCAATTTTGCAAAAATCTTCCAAAAATTAGATGAGAGAAAAACTAACCAACTAACGTTGTTCTGTTTTATTTTTTGAGGCCAATTGTATATTAATCCAAAACAAGACAAAATATTTTCAAGAAAATAAAATTTAAAATAGAATCCCATATCTTATTATTGTGTTATTTATAAAATTTTAGAGAATTTAACCCATTAATGTATCAAAAAGATAAAATAATATAATGAAA
>NW_027532420.1:81037-118114 GCF_008692635.1 Crocuta crocuta | reverse complement strand
TACAACATTTAAAATTAATGTTGATTTAATATATTATATAACTATATATAAATATATTAATATATTAAAATTAATATATTTCCACATATCAACAGACTGAGAAAAAAGAAAATATTTCATCATCTCCACACAGATAGCACCAACAGTTGACAACATCAACATCCACTTATGATTAAAAGCTCAACAACTTAGTAAATAAATAAGGATTTACCAACCTGATAACAATATCTGTGGAAAAACCTCAAGCAACAATCTTATGTCTGGAGATCTTATACTGTGTAATAAGGCAAATAAATAAATAACATTTATACATATCAGAAGCAAAGAAATAAACTACCTAATTCACAGATGATGGTGTGTCATTTTCTATGTAGAAAATCTCAAAGCACACCAAAGAGCTACTAGAATAATTAGCAGGTTTAGTAAGTTTGCAGGAAATAGTATATAAGTCAATTATATTACCTATTCAAAAAATGGTCAACTGAAAACTGAAACAAAACAAAACAAAAAAAGCTCCAAAATTTAGAAGAGTTTCAAAAAGCATGAAATAATTAGAGATAAATCTAAAACTATATATGCAAGATTTGTATCATGAAAACTACAAAACAGTGAAGTGAGGAATTATATAAGACCTAAATGAATGGTAAGACTTAGAGTGTTCATGGAACTGAAGACTGTTATCACCAAGATCTCAGTTCTCCCAAAATTATCTGATATAATGCCAACCAAAATCCCAGCACAATCTTATTTTTTTAAGAAATTGATAAGCAGATTATAAAGTTATTTTTACTGATATGCAAAGGTATACAATAGCCAAAACTTTGAAAAAGAACAAGAATATTGGAAGACTTATACTATCTATTTCTGAAACTTATATAAATCTATAGTATCAAGACAGTATAGTTTTGATGTCAGGATAGACATATAGATAATAGGACAGAACAGAGTACATAGACCCACAAAAATGGGTGGGTCAGTATCAATTGAAATTTGATAGTGATACTGCTATGGCCTGAACGTTTGTGTTCCCCCCAAATTCATATGTTGAAATCCTAACACTGCTAAGTGATAATGATGTGGGAAACAAAGGCAAACAATAAATAAATAAATAAATAAATAAATAAATAAATAAATAAATAAATAAATAAATTTCCTTACTACTTAGAACCATTGATAAGTGCTGAAACAGGCTTCCTCTGGGAGTTCAGTTGCCTTGATCTTGATACTTTGCTAAGGGCAAAAGGCAGTCTTAGCTTAACATTATCCTGACCCGCAGGATCCTGGGGGATCCACTTTAAACACATAGAACTTCCTTTGGAAACTTTCTTTATCTCTACCCGATGAAGACATGTGTTAGGAAACATTCTCCACAGCCTATGGCCCACTGATAGACATCTGAAGAGTCTATACCTGAAGGTTTACTAATAAATGACCTTTTCCTAACAATAGCTACCCCCTAAGGGTCTTGGATACCTCATTTTCCAAATTCCTTGGAGGCTTGTGCTGTCCCTAACTCCTTCCCAACTAGAAAGTATATCATCAGTCACCCCTCACAACCCCAGTGCAGCTCTTTCTGCCCACGGGTCCCATCCCCATGCTTCTTTAAGAAAACCACCTTTTTGCACTGAAGATGCCTCAAGAATTCTTTCTTGGCTTTTGGCTCCGAACCCCAACATTTCCACAACAGGGATATTTAGGAGGTGGGACCTTTGGAGGACAGTTAGGTCATGAGGCACGGTCTCGTAGGAGATGAGTACCATCACAGGAGTCCCCAGAGAGTGTGCTTACCCCTCCCACGCGTCAGGATACAGCCAGACATCAGCAGTCTGCAGTCTGCAGGGGGAATCACACCCGACCTCCCCCATGCTGGCAAATCCATCTTGGATTTCCGGTGTCCTGAACTGTGAGAAATAAAGCTCCGTTGTTTGTAAGCCAGAATGGCTGTGGTATTTTGTTTCAACCGCCCAAACAGATTAGGACAGCAAATAGATACCAAGAGACGCCGCTGTGACACACACCTGAACACGTGGAGCCGGCTTTGGGGCTGGTAACAGGCTAGAGGAGTTTAGAAATAATCCACACTGTCAGGAACAGGGCCTTTCAAGGTGATGCAGATGGAAGCTCAGAAAACAAAGAGCGGAAGTGCAGGGCAAACCTCCATCTTCTTAGATGGCCAAGTAATCCTGCACAGAAGGGTAGCAGAAATGGACCACGAAGGCCGTTCTCTGAGGTCTCCGCCGGAAATGAGAAGCGTGTTGTTGGACAATGAAGGAAAGGCCAGCCTTGTTACAAAATGTGGCAAAGAATGTGGCAAAGTTGTGTTCACGTTCCAGTGTTTTGCAGAAGACAATGATGAGGTTTTGGGGGTGATGGTGGGTTTGTGGGATCCGGAGCCAATGACCAAGAAAGAATTCCTGAAGACATTTTTGATGCAGAAAGGTGATTTTATTAAAGCACAGGGACAGGGCCACAGGAGCAGAAAGAGCTCCCTGGGGACCATGAGGAGAGACTGGTTACACACTGCAGGGTTGGGGGAGGTAAGGTCCAGGGGAAGTTTCCATGAGATTTTCATATGCTAAAGAAGACTCTGATCCTGGAGGCCTAGCCATTGTCAAGCTAAGGTTGTTTTCCCTCCAGCAGAGCATTAGCATGAAGACCAGAGGGGGCTCCTGGAGACAGTCTTACTCTACCCTCCTCGCCTCAAGTAGCTGTCAATGGGCTGCAGGTTATGAGGACACTGAGTTCTGTCTGCTGTTTCCTTCTGCCTGTGTTTCCCACATCACTATGGAGGGATGATGTTGGGTCTCCTGGAAAGGAGTCTGTAGGTTTCTGCAGATCAGGCTATTGATAAAATTGCCTTTTGCTTGTAATTTACTAGGATATCTATAAATGGATAGAGACTCGGGTCCTGCAGGATTGTGATCTCTATAGGTTAGCCATTTGTTTTCGCCTTTCCTTTGTTCCTGGGCAGCCAGGAGCCCCGGGGTAATATCACTCGGGTCCCACCTGGGGTGAGGGTCATCTTTGCGGACTGGCAGCTTCCCTTCTGCTCATCAGGCAACACTCGTGAGCGTGAAAGTGGATATCTGGCTGAGGCAATTATCTAAGCAAAGTGTTGAAGCGGTGGCCTGGCTTCTCCTCACTGCTTATATGAAATGCAGAAAGAGAAATGACTGAAAGACTGAATAGTTAATCAGAGAGGAAGCACAATTTAAACATTTAGAAACTCTCAGCCTCCCCTGTTGAAAGGAATGAGCAAAAGCTTGTTTGGGAGAGAACACAATGGGTGTGGCCAGATCAGAGAAGATTCGTAAGGCTGGGCCACCTCAACAAAAGCTACCAGCTATTCATTAACATGGTGGGTGATTACGGACATCACAGCACTGAGCCCCCCCGTCTCTGGGCCAGATGCACAAGCCTGGGGGGCGGGGGTGGAATGATCTCCAGGGAGGGGCCATCTGGTGCCCGGTGCCCCCTCACACCACAGGCTCTGCTCCCTGCCCTCGAGCTCCTCAACAGCCCCGCTTGCCCCACAGGCATCAGCGTGGCGCCTCGCAAAGCCCTGGGTGCCTGGCTGCCTGGCTGCCTCCATCCAGATTCCATAGACACCCTGGAGAGCTGAAGTCTCCAGGCAGAAAGTGACTGTGGGTGTGGGGGGGGGTCCCACAGAGATCCCCCAATAGGGTGATGGCTAATGGAGCCATGAGGGCCGGATATAGCCCAGGGGGCTGTAGGCATGTCACAGCAGTGCCTGAGAGCCCTTGCGCGGGCTGTGCCCAGCAGAGGCAGAAAAGTGGGGGCACCCAGAGATGTTGGGGGCAGGGATGCTTGGGGCTTTAGAGTGTCCGAAAGGCGGGGCCTCCTGTGCCCCAGTGGGCTGAAGAGCAGAGTGTGGAGCCACAGATCTTTTCGGCCTTACCCCACAGTGTTGTGCCAGGTGCTGAGAATCCCCGCCCTTCCCCAGGGCAGTGTGCTGACCTGCAGGGAGCTGGGCCCAGCTCCACTCCTCTCCCTCCCTGACGGAGAGGTCTCAGAGTTACCGCACCTTTGACTAATGCCACATTGTCCAGCCAGCCGCTGGGCTCCTTGTGCTGGGGGAGGGTCAGGGGGGCCCACGGGATCACCAGCGTGAGCACTCAGGCTGGCCGCTGGGGTTCATGAGCGGGCCGGAGAGTGGCGTCTGCAGGCTACTTTGTTGAGACCCGAATGTTGGTGGCTGTGAGCCCTGCGACTTCTCTTTGTCCTCATCTCCTCCCGGATGATGTGCGGATCCCCTCAGCCTGCAGGGTGAGTGGAGACAGAGATGGGCCTCTCAGGCGCTGCCCCCAGAGCACCGGGAAGCTGTCGCTCCCTGCACTCTCTCTTTCTCCTGTGAGAGAGATCACAGGCTGAGGGCATCTCTCCGTGCCATGCTCTGCCACCTTGGAGCAAGGGTGAGAGGTGACAGGTAAAGTGGGACTCTCCTTACCCTTTTCCATGTGGCTGCTGTCAGATTTTGTACAACAGTGGCATGCTACAATCTCTCATCGGGACTCCAGAACTCTCAGAAAGGTATTTTCCTCCATGGCTGGTGTTTCAATCAGTGTTTCTGTGGAAAGGCAAGATCTGGGACCTTTTGTTCTGCTGTCCTATTTCCTGAACTATTTATAATGATCCCCTATAGTTCAGATATTCTTAGTCCAGTATTTAGAGCCTGAGCATAGTTGGAAACATGCAACATACACACCCCCTCTGTCTCATGGAAATCGGTCAGCATATTGACTTACTATGCCAAGTGTGGCATGTCCAACAATCAGAAAAGTTTAGACAGGATGTGGAGGCCTGGTGTAAGTTGAATATTAGAAGAATGTTGTGATTAAAATGCTTTAAAATGTGCCAAAAAGCAGAAGATGTTACTACTGTACACGACTAATTAAAAGATACTTGTAGGGAGATACTCATGACTAAAGAGACTACTCTGTGGTCAGCAAGAGAGAACCAGAAGAAAGGTGGGCAGAATATATCAGTGTGTCCAACAGCCTTCTGGAACTGGCCACCAGGGTTCTTTCCTCAGGACTACAGAGTCTATCATATCTCTTTGGTGGCGATTGTGATGCAGCCAAAGCCTATTGTTCTTTCAAGGTCTTGAACTCTTCCCATATATCTGTAAGAGTTTTGTCTTTCTCTTGAAATCCTCCTGAAAAACTATGATTCCAAATCATTAAGATTCCATCTCATTTAAGTCTTTCAGGTTTTTTTTTCTTGGTTGTATGAGACATAATTGTTCTAGGATAAATCAGGATAAGAGGCAGTTTGGGTCAGCTCTAGCAGGCCAATTCCAAATGATAAATAAAGGGCACCATGCTGTTTTAGGTGAACTAAGACAGATTAAAGGTGTCTTCTAAACTCTTAGGCTCTGGAACACTCATAGGAAGTTAGTTTTGTCAAGGGACAAATATTGTGCACCCTATTTTGTGGAGTCCAGGTAAGGATAAGTAACAGGATTATACTGACTTGGCTGAGAGGCTCAGTTTATCATATCCCCCCAAAAAAGGCCTAGTTTTTCTAAAATAAGTGGCAACTCAGGTGTGGTGCTTCTCTGGTTCATCCCTGCATGGTGGAGAAGAGGGAAGCAGGAAGAAAGGAAAGCCAAGCTTCAAGGTCTATCCCTGTTTGTGCAGTAAACAGATGACACGTGGTATGTCTCCAACGCTTTAAGGTCAAGTTGGCCCTAAAGTGAGTCAAGACTATACCAAATGATTGTGGAAAACAACCACTCTCTGACAATTAAAAATAAAACCAAAGAAGACTTCATAAACACTGCATTAAAGAAGAAAGGGGGGGGGGGATCCTGTTCCCAAACCAGGTCTCTTTAATCATCAACATTTTCTACATAGTGAAAAGGAAAACTCCTACCAAGAGTATACTCTGAGTTATGTAGTTGGGTGGGCATCTTCCGAGACTCGGACAGGAAAGTGAGATCTCATGCCACTCAAGATGAAGGTGAATTTATAGTCAGAAGTTGTGCAGCAACAGGGGGCTCCTGGGTGGCTCAGTCGGTTAAACGTCCAACTTCGGCTCAGATCACACAGTCACAGCAAGTGAGTTCGAGCCCCGCATTGGGCTCTGTGCTGACAGCTCAGTGCCTGGAGCCCACTTTGGATTCTGTGTCTCCCTCTCTCTCTACTCCTCCCCCACTCGTGCCCTGTCTCTCTCTCAAAAAATAAAATAAACCCTTTAAAAATTAAAAAAAAAAAAGTTATGCAGCATCATCAGAATGCCTATTTAGAAAGGGACACTCACAGCACACTCTCACAAGACGTAGTGTATCTTCACAGTTGAGTGTTTAGGTCCTATGAAAAGGTGTTATTTGTCCTAGAGAGCAATAACTTGAGAACCTCTAAATGATCAGTATTTCTTGATTGGAGGGAAAGGTAAACATCTCTTGTTGGCTGAGATCTCTTGTTGGCTTTCAGCACACATAACATACATTTTTGTTGATCTTCAAGCTCTCATTCTCCTTTCTTGTTTTCATTTTCTTCCAATTATATGCCATATAATGAAAATCATTACGTATTATCCCAAAATGATTTTCTCCTGCCCCATTCCAATTCTCTACCTTTCCCCAACACACAGCTCTTCCCACCCCTGTTACTTTCTGTATTTCATCTGTATTTTGCCTTTGCATATCCTTTGTGCCTAT
This sequence comes from Crocuta crocuta, assembly GCF_008692635.1. Lineage (NCBI taxonomy): Eukaryota > Metazoa > Chordata > Mammalia > Carnivora > Hyaenidae > Crocuta > Crocuta crocuta. The sequence continues at coordinate 111,432 of NW_027532420.1, read as the reverse complement.
TTAATTACATTTTGTATAATTGTATCTTCAGTTTTTGTTAACTTCTTGGTCTTTTGTGACAAATTCAGAAAACATTTTTGTTACATAAATGGGCTTTCTTACTTTTGAACTTTTTTTTAATTTTTTACATTTATTTATTTTTGAGAGAGAGCGTGAGACAGAGCATGAGTTGGGGAGGGGCAGAGAGAGACGCTGATAGAATCCAAAGCAGGCTCTGAGCTGTCAACACGGAGCCTGTTGTGGAGCTTAAACCCACAAACCACGAGATCATGACCTGAGCCGAAGTCGGACGCTCCACAGACTGAGCCACCCCGGTGCCCCGGCTCTCTCACTTTTAAAGAGATTGTGTGAATCTGAAGATGAGCCACAAAGAAGTAGTATATGGATATTTGAAACCCACATTTATTTATTTTTATTGACAAAGGATAAGAGGAAGTGGTAATAAAGCTGGAAGTGTTTAATTTGTATATTCCAATGTTTGGAATACAAAAAAAAAAAAAACTTTCCTTTTGATGTTTTTCCTAGTTTCACTTCAACTTATGCTTAAGAGGTTCTTCATAATCTGAATAGATCACTGGGGTAGGAATTGGCACGAGAATCCACCAAGGCCTACAGCATCTCCATCTCCGTTTGCAGGCTCCAATCTGATCTTCTGTTATTTTGCAGATGTCTCTTCTGCAGACGCCAGCCAGATGTAAACAGTTGTTTTCAGCAGAAGCCAAACCACTTCGTACTGCAAAAGAAAAGAGGCAGTGAAGTAATTAGTTCATGAGTGGAATGTAAGGCCTTAAACACTGTCAACGTGTGAGCACGGAAGAGTTCTGGGCGGAGCATTCACGTGTGCAGCAAAGAAGCCAGACACCGCGCCTGTTCAATTGTCCCATCACCTTCACTGTCCTTCTGATGTCTACCCAACAGCCCACATGTGATCAGAGCCCCCCCCCCCCATGAATTCCTGGCATTGCTAATTTATGCTGCAAAGAGAACTTCAGTAAATGTCCAAGTGGAACAGCCAGGGGATGGACAAAATATATGTCAACATAAAATTGTGAGGAGGCAAAAATTAAGCAAGAGTGTTCATGTGGGGGGCGCCTCGGTGGCTTAGTCGGTTAAGCGTCCGATTTTCGCTTAGGTCATGATCTCGCGGTTCNAAAATATTTTTAAAAAAATGTTCATGTGGATCAAAGAATTGCAATTTGGGGTATGCAGATTTGGGTAGTGACTCAGGGAGTGTCCTACTAGAAAGCAGAAGTTTTTAAAGCAAAAAGATTTCTTTTTAAATTTTTATGAATGCTTGTTTATTTTGAAAGGAAGAGTGGAGGAGGGAAGAGGGAGCGCAAAAGTGGGGAAGGGGCAGAGAGAGACGGAGATAGAGAATCTGAAGCAGCCTCTGCCCTGTCAGACAGAGTTTGAGGTGGGGCTCAGACCCACGAACTGTGAGATCAAGACCTGAAGCAAAATCAAGAGGCAGGGATACCCCAATGACTGAGTCACCCAGATGCCCCTAGAGCATAAAGGTGGTCAAAGCAAAAAGGGAATGCATTGTATACGTTGTTCACAAAGAATTTTTGGTTGGTGTTGGCGGCAGGACGATAATCTTGACTAAATACGGTTGGTTGCTATGGCTTTCACTAATAAGCAAACTCTTGTTCTGTAGCCAGGTTCATGGGCTGCATTTATGGAATATTTGTGATTTGGCCCAGTTCAAAGGTGAATGGTTCCACAGGTGACAATCTCCTAAAGGGCCCCCCAGCCCCATTTTAAAACCTCTTAACAAAAGTGACCCCATTTCATTTCCCTTTCACACATATGTTCTAAATATACCAATTTCGTCATTGTCACTCCTTTATATGGATCTTCAACGAATATTTGCTGAGCACCTTCCAGTCTCCAGGTATTTTTCTTTGCACTAACAATAGAACGGTGAAAATGGAAGAAATGTTTCTTCTTCTTACAGGCCTTAACTTCAGTGAATGAAATGTGACCATACAAAATTCGGTTGCTAAGCTAACAGAAAGCAGGGTTTAGAACAAAATAATACAGTAATTGACCAGGTATAGTCTGGAGGATGCTGTTAATAGAATGGATAGAGAGACGCTTTCTGAGGATGTTGCCTTCGAACTGAGGTCTGAATGATGGACGTGAAAAAGACAAGCGCTTATTCCTGTGAGGGCATGTTAGGCACATAGAATAGCAAGGTGCCTTCCTTAGTTTATTGGAAGAACAGAATGACCTGTGTAGGTGATGCTCTATGGAAAAAAATAAGTTTGGTAAGAAAGAAGATGAGATAAGACAGAATGAAGACCATGTGTGGTTTACGGGCCAGAGTGAGTTTCCAGGCTCCTGTACCTGATGCAATAGCCTTCTTACCCCTGGAGCTTTAAGAATCTGTATGCTCATTCTTCGTGAGAAATCTTGTGTTTTACCTTTCCCATCTCCTCTTTCTCCTATCTGTTTAGCTCAGAGGTAGGGTGGAGTTTCAGGAAAACAGATCATGTGGATCTGTGGATGGACTCGTCTGTTTGACACACACCACTTGATTCTAAAAAGCTGAAAATTTGTCGTCATATCCACACCACCATTTTCTCCAGATGACTTACATAAAAGCCAAGTAAATTTAATAGGAAGCTATCTAATGTTAGAGCTGATGACAGTACAATCCTCAAAATAAAAACACTGCCCAGTAGAAAAGCCACCTAAGGAATAGGTAGGGGGACACTTAATAGCTTCAGTTGGTCTCCCCTCTGTACTGAGGGTGTGCATAGTGTCAAGGATTTCCCACCCATGATGCAACTGAAGGTCCACTCAATAATGTATTGAATCGGATCCTATCAACTAAGAATTTCTCAGTTGTCGCATTACTTTTATATATTTTCCTTTTTTTANTTGAGGAACCTCCGCACTGTTTTCCAGAGGGGCTGCACCCATTTACATTCCCACCAACAGTGTAGGAGGGTGCCCGTTTCTCCACATCCTCGCCAGCATCTAGAGTCTTCTGATGTGCTCATTTTAGCCACTCTGAAATGAGTGTGGTTTTGATTTGTATTTCCCTGATGAGGAGGGATGCTGAGCATCGTTTCATGTGTCTGTTGGCCACCTGGATGTCCTCTTTGGAGAAGTGTCTATTCATATCTTCTGCCCATTTCTTCATTGGATTGTTTGTTTTTCGGGTGTGGAGTTTGGTGAGTTCCTTATAGAATTTGGATATTAGCCCTTTATCCAATATGTCATTTGCAACTATCTTTTCTCATTCTGTCGAGTGCCTATTAGTTTTATGGATTTTTTCCTTTGCCATGCAGAAATTTTAATCTTGATGAGGTCCCAATAGTTCATTTTTGCTCTCGATTCCCTTGCCTTTGGGGATGTGTCAAGTAAGACATTGCTACGGTGGAGGTCAAGGAGGTTGTTTCCGGCTTTCTCCTCTAGGGTTTTGATGGTTTCCTGTCTCACGTTCAGGTTCTTTATCCATTTTGAGTTTATTTTTGTGTATGACGTGAAAAAGTGATCTAGTTTCATTCTTCTGCATGTTGCTGTCCAGTTCTCCCAGCACCATCTGTTAAAGAGGCTGTCTTTTTCCCATTTGATACTCTTTCCTGCTTTGTCAAAGATTAGTTGGCTGTACATTTGTGGGTGCAATTCTGAATTCTTAATTCTGTTCCATTGGTCTATGTGTCTATTTTTGTGCCAATACCATACTGTCTTGACGATGACAGCTTTGTAGTAGAGGCTAAAGTCTGGGATGGTGATGCCTCCTGTTTTGGTTTTCTTCTTCAATATTACTTTGGCTATTCAAGGTCTTTTGTGGTTCCGTACACATTTTAGGATAGTTTGTTCTAGTTTTGAGAAGAATGCTGGTGCAATTTTGATTGGGATTGCATTGAATGTGTAGATTGCTTTGGGTAGTAATGACATTTTAGTTATATTTATTCTTCCAATCCATGAGCATGGAATGTTTTCCCATTTCTTTGTGTCTTCTTCCATTTCCTTCATAAGTTTCTACAGTTTTCATCATACAGACCTCTTATATCATTGGTTAANAATTCCCCAGGGAAGCCAATGGCCCAGGGCTCTTCTTTGTTGGGGGATTTTTGATAACTGATTCAATTTCCTCACTAGTTATGGGTCTGTTCAGATTTTCTATCTCTTCCCGTGTGAATTTTGGTAGTTAGTGTGTGTTTAGGAATTTGTCCATTTCTTTTAAGTTGTCTAATTTGTTGGCATATATTTTTCTTAGTATTCCCTGATAATTGCTTGTATTTCTGAGGGGTTAGTTGTAATAAGTCCATTTTCATTCATGATTTTGTCTATTTGAGTGCTCTCTCATTTCTTTTTGACAAGCCTGGGTAAAGGTTTGTCAGTTTTGTTTATTTTTTTCAAAAAAACCAACTCTTGGTTTCGTTGATCTGTTTAACTGTTTCTTTGGTTTCTATATTGTTTATTTCTGCCCTGATTTTTACGATTTCTTTTCTCCTGCTAGGTTTGGGGAGCTCTTGTTGCTCTTCTTCTAGTTCCTTTAGGTGAGTTGTTCGATTTTGGACTTGTGCTTTTTCTAATTTCTTGAAATAGGCCTGGAGTGCAATGTACTTTTCTCTTAGGACTGCCTTTGTCACATCGCATAGAGTTTGGATTGTTGTATTTTTATTTTCATTTGTTTCCATATGTTTTTTAATTTCTTCTCTAATTGCCTGATTGGCCCATTCATTCTTTAGTAGGGTGTTCTTTAACCTTCATGTTTTTGGAGGTTTTCTAGACTTCTACCATGAAAGTGTGCATGGTATGATCTCACTTCTTTTATATTTATTGAGGGCTGCTTTATGTCTCAGTGTGTGATCTATCTTGGAGAATGTGCCATGCGCACTTGAGAAGAAAGTGAATTCCATGGCCTCAGGTGTAGAGTTCTAAATATATCTGTCAAATCCATCTGGCCCAATGTTTCACTCAAGTCCATTGTGTCTTTAGTGATTTTCTATCTAGTTGATCTAACCATTGCTGTAAGTGGAGTATTAAAGTCCCCTGCTTAATAGCACATTCTTACCCATAAGATTGTCTCTGTTTGTGATTAATTGTTTTATGTATTTAGATTCTTCCGTGTTCGGTGCATAGACATTTATAATTGTTAGCTCTTCCTGATGGATAGACCCTGTAATTATTATATAATACCCTTCTTCATCCCTTGTTACTGTCTTTACTTTAAAGTCCAGTTTGTCTGATAAAAGTATAGCTACTCCAGCTTTCTTTTGATTTCCAGTAGCATGATAGATATTTCTCTGTCCCCTTACTTTCAATCTGAAGGTGTCCTCCAGTCTACAATGAGCTTCTCATGGACAACAAATAGATGGATTTTGTTTTTTTATCCATTCTGCTACCCTGTGTCTTTTGATGGGGCATTTAGCCTATTTACATTCAGTGTTATTATTGAAAAATATGGTTTTAATGTCATTGTGTCCTTTTTAGAATTCATGCTTATGGTGGTGTCTCTGGTACCTTGCATTCCTTGCAACATTTCCCTCATAGAGTCTCCCTCAGGATTTCTTGTAGGGCTGGTTTAGTGGTGACAAATTCTTTCATTTTTTTTTTTTTTTTTATTTGGAAAGACCTTTATCTCTCCTTCCATTCTGAATGATACGCTTGCTGGATAGAGGATTCTTGGCTGCATATTTTTTCTGTTCATCCCATTTAAGATTTCCTGCCCTTCATTTCTAGCCTACCAAGTTTCAGTAGATAGGTCTGTCACCACTCTGACAGGTTTCCCTTTGTATGTTAGGCCCTTTTTCCCTAGATGCTTTCAGAATTCTCTCTTTATCCTTATATTTTGCCAGTTTCACTGTGATATGTTGTGCAGAAAACAGATTCAAGTTGCGTCTGAGGGGAGTTCTCTGTGCCTCTTGGATTTCAACGTCTGTTTCCTTCCTCAAATTGGGGAAGTTCTCTGCTATAATTTGTTCAAGGACGCTTTCAGCGCCTTTCCCTTTCTCTTTCTCTTCTGGAATTCCTATGATATGGATATATTTCCGTTTGAAATTATTGCTGAACTCTCGAACTCTCCTTTCATGTTCCTGGATCAGTTTATCTTCTCAGCTTCCTCTTGTTCTATAATTGTGTCTTCTAATTCACCTATTCTCCTCTTTGTCTCTTCAGTCTGTGCAGTGGACGCCTCCATTTTATTATGCACCTCATTTTTAGCATTTTTTAAATTCATCACAACTATTTTTAAGCTCCATAGTCTTTGCATCAGTAGTTTCTCTGGTATCTTCCATGCCTTTTTTCAAGCCCAGTGATTTCATTTTATGACTATTGTTCTAAATTCTTGTTCACTTATGTTGCTTATATATCTGTTTTGAGAAGTTCTTTAGCTGTCATTTCTTCCTGGAATTTCTTTGGAGGAGAGTTCTTCCGTTTCTTCATTTTGGTTAGCTTTCTATCTCTTGTTAGTTTTAAAACCTTGTTATGCACTATACACCTGCGAGTGCTGCTGTACCAAAGGAGGCTCTTTGTCCAGGGCCTGTCCGTTCAGGAGGTGTTCTTTGAATGGTGTCTCTTGGTCTCTCGTTGAGACCTTGGTAATTTTATTTCCCTACTTGTAGTGGTATTTGGGACTCTCTACCATGTGTACTTTGGCTTGTTTCTTAAGGTAGCTCTTTTGGGTCTGATCTCCCTGTGCCACGGGCATAGCCAAGGTGGGCCGTGCTCTATATCCCAGCCAGGCCTTGTTTCCAGATCTTAGTCCTCGTACCCTACTGATATCGCCTGAAATATAAACTCTCAAGCAAGTCCCTCAGAGCAGTTTCAAGCCTCTTACCTGCACCTTGGGGATCGAGCCGAGCCAGAAACACAGAGATGTGGCTTCAGGCGCTGCCTTGTCCCTGTCGTCAAGTATTTTAATTATACCTCTATTTTTAATTCCTACCATTTTCAAACAGATAATGGGTTTCTAAATTTGTTCACCCAAGTTTGAGAAGAATGTATTTTCACCTGGTAAAGCTGAGGATTCATATCATAAGATTCAATTCTATCCCTAAGATGGCGCTCCAGGGAAACCAAGACTTATGTGAGAGAACTTTTATAGTAAGGTTATTTATAATAGCCAGCAACCAGGAAAAAAAGAAAGACTTTTCCATTAAGTTTGTCATTACTGTTGTGTCAACTTCAAATAAGAATAGTCAAATGTTTTTCATTTCTAGTGTTTCTACTTTATTCATTTTCTTGTCTTCTTGATTTGTCATTCTACTTTATAATAATTCAGAGCATCCATATAAAGACAGGTCATTATTTATTTAGCTGTGTTTTGATTGATGGAAATCAGTTATGGGATCTCTAATCTTTTGTTTTCACAGATAAACTATGATGATTAACATTATATACATGGTCCTTTCATATAGATGAAACATTATCTATAGGATATATTCCCATGGGAATGGATTGCTGGGTCTAAGCATTTAAAAACGTTGTTGCCTGTTCATCTTTCATGATATAAAAAATATTTGTTTGGATTCCAATACTGTTCACTTTTTATTACTCCTGCTTTTGAATGAGATGAGTTTTCCCTGGACCTAAAGCTTTGTGTAGTGTATTTGCCAGGAGTTATTTTATGTTAACTCTTACTCTTATTCAAACCAATAGAGATAAGCAAATATTAAGGTTATTCACAATATAATGTCTCTCTTCCCCTTCTAGATTCACCTATAGATTATGTATTGTGTGTATATATATATATATACCTATATACCTTTTATATACCATTCTTGGTTTAGTCTGAATTATCTGTTTGTCAAGTCAACTCCTGGCCCCCAGAATGCTCCCATTGATAGTCCATGAATTCAGAGGAATGTTTGTGAGTTTGCTCTTAGGGTGTGCTCCTTACCTCTAGAAGTGTTCTTTTCTGGAACTTTCTAAAAATGGAGTCACGTGCCTCTTTTTCTCACATTCTATCTATATCCTAGTTTACTTGAAGATGCTATTTTCAATTCTTTTTCTCACGTTGTTTTTCTGCTCATTTCTAAACTAAAATTGTGGAAATGGTAAAAGTCCTCTTCGTGGCTCCATTCATTAGAATATTTGTCTTACCGTTTCTCAGAAGCCTTCAGAAGGTCTTATATTTATTCTTAGAAGAATACATTATCCTCAGATTTCAGGCTATCTTCAATTTCTTCTTTAATTTTATAGATACTTCTCTTTAAAGGACTTGAAAATGACAAGATGGGTCATAGCTCTTGTTAGCCTCATGTGAAATAACACAAATAAATGAAAAACTATCTCCACTCTCCTTCTTGCTTATTTAGGATTTATTTATTATTATTTATTGAGCATGTACGTTTGACCAGATACTATGTAGTTCATTCCTGATTGAACTGCTAGCATGAACCACATTCTCTTCTAAATAAGAGTTCATTTTCTCACCAAGCAATTTGACACTCAAAATGATGGTTTTTGGATTACTCTTTGGACTCCAGAGCTGTAGGCAAAGGGAAGGAAAGAGACTGGCACACTGTCACCAACAGGGGACTGATGTTTGTGGGCAATGAAAGTGATGAAAGTAGCCCAGCTTCTGTATATGTATATTTCCATGAAAACTGATGACCTCCCCATTTCCTTGACCCACAGCTCTTGGTAACCACCAGCCTACTCAGCGCTTCTACGAGTCTAACTTTTTAGATTCCACATATAAGTGAGATCAGGCAACATTTGTCTTTCTGGGTCTCATTTCTGTCATTTGGCATCATGTCCTCAGGTTCCTCCATGTTGTTGCAAATATATGTATAAATCTTCATGCCGCACACCTTACGTATATACAACTTACACTTGTTGATCCAACCTCAGCAAAGCTGGGGAAAACTTGTAAAAATAACCTTATTTTAGTTACAGGCTTACCAAATCCTCAGGTGGCATGTGATTTCTTGAACATCTTGTTGCTGTTAGTTGAGTTGGTTTGATGTTTATCAGCTCAATATTTTTCTTAATCCACTGCCAAGCTCCTAGCAATTTTTTATTTACTCAGTATGTGTGGTATTTTTCCTGGTTCTGTCAATGGTATTCTCTTCCTTTCTCTTCTCCAACTGTGTCTTATTCTCTCATGTCCTTACTTCCATTTTCTTATCTTCTCTATTTTGTCTTCTCTTTTCTTGCTACTGGCTTCCCCTAAGCATTCCCATGAACTCATGAAGTTTTGGACACGTATTACAGAACAGTGATATGACTCACACAGTGATTTCGCATCTGAATACCAGACCTGTATCTTCACGGTTGTACACTTCTGCCTGGAAGATGCGTAGGTTCCTAAAACTCAAGATGTTGAATCCGGTCCTCATGTTGTCCTTGTCTGAATCTCAAAAATGAAGAAACATAAAAACATCCTCTTCACTGTATTTTCTTTCTGGATTAACACCCTTTGACTTTATCCAGGAACCCAAGAATTATCATTCCAGAGCATTCATTTATTCATTAACTGTAATCAACGCTAGCTCTTATACGTTCTCTTCACGTGTCCCTTCTCTTCACTCAGAGTTATTGTTCAGTTGTGCTCTCTTGCAGGTAAAGTCCCACGATCATTCCCTTATAGGTTGCCCCTTGCTGTCCATTTTCTTCATTGCTTAAATGGATGTTTCTAAGTGCAAATGAGTCTGTCCATCCCATTATCAGAACCAAACACTACATGGTGAGCTCCTCCTGCCCCAGCATGTGGCGCTCTGTAGGCTGCCTCTGATTCTCCTTGCCAGCCCTCAGGCGCAGTCATTTCGCCTCAACATCTCTGTGTGCTGAACCTATAATACACTGTGACCATCACATCTTGGTGTCTTTACTCATATCCATTCATGTGTCTGAAGCCCCCTCCAGTCCTCGAACTCACTTTGCAAATCATCTTTCATTTACAAGCATATACCATCACGATTTCTTTTGTTAAATCAATATGGACTTTTTTTTATACTCCGACTAATCTCACAAAAAGAATTCGTTCACTTCCTGTCTAAACCATGCTTTAACTTTTCACTTATTTTCATATAATCTTTCTGTTCTATGTTTGTCTCCTCCCATAAAACATTCAGATCCTTATGGCAAGTAACATGGCTTACTTGTTTTTAGAACTAAGGCTCAGAAAAGTGCCCGGAAGACACTATATGTTGAATGTAAGATGACTGACTAATGACTTTATTGAAAGCTGAATACACAGATATTTTGGGACTGAGAAGTTGGGGGTGAAACCACAAATGGCAGCCTGTGTCACAGAGGACCTAGAAGGAGGATGAAACTGAAGGAGGATGTGGAACCGAAGAAGAGACGTGGGTGGGATTGCTGAGGCCACGAGAGAAGAAGAGCAGGAAGGCAGCCTGGGGCCCCTGGAGTCCAAGAACCCATCCCTGGTCAGGGGCTTGTAGACTAGAGAACCCTGTGCAGGTCTGACTGATGGACTCTTCTCATCGTGTGGAAACGGATGCACTCTGCTGGGCTCAGACCATCCTTAGAGTTGCCAAAATATTTAGCAGAGGATAAAAAGAGCAGCATGTGAACAACACAGAAGATTACCATTGGAAGCCTCATCAAAGCAGGACATATTTATAGCTCCTCAGTGGACAGGATAGTCTTAGTTGATATCTTACTACCTAATGTGAAATTCAGAACAGTGCCTGTCAGTTAGTATATCCTAAACAAATCCTCCTTTAATGCCAGAAGAAAATATTTCCAAGTGCAAACATAAAGATTATTTTGTCTAAATGTGTTGTCTTAACATGCTTGCTCCAATTGATATCAGCTCATCTTGTATGACATGCACATTACTTAAACTCTTTCTACATAGTTGATTATCAGCCTCTGCAACTCTGACATATTCTCAGATCATGTATGAATACTTAAATTGTACACTTTTGAACTACCTCTGTGGACCTTAGTCATCTCATCTAAAAATGATAAGCTTGAACCTGATAACTTAAAAAAAAACTTTTTAATGTTTTGTTTATTTTTGAGAGAGAGAGAGAGAAAGAGAGCAAGCAAGCATGAGCAGGGGAGGGGCAGAGAGAGAGGGAGACACAGAATCTGAAGCAGGCTCCAGTCTCTGAGCTGTCAGCACAGAGCCAGGTGCAGGGCTGGAACTCACAAGCTGTGAGATCATGACCTGAGCCGAAGCAGGACATTTCACCAACGGAGCCACCCAGATGCCCCTGAACCTGATAACTTTGAATGAGAATGTTAACAGTAAGAATTTATGAGAGCAGAGCATCACCTTTGGTGTTATCATGTCCATTTCCCAGCCCGGCCATTCTCTTCATCCACAGCTTGTGAATGATCACCCCAAAGCATGTGTCCCACCTACTTGCTTAATTTTGGGACCAGATTTATGCTTTGGCATCGATTCTGTGTAATTGTTATTTATCATAAGAATCCCTTCCTAGAATGCTGATCAGCACTTGGTCTTCTCAGTAACCCTTCCCTGGGGACTGTAACCCTCTTTCTAAAACCCTGTTCTGGGTCTATGCCATTTTTGCAGAATGACCCAGTGGCCAGTTTGCCTGGGATAGTTCTGATTTATGTCTTGTGATAGAGTATAACAGCGCTCCATTTACTTTACTTTCCAAAAGTGTCTGTTTTGGATGGGGGGAAAAAGGCATAAAATTACTCTAACCCTGCTTTTACAACCATGAACATATCTTTCCCATAATGAGAGCTGTGTACCATTATTTAATTTTGACCTCTGAATTCCTTTGGGAGCCAAATTCTTATATGACAGATTCCCCAAGAAACACCCTTAGCACTAGATCCTGTTGATGGGATTCCAGCCATCTCTTCCTCTGACCTGGTGAGTAGATGTAATGGTAGATGCCTCTGAAATCCAATCTTTTTAGATCTGCCTGACTATGAATCAATTTTCATGCCTCATCCCAAGTACAAAGTAAGGATAAAGCAGAATGTGACTGCATCAGGCAAAGGAATAGTCTCTTTCTTACTTCACTGCTTTATAATCCTAATGAAGCTGTTGATATCAGGTTTATGAATCCAGGGTCTTGTCTGACCTGCCAGATAACTTCCAGGACAATAGACCTGGGCAATTAGCCACCACCTTACCTGGGGATAAGAGGGTCAAGAAGAGGAGCATGAAGAGAAGCACATGGAGTCTCATGGCTGAACGGCCAGTGAAGAAAAGAGGCATCAACATGCTTAGAGCCTGGAGTTGCTGTGCATGGCAGGTCCATGGCTTTTTATGATGTTTCCTAGGCCTGTGGTTTGTTCTTGGTTAGTAGACCCTAACAAAAAGGGAATAAGCCAGTCTCCCACAGGAAATCTCCAGGGCCAAAGTACACAAAGGTGGTGGTAACTCATGGATGAGAAAGCAGAAGGTCATAGTGTCCATTTCCCACAGACTGAGGACATCCTCATTGTCAACTCTGTTCTCCGACATGCCCCATGCATGTATACGTGTACAGTCATCCATCATTCCTTATGTATCTGTGGTGCATCAGACAGTATGGTAGAAACCAGGCCTGTGTCACGTCCAGCACAATCAGATAATGGGAGATGGAAAGTTAGGTGGGTTTGCGGGCAGTAGTCTAGGTAAAGGACACAACCCAGAAGAGATGGTGGTTATTTTAGTGTTAATTTCTGCCAAGGGGTAGGTGTGGGGAGGGGTAATGAGAATATCAGGAAAGGCTCCCTAACAAAGATGATACAGAGCAGGCTTCAAAAGAGGTTGGTGTTTTCTCTTCATAGCAACACTGTTATGTTGAAAGCATAATTCAATCTCTTTTCAGATTTTGTGTCCTTTTGAATCAATTTTTAGTATTTACTTAAGTATTTCTATTCTTATTAAAACCTGGAATTAAATCTAGAAAACATGCAAAAGTATAAAAACATGAAATTTCTTGGAATGCCACTACTGAAACTCAATCATAGCTAAAGATTTTAGGAAACTTTTCCCAGTATAGGTTTCCTTTGCTATTCTCAGTAGAATAATCACTTTGATAATTGTACTTTGCTCTAACCTAGATTGCACTCTGGAGAGAAAATCTACTCTGTTGGGTGTTAGGATTATCAGCTTCTCTGATGGCCGTCAGTGACCCCTGCCTGTGTTCAGGCCTCTGTGCAGTCTCCTTTCCATAGAGAAGGCTGCCCTTGTGAATAAGATACCACAGAACGAATTGGATGTTCCTTTCTAGTTTGGGTACATAAAAAACTATTTTTTCCATCTTGGGCACCCTCTCTAGCCCTTTTTCTGGCTTATTCAGTTGCTCTGAGTAAAGCCAATGCCATATTCTGAGCTGCCTTATGAAAAGACCCAGGTGGCAAGGGACTGATGACTCGAGCAATTAGCTAATGAAGGCCTGAGGCCTGTCAACAACGACATGGGCAAGCTTGGATACAGATTCCTCCCATGCACCCACAGTCCAGCCTTAGGACAAACCACCAGTCTGGCTGAAAGCTGGACTGGGTGTGTGTGTGAGCCTCATCAGGGCCCTTGAGCCAGAGGCACTCATGTGGGCCCACCACATAAATTGTTTAGATAGTACATGCTTATTTTTTAGGCTTCTAAGTTTGGGCTTAATATGTTGTGCAACATGGATAGCTAATTATGCCACAATGCATCTGTCCTCTGGCAAAAATGCTTTCATAGGGCATGAGTTCAGGTGTGAGGATGCCATACGTGTCACAGTTGTGTTTCAGGCCTTTTCCAACTTTGTGTTAAAGAGGGGAATATATAAAAATATGTAAAATCACCATGCAAATTGTATCAACCTGTATGCAAGTAGGCATCTGAGTTTGTGTGTGTGTGTGTGTGTGTGAGAGAGAGAGAGAGACAAAGAGACAGAGAGACAGAGAGAGACAGAGAGAATGGGATTGGAGAAAGAGAGAGAGAGAGAGGCAGAGACAGAGAATAAATACCATGGGGGAAATAAATCATTGGTTTAAGAGTATTCCCTGTGATATTCCCTGTGATATACAAACATTTGATGTTTCTTTTTCAACTTTATGCTCATTGTTGAAAGAAGGAAGAACAATGAATACTCCATGATAAAACTGTAAGAGACATTTTAGATCCTGCTGAAAAAAAATCATTGCTATTGGTAATAACCATAATGAGGAAGTGATCACAATTACAATGGTCAGTTACAAATGCCATTTCATGTCACCGGGGGCTATGTAATCACAAGGAAAGCAAGCAAACAAATATCCATTTAGAACTTTTGCTTCTTTGTTTCTTCTCTTTGCTTCATCCAGAGCTTCAGACAGATGGTAGTTTATGGCCAACTGATTCTGAGCCAGAAAGATCTATGAGTGCCAAATCCACCACATCTTTGGATTTGAACCTAGGCGAATCTCACACCTTTTCTGATTCCCTCCCAATATGCCCATTTCACTTTTGTTCAACTCCCCCTCCCCCAACCCAACTATGGCTGCTGTCCCATCCCCCTCCACCTGCCACCAAACCTCACCGAGGCACTGGCTATTTAAAAATATCATCTTGTTTATTTTCTATTTTGCTAAATGTTCTTTTCATTCGTTCTGTACCTTTACTGTACAGTTTTATTCTTTATTTGCACCCCAGCACACATTGATTGCGAAATAGAAGGAAACATAATTCTTGTAAGATTTTGTTGTGTTCTGTTACATATATGGGCCTACCAGCGTGTCATATGTTAAATAATGAGGAAACTGACATTTTAAGTGCATGAAATACTAAAACCCTTGGTGGATATTTAAATAGATATCTAAGAGGATTTTAGTGATGGCCTTCTGCTAGTAGAGAAGTAAGAAGCATGAAAATTGTGTTTCAGGGGATATACTAGAGAACAAGGTCACTGTCAGAATTACCATTCAATTTAGTTGAATAAAATTTTACATCTGACATTATTTCGCATCATAATCCTGTATACTAGGAATGTTAACTTTTCTGCCAGGCAAACCAGTGTAAGGAGAATTTTCATTATCATTTCCCGTCTGGTTATTAGGAATGTTTTTGAATTATTTTATGTTTTCTTACCTTAGTGTTCATTTCATTATTAAATTACAGTTACATGGCAAGATGATCAAACGTACTTCTCTGTGCTCTTTTCACTTAGAATGATTGAGGATCTTGGGTCAGTTCTCCTTTACGTTCCGTAGAAAAGAGAAATTGAGGGGCGCCTGGTTGGCTCAGTCAGTTGAGTGACCCACTCTTGATTTCAGTCCAGGTCATGATCTCACAGTTCTTGAGTTCCGGCCCCACATCGGGCTCTGCGCGGAGTGTGGGCCTGCTTTGGACTCTCTCTCTCTCTTCCTCTCTCTGCTACAATTCCTCAGCTTGCTCTCTCTTTCTCTCTCTCTCTAATAAACTTTAAAAAAGAAAAGAAAGAAAAGAGAAATTGAATTATATTTCACATTTATAATGTTTAGAGTTGAACATATGTTTTCTAGATTTTACTTTACAAACTGTCATTTTAGATCCCTTATAGTCTTAATGTATTTTTCGCCGGCTTGGACTATCAGTTGTGGGTGATGAAATACACTTTGCTTTGTCCCTTTATCCGTTGGGCACCTAGACCCGTCTGACCGACAGACCTACAGGACAGAGAAAGTAGCAGCGGCAGCAGAGAGGCACAGGTGGTAGCCGTGGGAGCAGGATTTGTATGCGCCGGGATTCAGTTACTAGAATATACTCGTATTTTGAACAAATCTAAAACCAGATTGGTTGCACACGTAAGGAAGGGCTCAAGGGAGGGCTGAGGTTACGCACAGAGGGTGGCCGGTGCTACCCCTCAGGGGACACCAGAGTGGAAGAGCCCGGGAGCCTGCAGAGGGGTCCCCCGGCCCTCGGGCCCCTGAGGAGGGACGCGCTGCCCAGCTCTCGCTGGCATCCTTGGGGCTCTGAGCAGAGACTCCTGAGGAGCGGTCCTCAGACCTATGAAAAGGGGGCAGGAACTAGCTGTTGCTGGTGTCTCTGCATGGGCCTCATGAGGTAGGCTCTGGCAGCGTCCCAAGAAGGGGGACACTGCAGCTGACCCTTGCCGCTGAGGCGCTGGTGCCCAGAGCAAAAGCGGGTGAGGAAGCCCCTTTCCCTCTTCTGCAAACTCCCAGTCCCCCACCCCCACCCCCAGTGCCTCACGTGTGCTGTGACCCAGTTGGAAGCAGTTTGGCAAAAGAGTCTGGGAGGCTTAGTTTGCCTCCCATGGGGGAGCGGGGGACCCTGGGACGCAGTGGTGCCACCGCGGAGGCAGCGTTCTACATTTTGAATAGTCATAATTTCCTCTGATGCGCAGATGTCTTATGTGATTATGTTGTACGCTCACTTATAATTTCTTGGACGGATTTTAAGTCATCGAGGGAAACCAAGTTGCAGAGCATCATGCAAAAGATTAAGCATGGAACAGGGAAGGAATTAATCAGATGCGTTTGGACAATCAGACGTGATTCTAGCTGGGCCAGTAATTTGTTAGGCTTAGGAAAAGATGGAGAAGCAAAAGCAAGAGAGAAACAGTCTGAAAGAATAAAATATGTTAATAATGATGCAGGAGTGTCCAAAAATTACTTTCATATGCTGCACACTGATGAATTAAAGGCGCAGCATTCAGAGAAATAGATGTGGGAGTGAGTGGGTGCCTCATACCTATTTACAGGTGATCTGGCCTCTCCTAGGGAGGCCAAGACGAGCTTTTGAGACAAGACATTGATCCACTTCTGCGTCTTCTGGTTCTTCTCATTGTGTCAAAGCCTATCGAAGTTTTTCAACCTCAGCACTGTCAACATTTGGCGGCAGATAATTCTTAATTCTCTGTCTTCAAGGTCATTCCTGTCCACCGTATGGTGTTTAGTTAATCATCCCTGGCTACTGGCCATTAGACCCCAGTAGCACCTTTCTAATGGTCAGAATACAGTGTCTCCAGACATTACCAGTTACGTGCTAGGGACAGAACCTTCTCCTGCTGGGAACTCTGGTTTATGACACCTAAATCCTCATGCAAGGATTGTTTTTCTCTGGCTATTTGGACCAATTCTTAGGGCTGAGGTTTGACTCTAGGATTATCAGGCTGCAGTTGACTTTGAAGGAACCCGGGAAGAAATGAAAGTTCTCTGAGTGTATCCTCAGGAAGACCACACAGGATTCCTTCCCTGCTACCCAGTTACCAGTGCACAGCGCTTTGTACTCTGGACTCTGAGAGAGAATGAGGTGGGTTTTCTGCATGACTGGGCCTCCTCCAGGGAATTATCTGCCCCCGCAGTTGTGCCAGGCCTCAGAGCTCCAGGGAAGTTACGGGAAGAGAAGCTGGGGCTGCTCTGGACAACCATGTTCTGGGTGGACAAATAAAACAGATGCTTATAAATGAATCCTACCGTGGCACCCCGCTTAATGAAAAGAAGGCACAAGTGTTAGAGTTACATAAAGGGAGCAGCAAAGCCATAAGACAGGAAGAGAGATAATATTTGTTCTGTTGTATTTTAAGTCAGAATTATTGGGCTATACTTTATGCGTGGTAAAATTTTATTCATTAAAATGTAGTGTACATTTCTTCCTTTTTTTAAATTTATTTTTATTTATTCATTTTAATATTTATTTGTGTTTTGAGAGAGAGACAGAGAGACACAGAGCACAACAAGAAGAGGGGCGGAGAGAGAGGGAGAGAGAATCCCAAGCAGGCTCCCTGCCATCTGCACAGAGCCCGATGTGGGGCTCGATCTCATAAACCATGAGATCATGACTTGAGCTGAAATCAAGAGTTGGACACCCATCCAAGTGAGCCACCAGAAAACCCCAAACATTCTTTTTAAGTGTGCACTTAGCAATATAAACCACAAAACAAGCCATATCAGGACAAAACAAGTCTTGATAAACAAAATTGTCGAAATCAAACAAAGTATGTTCTGTGGCCCTAATAGAAGTAGAAACCAATATTCAGTATTGGGGACATTCCCATATGTTTGGAAATTAAACAATGCACTCTGAATAAAAATAGTAAGCATTGTTAACTGAATAAAAAAGAAAGCCCATCATGTCAGATTGTGTCAAATAAAGCTAAATTAGCATTTTGAAATACATTTATAGCATCCATATGTTCATACTGACAAAGAAGAACAAATCTGAAACAGGAAAGACAGGAGAATAATAAAGATAAGAGAAATTTATTAAACAGAAAATCAACAGAGAGTAAAGATGAATTCAAAAGTCAGTTCATTGGAAAGATGATTGAAATGTACAAACCCCTTATGTGCTGTTCATAGAGAAAGTCAAGGGAGAAATGAAGCACATATGACCAATATCGGTAATAAAAGAAAGGAACAGATCTTGGATAAGTAATCATTTTTTGTTATTAAATTCAACAGCTTTGATGAAAAAGGGTAAGTTCCTTTAAAGAAACACCCTACCAAAACCTAAGAAACAAGAAAATGCAAAACTATATGGACAGAAAGATAAGTGGTTGTCAGGGGCTAGGGGCCTGAGCTGTTGACTGCACAAGGAGAGGAAGAAAGTTTTGGAGGTAAGGGAGTCACTCAATGCATGATTGTGATGTTGGTTACACAACTACATGCATTTTTCAAAACTCATAGAAATATACAGTAAATTTCAGGGAGCCTGGCTGGCTCAGTCAGAAGAGCCTGTGACTCTTGATCTTGGGTTGTGAGTTTGAGCCCCATTTGAGTGCAGAGATGATCAAAAAAATAAATAGGGGTGTTATTTTTTTTTTAAATATTTTTATTTTATTTCTAGGGGAGAGAGAGAGAGAGAGACAACGTGAGCAAGGGAGGGTCAGAGAGAGAGGGAGACACAGACTCTGAAATAGGCTCCAGGCTCTGAGCTGGCCGTCCGCACAGAGCCCGACGCGGGGCTCAAACCCACGAACCACGAGATCATGACCTAAGCGAAAGTCGGACGCTTAACCGACTAAGCCACTCAGGCGCCCCAATAGGGGTGTTATTTTAATAAATAAGGGTGGTTCAGACCCCATTAGACCTCAAGGATGAATGTTCTTTTGTTTTGTTAAAAAAAATACCTCTGTGGGGCGCCTGGGTGGCTCAGTTGGTTAAAAGTCCAACATCAGCTCATGTCATGATCTCACAACTCGTGAGTTCAAGCCCCATGTCAGGCTCTGTGCTGACAGCTCAGAGCCTGGAGCCTGCTTCAGATTCTGTGTCTCCTCGCTCACTGCCCTTCCCCTACTCACACTGTCTCTCTTTCTCTAAGGAATAAACATTAAGAAAAAAAGTTTAAAAAAATACTTCTGCATCATTTAAAAGAATACTTATTCNTCTGTGCTGATAGCGTGGAGCCTACTTGAGATTCTCTCTCTATCCCTCCCTCTCCCCGCCCCTCTCTCTCTCTCAAAAATGAGTAAACATTTAAATAAATAAATAAATGGATAAATTAAATAAATAAATAAATAAATAAAAGAATACTTATTCTTCCCTTTAAATAAGAAAAACATTTTGAAGTTAATTCATAGTGAGCTCCACGAGGCTGTTACACATTAGCTCTTCACAGCGGGATGGAGTAACTTGACCCCAAACCCAGGGGTTTGTTTCCAGACCGCTGTTCACCCCGAGACCCTTGTGAGTGTGAAACAGTGGACATACTTCACGCACATGCACACACGCAGATTATTACTAGGGGCGAGCTGCGATGAAAGCCCTGGAGAGGCAGCCTCAGCCACTCCCAGCACCCTGTTGCTGCCGTGATTTTCCATCCAAAGCCTGCTTCTCCAATCAGGCCCACTAAGGCCGAGGGCCTGGAGCCTTCCAACCTTGTGTTGCTTTTAGCTTTTGTCATTCTTTTGGTCGTGCCTTATTCCTCACACACCTCTCACTCAGGAAACCTCTCCACCCTGTGCCAAGGCTCTGTTTTGGGGCGTGGTGACTCTCTCCTGGGCTCTACAGCACCAGAGTGACTGGCCTGTGGCTTCTTGGGAATCAGGGGCCATCGTATCTTCCTTGGTGTGCCTGCTTCCTGGCCAGGGCCTCCCCTACTGTGGGTGCCTGACAATATCTGATGAACCGGACTGGCCTCCCATCCGCTACCTCTGCGCACCTGCCTCTGTCTCCTCTGCTGCTCTCAGTCCTCCAGGCTGACTCCCCTGGAGTGAGTTGCAGCCACTTTAGAAGCTGTAACCCTCCCCACCAACCTGAAGTACTGTCTACCCATCAGCAGTAAGCAGTCCCTTAAAACCCAGACTCCGCTAGGAAGGTTGGGATTCACCGAGGCTAGGCATGCCTCCCATTATAGTTTCTGGCGGAAGTTTTGGGAAGCATCCTTCTGCAAACAGCGTAAAACGCAGCAATCAACAGTTCCCTGACCTGTAAGAGGAAGGCCCAGCTCCTCGTTTCTGTGCCTCTTTTCCTACCCCTTCCCGATCCTCAATGCCCCGAATGCTCAGGAGCAGATGACAAGACATTGCACTTGATGGAGAGCAGTAAGTTGCCCGTCCCTCCTTGGATCCATGGGTCCCGAATTCTAGGGAATTTAATGATCCATTTTGGGTATGTGGCCACTTTCTTGGATGAAAGTGAGGAGTGCCCCACACAATTACATGTCTGTGAAGGGCGCCTCACACCTGTGAGCCATGTTTACACACTGAATGCAGGAAGATACACTCCACTGGGGTGTCGTTGCTGATGCCTGTGTTTAAGTTTGACTTTATAAGACTAGATGTCGAGAAGGGGGGCAGGGAACTAGGGGTTGGGATGGAGCCTCAAGGGACAGAGTCAAGCCCAGGGGACCAGCTGCACGAAGGAACAAAGGATTGGACGTTTCTTAGAGGCAGCCTTTGGAGGAGACCCCCTTGCTCATTCCTCTGCCGGGCCCCCTACAGCTCTGGGGTGGCTCTGACGCCAGAACCTTGGGGTAGGGACTCTTGCTGCAGGCAGGGAGAGGGCTTTGCAAACCAACAATTACTAGGAGAATGCCCCATTTGGGGGGTTATCAGGATCTAGAAACTACAGGTAAACTTGCCTAATTAAACCCATTGTCAGTGGTGCAGTGAAGAGGGCTTCAGTCACTTGAAGCACCCCTGCCTTTCCTTCATCTGACTGGGAGCTGCCAGTGGGGACTGATGAGGCAGGTGGCCGCCGGTCTCAGCCACGGGGTCCTCCACGTTTCCTACGAGCCCCCTACACAGGGCGCAGGTGATGGCGATTCTGCTCTGAGTGATGGATCCCTGTAAGGTCTCAGGCACTCGACTCTTACCAAGACTTCAGCTAAGTTTCTTTTGTCACCTGGTAGAACTTGGCTCATAGAGAAGAGAATGGTAAGAGGCGGGCTGGAGAGAGGAGAAAGCTTGGCTTCACTTCCAAGAGGCAGGGAGGACTTCCTTCTGCGGCTCTCCGGCACTGGCAGAATGTCTTTGTCTGGGTGATAAGCACCCTTCTGTACCTCATTAGGGATATTCATGGACACAGGTGTTCTATGCATACACAGTGACCTTCAGGGGAAGACGGGGCTTCCTCGTTTTGCCGGACACCCGGTTCCGTAGGAGGATGTGGGTGCACCATTTTGATCAGAAAAGCTTGTTAAATGGGGACAGAAGCTCCCGACACATTGGCAGAAGATCAAAGTGGACGACCAGAGCTGTGTAGATTCAGTTACAAGGAGAAACCAGTCGGTTTAGTTAGTGACTAGACATTTTGTCAGTGAATACTGCCCCGGCTTTACTAATAATTAACCACTGCACTCACTCCTGGCCTGAAGGCCCGAGCTGCCCTGTGCCTGGGACGGTGCTTACCGCACCGTGTGTTAGTCTACTGAACACACACATACCTCCCCCACTGAGGTGTGGGCTTCTTCCTTGCGGGGACCACCCTTTGCTCCTCGACGTGTGAGTCACATGGTCATTTACTTTGCGGAGCAGTGACGTGCCGCTGAACGTGGAGACGCAAGGCCTGGATGTAGGTGCTGAATCTCCCGACCCGTGATGACTAGGGGCACGGACGCTGGCAGGACGATGGTCTTCCTTGGGTGCCCACAGCACCCAGACAGATCTGGATCTGCTGAATCCACATCGGGGTGTCTGAATCATTATCGGGCCTGACACTAACAGGGAAAGTTGCTTTATAATGTGGACACGTAGATGCACTCTCAGCATTTTCAGTGGGGTAGGGTGGGGTGGAGCCTGCAAGTCTGCTTTTGCGAGTTTCCCCGGGAATTACTCTCGAGTGTATTCTGGAATACTCATGGGAAGATGTCACCTTGAATCTTCTCTAAGATTCTTTCTAGCTCTACTCTCAGAGAATTCTACATTTCCTTGTCTTAGGATAAATCTCATGTTTGGTTTTTGTGCCTGACAACAGCACAGGACCCGAGTCCTTCGCCCTCTGCTCTGTATTCTTCTCCTGAAGAGGTCCGTGCACGAGTCTCAGGGCTCACGCCCGCCCGCTGACAGCCACCCTCGCCCTCCTCTGGCTCCCGTGTGCCACCGGGAACACAGGGCGTGGGGCACTCTTAGGCTCTGACTCCAAGCCACCCCCATACACATGCCTTGTCATTCACTTAGAGGGGACTGTGCCCTGATTGCTACCTCCTTAGTTTAATATTACTGCAACTATCAAATTCATCAGTATTTCTGTCGTTTTGTCCATTATCATGATAGTTCTGATTCTTATTCACCATTAATTTTTATTAATTCTTACCATTCTTACCGTGGGTCATTTTGTGGGGCTGTGCAACACTGAACCCAGGTGCACTGTTGATGAAGGCGTCATGATTTACTGAAGGTGATTTCAGGCACGCACACACAGGCCGCTCCCCTGCTCTCACTCCACCGCCTGGGTGTCCTTGTACTTCCAGAGCCTCTGGGAAAATACAGCAATACCCCCGAGGACCCAGCAGCCGCGTTGGCTGTCCTGTCTCCTTGGCACATCCAAGTCACCACTGAACTCTCTAACTGCGGGCCCAGGACCCACTCCTGCAGGCGTGGGCGGGTCGTGAACAACGTCTGTGGCATTCCCGAGACTCCTCGGCAGAGAGGGTGTCCGGGGGAGCACTCTTGATCTGCTGAGCCCCTCATTTGCAAGTGCCTGCATGGGGCCAGTACCTCTTGTTCTGGCATCGATGCCCCAGGAAGGTCATCACAAAATCTTCTAGGTCTGCTCAGGGTCCTGGAACGCCCTGTTGTCCTGGGCAGGACGGCCAGGGTGTCTATACATGCATGTGCCTCCTTAGAATTTTGTGTCATCTCAGAGCCCAGAAACTGCCATTGCCACACCCGGGGAGTGTCCTGGGCCTGCGTGAACCTCAGGAAACAGTCTTAGTACCTTCAGGTGTCCTGGAAACCCAGGTGCTGCCCTGGAAGGCACAGAGATGGTGACCCTCTGGTCTGAGCAAGGACAGCCTTCAGTAGGTCAGGGCATCCTTGGGCCACTTGTGTTGGCCTGTCGCCCCCTGCCGGTCCAGGAACAGCATTGAGGACACCTTCCTAAAGCACCCCTGCAGAGCTGCCCTGCCCTGTCTCCCCCAAAGAAGGCTCCCAGGGTCCTGTGAGGAAGAGCTGCTGGAAGGGCATCAGGGCAGTGAGGGCCGAGGCAATGCGGGGACCTAACGCAGGAACGGTTGGGGCTCCTACGCATGGAGGGTGGGTCTGGCTCCTGCCTTCCCTGCGTGGAGCCCAGCAAGTCATCCACAGAGGCCGAAATTCAGAAACCTGGTGGGTGTGCAGTGAAGGGCAGGCCCAGGACCAGAGTCCCTCTGTTTCCCTCAGGATACCCCTCTGGGCTTTGTGCAGGAGTTCTCAAGCTCACCCTTCTCCTCGGCTCTCTGCTTTCCTCTGCTGCTACTTTCTGCCTTTTTTGTTTATTTTGTGCAGACCTTGGGCTCTGGCATCAAACTGTCCCATGAGGCCAGAAATTGACCCCTTGCCGTTCATACTGAGGGTCTGTACTCTCAGCTTCCATTACCTTGAGTGTACTGTTCTTGTCATTAGTAGCGGTGGTGTTATTATAAGCATTAGGTTGATTATCATTTCGTTTTCATTGTTATTCTTTCATTATTATTCTTGTGAGTATTTTCTTAGTAATAGTATTCATCTATTTTATCTTATTATAGATTATTATTTTTTAAGTTTATGTATTTATTTTGAGAGAGGAGAGGGGCAGAGAGAGGAAAGAGTGAGAATCCCAAGCAGGTTCTACACTGTCAGTGCAGACAGGGGGCTCGAACTCATGAACCATGAGATCATGACCTGAGGTGAAGTCAGATGTTTAACCAACTGAGCCACCCAGGCGCCCCGTGGATGATAATTTGTGGTCCACTTACACAGCATGGAGGGCTTCCTGGAGGACTTGGAAAGCCCTGAGGTCAGCCAGGTGGGCAGGGGCATGCTCCTGTGCCTTCCCGCATGGAAACAGGACTTCTGGGGCCCCTGAAGGCACTGGGAATGCTTCCAGGCGCCTGGGTGGTCTGCGGGCGCCCTTGCCACCCCTCACTTTTTGTCTGCACTGCCTCCCTGGCTCCGAGCTGAGGGACCTGGGAAACACTAAGGCGTAAGCTCACGCAGACCTCAGAGGCTGCCCCCGGGCCCCACATGGGGCGGTGGCCATTCCCCAGGGCTCCAAGCTGACACACACCATATTGCAAGAGGCGGGCGGCTGCGCCACGCTGTGCAGGCTGGCATGACGGGTCTCCGTGCCCCCACAGCCTCACTGAAGCATGTTTCGTCTCTTCTCTCCCCCGCCCCCCCCCCTGGCATTTCATGTCAGCAGGAGGGGTGTTGCTGGATCCCTAGGCTGCCTCAGAGTAGTGTTTTGTGACTCTGACTGGCCAAAGATATCCTTGTGGGGGTTTGAAGGCTGTCCAATGCCATTGCTAGGCCCCTAAGGGGACTTGTAAAATTGTCCAAAGTCTCAGAAGGGCATAGGGTGCCTTTCCAGGTGTGACCTGGTTACCTCAGGTCAGAGTCTGCCAGTGGAGGGGACGGGGGTCTTTGAGGAGCTTGTCCTGTGAAAGGGGTGTGGGGGGGGGGGCCTTGCGGTCATCTCTAGCACCCAAGCACCCTTCCTGGATAGAGAAGCTACATGCAGTGCTGTAAGACAGAGTCACAATTATAACTGGTAATAATAATGGTCATGATAAAAACCAATGCGTATCAACAATTACGATGATAGGCATCGTGATACTAACACTCATACCAGTTGACTATATTGACAATAATACTAAGCCTATGGACTTGGGACACAGGGGATGGATTTCCCTTAGTGAATGATAAGTATAGATACTGGGCCTCTGGGGTAGTTTGGAGTCCCAGGAAGCAGAGAGGAACAGCCAGAAAGATAAGAAAATCAGCTAGGAGGTAGGTGTGTGCAAACACGGGGAACCCAAAAGGAACCCCAAGCCCTGAGCCTCAATGCCAACCAGCACCCACAGCTCTGGGGACATGAGACAGCTGGCTGATGGGGCGGGGCTCCATCCCAAGAAGGCAGGGCTCCAGACCCACATACGGCACCCAGAAGCCCAGACTCTGGCAGACAATGAGCCCCGAGCATTGTGTCATCCCTGACCATCTGGCTGCCCTTCTGCTGTCTGCTCTTCCGTGGCCCTTCATGGCTGGGACATCTGGGTACTTGTCTCTCCTCCAAAGGCTGCTGGAAGGAGTCACCCTCCAATCTCTCCTACCTGCAGCGGCCAGACAGCCAAAACCAGTGGTTCCCGGCTTTCCTAGAAGATTCTGTGTTTGCTCCAACAGGCCCGTCACCTGCTCAGTGCCTTTTCATACCATCCCAGCCATCCCTAGACAGCTGAGGGGCTTAGAAAATTTTCAGACACTCAGGACTTCTGGGAAGCACCACGTGAGCATCCTTAGCCTGCAGTGGTGGATCCACTGACTCCTGAACAGTCTTAGAAACTCTTGTGGAGGCTCTGGTGAGCGGGTGGGCCCTTTGCTACCATTCCAGCTACAAAGCTGTGGTTCTGGGCCCTGAGCTGATTCCCCCTGCGATCTCAGCTGGGAAACAGAAACTGTTCACTATGCATCCCAGCTGGCATAAGGGACTTGTGGACCTGAGTTTACTTAGACAAATCGTAGGTGGCCCAATGGATGCCAGGAAGCCTTCCCTAGGGGCTGCAGGGCTGCATATAGAGTTTGCAGCATTTGGAGTATGTGTCTAATATTTCCCAGAGCCTAAGATAAGACCAGGGTGTCCTTTCCAAGTCTCCCCTGCTGGTATCCACAGGTGCTTGCATCCAGAAGGAACTTGGACTATTTCAGGGACTTGGACTGTTTCAGGGAGCCCATCCTTTGAACTAGCACCAAGCAGTACATCAGGAGCCCCGAGGCACTGGGCATATGTATGTCTCTGGGTTACTTTTCTAATCATCTCCAGTAGACTGGACAGCCTTCACAAACTGAGAAACTTTCATTTGTTTTTATGTTTTA
Organism: Crocuta crocuta; assembly: GCF_008692635.1. Lineage (NCBI taxonomy): Eukaryota > Metazoa > Chordata > Mammalia > Carnivora > Hyaenidae > Crocuta > Crocuta crocuta. Next base: position 85,126 of record NW_027532420.1, on the reverse strand, counting down.
ATTTTATTTTTGAGACACAGATCACTAGCAGGGGAGGGGCAGAGAGCGAGGGAAACACAGAATCCAAAGCAGGCTCCAGGCTCTGAGATGTCAGCACAGATCCTAATGTGGGGCTCCCAACTAACAAACCATGATATCACGACCTGAGCCAAAGTTGGACGCTTAACCAACCAAGCCACCCAGGTGCCCCATAAACTGAGAAACTTTACACAGCATTATGTAACAACAATCACACAAAAGATCCATGATAAGAACCATAATAATAAATGGCAAATAACCGTAACAATCACAGTGATGATCATAATGACACAAATACTAATTTTAATGAAGACATTATTAAAGAGACGGAGATTGAGAGGATATGTCTCTGAGCATCTGACAGTGTACCGATATGGAGCCCCGTGGTACGGAGCCCCGTGGCATGGACCAGAGGCAGAGTCGTAGGACCGCGCCGTGAAATGTGGTCTCTGAGGGCAAAGAAGAGCAGTGGCAGGGACAAGGAAACAAGCCACATGAGGCCACGTGTCAACGTGGGGCCTCGTGCACCAGCTCTGGGACGCATTACTACTTATCAATATAAGGCCACTCAGAGGCTTTCAGTCGTCTGCCACATGGATGGCGGGACAGCGGTCCCAGTGAGGAAGCAGTGACCAGCCCCACCTGGCCCCCTCCAGGTCTCAGAAGCTCTGCTTCCATGGGGCACCAAGCCCCCAGCTGTCCGTCAGATCTCACCCCCTGGCTGGCCTGCTGCCGTCTGCTTTTCCGAGCCCCATAAAGGTAGAGGTATCTCCATACCAGTATTCACCAAAGCCCGTTGGAGGGCATCGTCCAGTAGGGGGCAAAACAGGCCTGTGGTGCGGGGGTGTCCGTAGAGTACTTAGAAAATTCCAAGGGTGCTCAAGCTGGCAGATAGCCCTCTCCGAGACGTGCAATAGAACTCCAACCTTACACACCCGAGGGTTCTGAGAAAATTTCCAGAGGCTCAACAGTTCGAGGACACCCTTTGTGCAAATCGAATGCGTACAGTGGTGGCTCCTTGAACTCAGAAATGAACTTGGAAAAATCTGGGGAGTCTCTGGGAAGGCGAAGTACTCTACTGCCATTCCAGAGAGAAAGGAACAGTTCCATTGCCTGAAAGAGACTCCTGCATCAAAGTTCTTAAGTTGGAGGAGCATGCGGAAGAAACTGAAACCAAACGCATATGCCTTAGACCCGTGGAAATTCCTCCAGAACAATCCCGGCCAAAGCCTGAATCCGACCTCAGGAAAGTAGAATTCCCCTTGCCTTCCAATGTTGTCGCGATTCACTAGTCAAAATGCAGCTCGGGGAATCCTGAACGGGAAACCACCTGCTCAACCAGGCAGGTGTGCACAGGTGGTGGTGCACACTGGCAAAGCTCCGTGTCGGGAAGAGTTCCAGGAGTGACAGGAGGAATCACAGGTCTCTGCATGTATCCCAGTAATCTCTGTCCAAGTGTTGACACATGGCCATGCACATGTGCACGCGCACACACACGCACACACACAGTTATTCATGGATGAGGGAGTGAAGACAGAAGCGTCGTCATTGTGTCTACAGGTAGTGGAAACAATATTCCAGGATGAGCTCATACATAGGACATCATTTGTGATGTGGCTTGCAGTTGTCTAGGCAGGCGGGGGCACTGTCTTTCTTCCTGTGTTCATGGGACATTGCATGCAGTGTGCATGTGTGTGTGCTGGGTACTGGGCTGTGGGTCTGCACAGCAGCATTTCTGGAGAAGAGTGGGTCTTATTTCTGGGTCTGAAGATTTGCCATTTTGGTGTGTGGAAAGCCAGCTGATGATGAGCGGGGGGCGTTTCTGTTTTTGCGATAAGCGACCCTTGTTCAGTGACCTGGAAGAACTGCATTTGGGAATGTAGTTGCATGGTGCGTGGGTAGGGTTTTTCTTTTCACAAAATTTCTACCGGTATTTAGTGTTGTCTTAAGTAAGTTTAGTTTTTGGCAGGTTTTCAAAGTAAGTTCAGTGGTGTGTTCTCAAGGGGCAGTGGGCCGGGCCATCTATGTAGCTTTGGGCATGTTTATTACACGTTTTGTGGTTCATCTGGGGGGTATATGGGGTAAGTGTGTGTATCTGGGATTGCAGATGTGTGTGCATGTCGCCTGGCCTTGGTCAGATTTGGGATTCCCCATTTGAACACAAGTTGGTTTTATATGCATTCGGAAATGAGGGGAGTATGTGTTTGTGTTCTATATAAAGATGATATTTGAATTCATAGACTTTTGTGGTTAGAGAGAGTGCAGATAAATGGTTATTTGAAAACTAGGATCAAGAGACCCTCTGCCTTAACAATGGAGGCTTTTATGGAGATGTAAATGAGTCAGGAATAATTTTTCCCACGTTCTAGGCTACGTGGTATTAATATCTTATAAAGTTGTCCCAATTGCCACTTCTCACGAAAAAGTTATCTGCCACCTTTCATTAAATGAAAGGCAAAGATGATTACTGAGGGCTGCCCCTCCCCCACATACACACTCACCATCATGAGGGGCCTCCTGAGGGACCAGGAACACATTGTACTGGCTGCGACGACCCAGGGAGGGCCCCTCCAGGGCCACTAGACTTTTCCACATATATTAGTGGATGTAGAAACTGCTCTTGTCCTCCTGAAAAGGCTGGAGATGGTGAACTTGTGGCCAGGAGCTTCCTCAGAGTTGTCTGCATCAGCTTAGAGCCCAGAATCTGAAATTTCTCACAACTGAGGTCCAGTAACAGTGTTTTCAGCCCAACTTGAGACCCTGAAAATATTCTGGGTCCCTGTTGGAGAGCTGGAAAGCTGTGTGCTGCCCTTGAAGGCAACTTGGCGATCCACCGTCCCAGGGAAACTGCAAAATTTCTTGAGTTCTTCAGGAAACCCATGGACCTCTCACAACCTGCCTCTGTCACCCCCCTGCGACACACTGAAATGCAGGAACACAGACCTGGGCTCTCCAGGCTGCAGAGGATCAGGAGATGAGCAGCCAGGCATTAAGGGTAGCAGTAATGCTTGGAATTGGAGCCCGCACAAAAATGCCTGAGCGTGATGATGTGGGCATCCCAGTCCTTAATTTCTGTTCACAGTAACAAGAACATTGGCCCAGCAATACCTATGGCTACAATTTTGTTGGAAGGGACGTGCTGAAACTATAAAAATGTCAACCAATAAGGGCTAGAAAAGAAAGCCCCAGTGCAGCTACATGAATAAATAGTAAACCTCAGTGAACCTGAATGAACCAGAGCTACATGGGTCAACAGGGACATTTTTCAGGAGCAATTGTTTGAGTCAGAAGGTAAGGTGCAGAATGAAATGGAAGTGCATTAACAGGGGAGCCTGGGTGGCTCAGTTGGTTAAGTGTCTGACTTTGGCTCAGGTCACTATCTCACAGTTCACAAGTTTGAGCCCCACATCGGGATTTGTGCGGTTTCCCGCTTTGGATCCTCTGTCCCCCTCTTTCTCTGCACCTCCTCTGCTTGTGCACGCTCTCTCTCTCTCAAAAATAAATAAACATTAAAAAAAGAAAGTATACACAAATGTATAAATATTTTTACTTACATAAAATATATGTTGTTAAAAGTTTACACATGTATATATTAACATTTTTCAGTACTTGTAAATGGTGAGCAATTACTGAATATTATTTCCAGAGAATGAGATCAAGTGTGATTGGATCCCATAATTAGATCATATGGGAGTTAAGCAGATGTCTCAAAATGGTAGAATCCTGTATACAAGAATATCTTACAAATTATGGTAAATATTCCCATATTGTCCATCAAAACACATTAGTCATCAAACTGCCTTCAAAACACCATTAACTGTGTATGTTCCCTAGAACAGTGTATTAAAAAGCTTACTTATAATTAATTTACAAAGGACAATATTAAGAACTTTGTTTTCCAATATGATAGAGAAATTGTATCAAGTTAATATTATAATATCTGTTTTCCCAACCAGCACTGAGGCTGTTTGTTTTTCATACTAAAATGATCATTCATATTTCTTTTACTGTTAAATTTAATGTTTTATGTTCCATGTCTTTTTGTTTGGTTTACTTCCATTTTCAATTTGA